>NC_090267.1:69363469-69695969 GCF_040414725.1 Anabrus simplex | reverse complement strand
GAACTACTTCTGAAGTGCAATGAACATTTCATCAGCTTGTGAAGAATTACGAGATGTCGCTTACCTCAGATAATAGGCCTATTCATATGTACGGTACTGTAAATACATATATTTTTTAAATTCCAGACAAAAGTAATAATTTGTGTAGCAAAACACTGATTAAATTTGCCTTTCAGGAAGACGTTAATACTCGTATTTTATTTCACTATCAACAGACTTGTATGATCTACAAAGCCTGTTGCATGTGGATCAAGTCCCTATGTAATAGTCGTAACAGATGTCGACGGTCTATAGAAGGCCTTCCTGTACTGCATTTGGGTAAAGTCCCTCTGCAACACGTCTACGATATAAAAAGGACAAATGTGATGACAAGAAGCCAGTTTCTGTTCTTTCTTGCTATGTCTATCGCACGATTTAAGTACATTACTTCTCAAGGGCCAGGTTAATAATCCGATATTGTCTTGGTCTCTCCAAATTTCGGACCTGCAATCCACCACCACCCCCCGTTCGAAACTTCGTCAGAGGCTCCAGGAAATATGGCCAACAATTTAAGCTGTTTTCAAGAAAGCAAATTTCAGACCAACCTGATATATCTCGAGACGTAATTTGACATTACATTCGGAGGTTCAGTAAGGGTTGCAAGTTACTGCAGTCATGCTGGAAAATAATTCCACGTCGGTGGGGTCGGCTTTTCTGGTTGCCTTCCTTCAGTAATCAACAAATTAATTTAAAATACCACCTTTTGGCAGAATTATAAAAACATTAACATATATAGGACATGTTTCAACCACTTAGTGGTCATCTTCAGCTGTCTCTAAATAACTTAGATGAAACCATTTGAATAGTAAGTACGCACATTAAAATCTTAAACTATTTTCCCATAGGAACTTAAAACTATTACTTAGGCGTCATGAGGATGAAATGATGAAGACGACACGTACACCCAGTCTCCATGCCAGAGAAATTAACCAATGATGGTTAAAATTCCCTGTCGGGAATCAAACCCGGGACCCCTGTGACCAAAGGTCAGCACGCTAACCATTTAGCCACGAAGCCGGACAACTCTAATTGAATATATTTCAAAATCCTAAAACGTCTGTGATGAGGCACTTTGTAAAACACTAGGTGGCTTGATCTTGTTTATGTTGAAAAGTCGATGTGTATATCAGTCTTCAGATTTTGTTGATTGTTGTGTCTAGTATCTTCATTGAAAGTTGCTTTTTAATTTTAGTAACAGGTTGTGTTGAACTGTAATTTACAATAATTCTATGGTGACTTCTCTTATTATATTGCGTAAAATGGCGGTCTTCAGATCTGGGCATCTTGCCTCACGATCTTTTCTGGAATGGAGTCTATTCGCCGCCTTGGGACTGTGTCTGTATACACGAACTAGTGTCATACCCATGTGGACAGCTTGCAATTTCTCCAGTACCTTTTATCGTGGACTCTTCGTATTAGCATTGGTGTTGTCCAGATCTTTCCTAGCACAGGCTGGGTGGCCATCTACTAGAAGCCTGTCCACTCTATAACCCACATCCTCCTCCGGTCGTCGTTGAAGGCGACCAAACCAACTTACACGGATGCTTTATCAATTTCTCTCAGATTGGAGTTACCCTCAGATTTTCGGATGGTGTTATTCCAAATTTTGTCGAGCATGGTCTCCACGCGCCCTTCTTAACATAGTCATCTCAGCTACATGGAGTTTCTGTTCATTCTTTTTCTTGGTGGCCAAGCATTCTGATTTGAATAAAATAGAATGGCTCGACGAACAATTACTGTTTTATACATTTTTCCCTTCAGATGGAGTGGGACCTTGTTATCACACACAACTCCTGAAGCTGCCAGCCATCTCACCCTGTCATTGTTTATCCGATAGGTAATTTCCCTACCAATTTTTGCGTTTTCCCTCATTACTGGTCCAAGTTATTTGTTGTTACTTCGCCCTTTCCTATCCTATCCTTCATGACGGGATACTCTCATGAAAGAATTGCAGTATTCTGTCATTGTTCTGCTAATCCTTAAATCATTTCTTTTTAACACATCCTGCCAGGTATTCATCTTGCTTTGTAGTGCTCCTACACTTCCACTCACAAGCAGTAGCAACGATTGGGGGGGGGGGCGAGGTGAGCAGTCAACACCCCCCCCCCCCACTTTCTGAATATATTTCTATTTCATTTTGGCTTAAACTAGAAATTATTTTTTAAAAGCAGTTTGTACAAGCCTTGCTCTCTTATCAGCTAGTTCTTTCCTTTATTTTCGTTAATTATTAACAACATTATAAGTGGAAATACGCAAAAAATATTGTTCCTCCCGGCTAACCGATTTGTATAGCACCACAGCAAGTTGTGCCAACGGCCGTAGCCGTGTTGAAACACCGGATCTCGTGAGATCTCTGAAGTTAAGCGGCATTGGGCGTGGTCAAGATTTGGATGGGTTGTCACGCGCTGTTGGTGGGGGTAAGGTAATGGAGGAGCGGAAAGGAACTGGCCACCCTACGGTACGTAAACTCCGGCTCAGGCACACCTCTGTGGAGATTCGGACCTGCCTTCGAGCAGAATCACCCTTAACTTTACAGCAAGTTGTGGAGACTTCGCATGTGCTGTGAGGAAGGGTAGCGGGTGGGGTTGTGTGTTTTTTTTTCCAAGGTCATGGTCACTGAGGTATATGGTTCACCTGCTTGCCGCGCGCATTTGTTAGTCTGGCAGTCTCTTTAGTGTCTGTTAGTTTCTTAGTATGTAATAAATACTAAATGATATTAATTGTATAATCGCACCGCACTTCTTTTTCATTCTAATAAATGTGTAATATTGTTCCTTTGGTGCAAGTTTTGCTGTACAGTATTGAATGAAAATAAAAAAAAACTACTATTACCGCACTTACGTTGGTAAACTGTCAGCCTTTACCTCTCTGTCGAAATTCGCTCAGAGAGCATCAAATAACCTACACTTTTATAGCGTTCCTGTTTTCAATTTTGATGTATATCCCGCTACTGCTCACAAGCACTATATCGTCTGGGTATTTGGTCAGTTCACCTATGACCATAGTAAAGAGGTATGGGCTAAAAGCACACCCCTGATGAAGGCCAGCCTGAACTGCAAATTACTTCTCATAGGCCTCGTCTGGTTTCTATTGTACATTTTTTTTTTTTTTTTTTTTTTTTTTTTACAAGTTTCATTTAAGTTACATTTACGTCGCACCGACACAGATCTTATGGTGACGATGGGACAGGAAAGGGCAAGAAACGGAAAGGAAGCGGCCGTGGACTTAAGGTACAGCCCCAACATTTACCTGGTATGAAAATGGGAAACCACGGAAAACTTTCAGGGCTGCCGACAGTGGGATTCGAATCCACTATCTCCCGAATACTTGATACTGGCCGGACTTAAACGACTGCAGCTATCGAGCTCGGTCATTAACTTCGATCATGGCGATATAAGGATAATAGACATTCTTCTTCAGTGCCTCCCAAATACAATCGGGTTGCACTCTGCTATAGGCCTTTCCAAGATCTATGAAGGCCATATTCAATATCTTTTGTACACATTCGACACTTTTCCATCGACATCCTTAGAGCGAAAATGGCATCTGTTGAGGACTTTTCAGATACTAACCTAAACTGATTTTCAGTAACCTTTGTCTCTTCCCCTCAGTATGATTATTACATTACGTGCTCCAAAATCTAATAAAAAGTGATATATTATATGAAAGTTTGATGGATGGTCGTGCCGGCCCCACGGTGTAGGGGGTAGCGTGTCTGTCTCTTAGCCGGAGGCCCCGGGTTCTATTCCCGGCCAGAACAAGGATTTTTACCTGGATCTGAGGGCTGGTTCTAGGTCCACACAGCCCACGTGATTACAATTGAGGAGCTATCTGACTGTGAGATGGCAGTCCCGGTCAAGAAAGCCAAGAACAACGGCCGAGAGGATTTGTCGTGCTGACCATAGGACACCTCATAATCTGCAGGCCTTTGGGCTGAGCAGCCGTCACTTGGTAGGCGAAGGCCCTTCCGGGCTGTTGCGTCAGGGAGTTTTTTGTTTGTTTTTTGTTTGATGGATGGTCGATAACCTCATTCAAATGAGTGCCAGTGCTTAATCACGTCGCTCATTCCTTCGAATTTAACGCAGATAACCAAAACCAGCTCGGAACTGCTAGAATCTGTTCCGAATTTATTGGGAACAGTATCAATTCACAACTCTCAATTCATAACCAGTTCTGGATTTCTGTTAAAACAGCATCTATGCTATGAGCAGGTAGTACATAATCAAATCGGTACCACGGTGGACTAAGTTTTTACTAAAATTCTCTAGCTTTCTGGGACGGGGAACCGAATAAAATAAGCCCCAACTTTATAATATTTAACGATTTAGGAGTTTTGACGTTTCTCCACTTCTTAAGCGGGTTTTTCAGAGAAACGCACATCTATGAGACCGTTATGGAATCAACAGAATGACAAAAAATTTAACATCGTCCCAGCAGAACTATGAATAAGCGTGAACGTATGAAGCCGTATCCTTTTACAATATTGTTTATTCAAGTTTCTATGTTTAAATAATAATAATAATAATAATAATAATAATAATAATGGCTTTAAGTCCCATTAACTTCTTGTACGGTTTTCGGAGACGCCGAGTTGCCGGAATGTGGTTTCACAGGAGTTCTTTTACATGCCAGTAAATCTATCGACACGAGGCTGACATATTTGAGCACCTTCGAATACCACCGGACTTAGCCAGGATGGAAACTGCCAAGTTGGGCTCAGATGGCCAGCGCCTCAACCATCTGAGTCACTCAGCCCGGCGTTCCTATATTTAAGAAACCCTAAACGTTGAAAGTAACTTCCAGAGATGGCAATACAAACAACAACCTTGAGTGAGAAATTCGTTCGGGCCTTGTACCACTTCGTACGCCGTAGACAAGAGGAGTTTAGTATAGGAGGTCGGGACAAAGTGGTACCAACTACCTCTGATCGAGTAGAGGTATTTCAGTCGCCTTGAAAAAGAATACTGCAATGTATTCGAAACGTCGGCAAACTGTACTGTGTCCGGTAATAATGTGTTTCCGTTATATGAGAACAGCCACTTTTAACACCCTGTCTGTCAGGGCCCAACCTGGGCTTTAAGTCAATACCATATGTCCAACAAATTCTACATTTGTTTCCAATGTGTATAGCCTTCACATTTCGCATAATGACCAGGCTGTATCAATTCACTTTTTGAATTACCTTTTTCACTCATTTCCATTGCGTCTGCCTCCATATTTAGTACGTTTACATGGGGATTGAGATCGATTTGAGTACACTTACCGTACTGAATACGATCCCCGTTTACATGTAGTATTTGAGTGTCGTATTGAATCTGCCAGGCAACATCGACGTATACAGACGATGCAGAATTGTAGTAAAATCGTTATCACCTCTTAGAATTTAAAAACGCCAAATGAAGTAGAAGCCCAGGAGATAACTTTCAGTTTTGAAAGTATGTGTGGTATTCTAAATGTATTTGGTGCAATAGATAGAACGCACATTCCAATTTTACCCCCAACAGAAGGTTATCGTGATTTTCTTAATCGCCAGAGCTGGCAGTCTTATAATATGATTGCAGTTGATGATCATTTATACAGGTAAATATATCTACTGGCTTATATTTCGACCGAACTTTAATGATGATTTTGTCAGAACAAACATGGAGTGTGTGCGCAGTCGTTTTCAATACGATCTCAGTACGATCCGCGTTTACATGGAACTCAATTCGAACTGAGTACGATACGATCGCAGATTTTACCGTATCGACCTTGAGACTCAATCCGAATTGAGTCTCCGTTTACATGGCGTTTTCAATACGGGAAGTGTACTCAGATCGATCTGAATCCTGCATGTAAACGTACTAAGTGTAACGGTTCCCACAATTTTAGCTGCCGCCCTTGGTGGCCCGGGTTAGTTTCCCGATACTGCCACAGGTTTAAGGTACATGCAGCTCACCTCCACTGGGGGATAGCTGGAAAGAATGCCCCACCTCGAGACGAGTTTACGTCTTTGTAGGTATAGCAGCGATTAAATTAGTGGACAAATGGCACGTGTATGCAGAAGACTTTCTTGCTAGTTGATTTACGTCGCACCGACACACATAGGTCTTATGGCGACGACAGGATAGGAAAGGCCTAGGAGTTGGAAGGAAGCAGCCGTGGCCTTAAGGTACAGCCGCAGCATTTGCCTGGTGTAAAAATGGGAAACCACGGAAAACCATCTTTAGGGCTGCCGATAGTGGGATTCGAACCCACTATCTCCCGGATGCAAGCTCACAGCCGCGTGCCCCTGACCACATGGCCAACTCGCCCGGTATGCAGAAGATTATCAAGTTACTAAGACTCGTATATTTATTTATTTATTTATTTATTTATTTATTTATTTATTTAATTATTAGATACAGCCTATGGAGGGCCATTTTACACTAATAATAATAATAAGTTTAAATGAGTATAAAAGATAACAAAGGTATAACAACAATATTAAGTAGCAACAATAATTAACAATTTTAACAGTAACAATGTAACAACAATGACAACGGTAACTGGCACGTGTCGGTTTCAGAAATTAGGAAGAAGAAAGGTCAAGGGTTGGAGGGACGGAAGAAAGTGAAAACCTGGAGAGGACTTCAAAGGAATCTTTTAATTTTTTGTTTGAAGGATGCGAAAGGTGTGAATATGTCTATATCGGGTAGTGAATTACCAAGAGTAGGGAGACGGTGGAAGATAGAGCGTTGTTGCAAGGTTAGGCGCGGATGGGACACATGATGGGTGCGCCGGTTGCGTGTAGGGCGGGGAGGAACGTGTATAGGGAAGTACGCTGGAAGAGAATTACATTTGGTGTAGCCATTGATTATTTTATGGAGGTAACATAGATCAGAGAACTGTAAACGGCTTCTCAGGTCAAGTATACCCAGGTAGTTCATAATGTCAGATTTAGTTTTGTTCTTAAAAACAGGATTACGAGTCTTAACAATGAAAGTGAAAAAGTTAAAAATACTATTTAGTTGAGATATGTTTGTGATAGCAGATGAGGACCAAATAGGGGAACAAAAGTCAATAATGGGGAGAACATACGAGACAAAGTATAATTTTAAGGCGTTAATATCATTAATTTCAGTAAACCTGTAAAGAATGCCTAGAGTACGCATAGCACGGGATTTTATGGAGTGAATGTGAGCAGAGAAGGTTAGTTTACAGTCTATTATAACACCTAGGTCTCTTATGTTACTGTATAACGACAATAAGATGGTAATTGGAAGCAGGTATTAAAAAAAAAAAAAAAATTGAATAGCTCAGCTATTGTAGAGTGCTGAGGTTGCGGTTTGTTTCAGGCAACTTCACAGGAACAAACTGTACATCAGAAACATTAACGGAAGTACTGGGAATCATGCCAATTTTAATTGTTTAATAATATTCGAGAACTGGAAAAATCCACAGAAAAGCAGCTCGATTCGTTCTGGGTGATTTCCGACAAAAGAGTAGTTACGAAAATGTTGAAAACTTGTTCCCAGCTGTCAGTGGAGAGATGGCGTGGAATGGCATAAGTAGACGAATACGTTTGAATGGAGTTTTAGAAAGTAGTAAAGATCAAAATATGAAGATAAGGTTGGAATTCTAGAGAACAAATTGGGGCAAATATTCGTTTATCAGAAGAAGAGTTAGGGATTGGAATGATTTACCAAGGGAGATGTTCAATAAATTTCCAAATTCTTTGCATTATTTCAGAAAAGACTAGGTGGAAGACACAGAATCTGCCACCTGGGCGACTGCCCTAAATGCAGATCACTGGTGAATGAAAACTGAACAGAAAATCGTAATAAAACCTTTCCTTTTCCATGTGTATGGACGATGTATGATGGTATTTTTATACTAATAGGCAAATAATGGCATTTTTTCGTACCACAATAGAGTTATTATGGTTCATGGCACAGTCACTTAAATCACGGTATGCAGACCATAGTTATGGTACAGTTGGCATCACTGTCGGGACATGAGACAGCTCGGCGTCCTTTCTTAGTCTCGGCAATGGAACCCACATTGGTGTGTTAAATGAGTGCATTTTGCACCAGTGTGACAAGTCTTCACGACTGCGCTGTCCAGTCCAGTCATACAAAATGGCAGCACAGTTTACTTATTCTTTGTAATGTTTCGAAAATCAGCAAATAATACGATTACTAGATTCTAAGCAGATGAAATTCCCGGGATATGGATATCTCGAAATGAAAACTAGGGTAAACTAAGACACGGAAAGTAAGTAATAAAAATGTGGCATACGGTATACAAATATGCAATTACTGAATTTTGGTCGACATGTAATATTATTAGGGGTGTAATTTTATGGTGTTAATTTTCCCCTTGTTTCTGTGCTTAAAATAGTATGATTTAGGTGAAAATTTCGTGAAAAAATTGGCTATTTCGTGCATCTTTTGCACGCTGAAAAATACTATAGCTGATCCAGGATATAAGCAGCTATATCTGGTCAGAGAGTAGGCATAATCTACTAGGTGGCCCGCCCCTCCCCTTCAGGAAGAGGAATGAAAGCGTATGTATGTAGCAGTTATGTATAAGCATCGTAATAAGAATCCGAGGAGCAAGTAGAGGTAGCTAACTAAATGTATGCGCACACAAGAAAGAGTCTGGATCCACTACAGTGAAATTCGTATTATACCAATCTAGAATATAAATTACAAATTAGTTTCCCATTTTCACACCAGGCTGTACATTAAGACCATGGTCTCTTCCTTCCCACTCCTAGACCTTTCCTATCCCATCGTCGCTGTAAGAACCTTCTGTGTCGGTACAACATAAAGCAGATTGTAAAAATAAACACTTTTCCTTTTCCGAAAACCAAACTATCATAAATATGTCTCCCAGTCATGACCATCCATCAATGGCTGCTAATTGCAGATGGCAACCAGCCATAAGACAGCCTGCACGGTTGCTATGGTTACACTTCCGTTACACAAATTTCCCGATGACTCCGAGCCATAAGACATTTATGCCAAAAATAGAAATTATGTGAGAGTTCTTCTAACAAATGTGTCTTGGAGTTGGGGGTTATCCAAACATGTATGTAACAAAATATTGTCACATTAGCAAAATGTGAGACGGAAGTGTAACCTAGCAACCGTGCAGGCTGTGATGTAAAGTTTGGATGGATGGTCAAAGACAGTAGCGGCGCTAAGAAGCTCCCCCCCCCCCGCCGCAATAATTGAAAATGGGGCCCTCGTTTCCTGATCAGGAAAGTTACAAGTTTATTTCGTAGTACAAGGCTGTATATTATAACAATGAACAGCAATAATAATAATAATAATAATAATAATAATAATAATAATAATAATAATAATAATAATAATAATAATAATAATAATAATAATAATTTACAGTTCAGTTTTCAAAACAGAAGAAATAAATATAATACACGTATATGGTACGAGCACAATCGGGCCTCCGTGGCTCAGGTGGCAGCGCGGCGGCATCTCACCTCTGGATACCGTGCTTCAAATCCCGGTCACTCCATGTGAGACTTGTGGTGGACAAAGCGGAGGCGGGACAGGTTTTGCTCCGGGTACTCCGGTTTTTCCCGTCATCTTTCATTCCAGCAACACTCTCCACTATCATTTCATTTCATCTGTCAGTCATTAATCATTGCAACAGATGTGTGCGACAGGCCTCGGCAGCCGGCACAATTCCTATCCTCGCCGCAAGCTGGGGGGGGTTCATTCATCCCATCCCTGACCCCGTCATTGTCTGGAAAACAGGTTGTAGGTTTTCATTCATGGTACGAACACACACACACACACACACACACACACACACACACACACACACACACACACACACACACACACACACACACACACACACAATGAATATTCCAATTACAGTAACCAAAACACGCTGACCGTCACAATATTAAAAAAATAATCTCGTCCCTAGGACCAAATAATTTACTACTATTTACAACTCATGCTTCCATCGAACGCCTACTTAGCTACATTGACTGCCAAGTGTTATAAACAGGCTCGGAACTTCGGCATTTAGAGTTTAGATAAGGAGGCTGTCCTTATCGTATCTTCGCTGACTACTGGGTTCTCAGAACTGGCTAATTACTTCAAAAGCCTTGTCGATTGTTGCGAATGGCAGCAAGGGATATTATTGGAACAGGTTGGGAAACTCACATTCTTTCAGAAGTAACTACCGTACTCCTATTGATGGCCAACGGCCGTAGCCGTGTTGAAACCCCGGATCCCGTGAGATCTCCGAAGTTAAGCAACATTGGGCGTGGTCAGGAGTTGGATGGGTTGCCACGCGCTGTTGGTGGGGGGTAAGGGAATGGAGGAGCGGAAAGGAACTGGCCACCCTACCGTACGTTAACTCCGGCTCAGGAACACCTCTGCGGAGGTTCGGACCTGCCTTCGGGCAGAATAACCCTTACCTTACCCTATTGATGAAAGAAGCTCTGCACTACGACGGCCTAAGTTTGGACTAAGCCACTGTAATACAAAAAGGGATGTATCACGCAAAACTTGTCCGCTAGGCGGCGTAATGGTAATACCCGGTATGCGCTTTCCGCTGCTCGATTGTTTTACATGAGACATATGGAGTATTCCTGCATTTGCGATCATCGAAACGAAACTTTTGCTTTAAATGCATTAAAATGGAGTTACCATATTCTGCTAATGTTTTCAACAAGACGGGAAATTGTATAGGTGCAATGACGATTGCGGATTTGAAAGTAGAATTAAAGAAAAGGGGCGAAAAAATTTCCGGAAAAATGCAAGAGTGGATTGAAAGGTACCAGGAAGGAATAAATGCAGCAACTCCTTTTAGCGTTTTTGTTAAGATTGAATTCTTAAAGTACAAATAGCATTTTGAAAACATTCCTAATACGGTATTTTTTCTTTTCTTTGCCGGTTATAGGCGTACATAAGGCACGACATTGGTGTGACAGCAGTGCCTGGGGCTACATCCGGTACGACTGAACTTTATTTCCATGTAGCGCACGAGTTTCAAGATCTTGTTTCGGACCATAAGACAAATACCGGTACAAAAATTTCAAATTTGGAAGTAATGAGTCATTTCCTGTTCAGGAAGTCTGAAATTGATGGTGCTCCAGTGTCAAATTATAGGTCACTGTGTGATTCAGGGTACCGTACCGCACACGGTGTTATGACTGTTTTCCTACTTCTATATCTTCTTGCTCTCGAAGTTATTTCCAAGGTACCGGTGCCACACCATGAAAATATCGAAGGTACATCGTTCTCCTTAAGTCTTCGTCTTTCGCCTAAAATTATTGAGATAGGTCATTAACTTTTAAGAATGTACTACCTTATTATAAAATTATGTTTTAATTAGTACTAATTAGCTTACTTACCAGTTTCAGTAATGACAATCTTCAACTGTAAAATGTTTCGAGCAGACTTTGATATTAGGGGTCATTTTTATTTCGTAGGTCCTGCCTACGAATCGCATGCAACCACTTTTTACGGAAAGCATCTTGCTTAGGAAATTAATGGTATGAATACGGTCGACCTTGATTTTGGGACACTGGGACACAGCAATAATCAGGCATCACAATTTTCTTGTCTTTGTTGTCGTAACGATATGTTAAACCTTTAACTTCAGCATTTAACTAGGTAACTTCCATTAAAAACATATACAAACAAATGACTAACGACAAGCGCATACCGGGTACTACACGCGAGACATCTATCGGTAGTGTTTCAGTACATCCCTAATATACTGTGTTGTGTGCTGTAGCTTGATCAATGTGTAAAATCACCGATCAGCTACTGAATTAAGAAACAGTCATGGGCCCCTCACAAACCATGCCCCGCCCCGCGGGGTCTGCGGGGTCCATATCGTCGCCACTGGTCAGACAATGTTACCTCGCAACCGTGCAGGCTATGTCTTATGGCTGGCGTTCACCTGAATTTAGCAGCCGTTGATGGATGGCCATGACCGAGAGACATAATACATTATGATCATTTGATTAACCCGTAGAGAAATTTGACATATTTTTAAAACTGTTATTGAAACAAACTTTTCTTCGGGCTTCGTAAAGGTAATCATGAGCATTAATTTCATACATATTCGTTTTTAAAAATTAAAATTTCATAATGTTCCGTATTGAAATGTATCACAATGAAATTGAAATAATAAAAAAAGGTAGTTCAACCTATTCAATACAAATAAATACGAAATGTAGTGTTACATTCCTATTTAATTATAAGCGGAAGCGGTACCGGTTTCCACCCCAATCCGGGTCATCATCAGCCGAAAAAAACGCAAAAAACAATGCATAGGTAAGAAAGAAATTAAAGATCAAGTCCCCACAAAAACAGTTGAAGAGGCAAAATAAAACAACGGGGATAGGCACTGTAAAATTCAGAAGAAGTAGAAGGTAAGTCACTTAAAAGAAGCAAGGCGCAATCTTCTGAACAGCAGCATAGCACACGCAAACTTTGGCATTGTCTCATAATGTTTACGAGAAGCGGAGAACAGTTAAATGAGCCAGCTTGCATACACTATCAGGCGCGAAGTCACAGCATAATCCAACAAATGTGAAGATCCAAAATCGTGCAGAAGCCAAAGACGAGTAGCTCAATTGAAGTAAATGCCGAACTTTGCGTGTGCTATCCTGCTGTTCAGAAGATTGCGCCTTGCTTCTTTTAAATGACTTACCTTCTACTTCTTCTGAATTTTACAGTGCCTATCCCCGTTGTTTTATTTTGCCTCTTCAACTGTTTTTGTGGGGACTTGATCTTTAATTTCTTTCTTACCTATGCATTGCTTTTTACGTTTTATTCGGCTGATGACCCGTATTGGGGTCGAAACCGGTACCGGTACCGCTTCCGCTTATAATTAAATAGGAATGTAACACTACATTTCGTATTTATTTGTACTGAATAGGCTGAACTACCTTATTTATTATTTCATATTCGTTTTGACATGAATATGTCTTATGGCTGAGGGTCGTCTGAAAATCTGTGTAACGTAACGCGACAAAATGTGATGGAAGTGACGTCACGTTAGTCGCCAAAGATGCTCTATAAAATATTGCAAATAAATCGTTATAATATTAGAATTTCATTTATTGAAAGACACATCCGTGATCATTAGCTTTTCGTTTTCATCCATAGACAGGTTAAGACACCTCCTTGTGCAAGAATACGATCAGATAAAATGTCTTCAAATGCATAAAATTCTCTTTCACTATCGACGTTTGCTCATGGAAACAACAGAAACTGCAGAGACTTCGATGAAAAACTATAGTGTTAGCATGCCCGTCAAAATATACTCCCCTTTTCTCCTGCAGGTTGTTTCGCAACCTTCCATTTCCGCAAATTTCCCTTTTCTACTTGAAAGGAAACAATATTCCACGTGTATCATCCATAAAACCCATTCTTAGTTTAAAATGTCCGGTCCATGGCTAAATGGTTAGCGTATTGGCCTTTGGTCCAGAGGGTCTCGAGTTCGATTCCCGGCCGGGTCGGGGGATTTTAACCTTAATTGGTTGATTCCAATGGCTCGGGGGCTGCGTGTGTGTGGCGTATTAAGCATTATAAATCATCCTAGGTAGGGCTCCCATCTTCACAGACATGCAGGTCGCCTAATAGGCCGTCTACGAGCCGCGCCAGGCCTCTCCGAAGGCCATACGCCATTATTCGTTTAAAATGTCGCGAATATGGATTTATTTCATGAATTGCTATTTATTTCGCGATAATGCACGGATATTATCCCATTTTAGGACTTTATGAACGGATTTGGATTTTCTATGCATACAATTACGTGTTTAAAACATTTCGTGTATACCACTAATACGAATAATTTGTAACATGTAGGGTGATTCATAATCAGTACTTTGAAGATCTATTCTCTGAATGCCATCGTTCTTTTAGTCGGGATATTGAAATACTAATGGGAATAAGCTACATTACTAGCATCGTAGTTACTCGCATCTGTAGCAACAGGTGGTGGTGCTTATTGTTTTAAGGAAGTACAATTAGGCAGCCATCTTTTATATAACACTAATCAGAGAGAACGAATGGAAGGAATCAGACACTTCGAAAAATGAAGATATCGGCCAAAGAAAAACCAGGGCAACGAAGGGCGTGAAAATAAGACTCCCTAGGCTTCGAAACCTAATACGATTGGGGTCGGAAAAGAATGAGAGTTGACCAAGAGAGGTCGGATAGAATAGATGAAAGTGAGGAACCTGACAAGTGGAAGCAACGTGAGGACCCGGCTGAGAGCCTCGTGGTCGCCAATCCACGCTCCCATGTTAAGAGCCCCTGGGGCCTCTGTAGCAACGCCAAGAATAATAATGCCTTAACTATTTCATTACAACATGCACAGAATGTCGGCAAGTACACTACACATCGTTTGTAAATTTAATGTTCCTTCAAATATCCTTTACCTTTATTTGCTATTAAAAATTTAGAATACTGAAGTTACAAAATAAAAACTCAAGGGAAGAGTGTCAGTGTCACGCAACGAAATACCAGAAATAATTCGACCGATCGTTTGAAGAATGTAGCCTACCAGAAATGGTGGAAAGCATAGCCTATCAGAGAAACCAAATTCTCCACCTGTAGAAATAATCACAATCTTTATCCGAGATGGATTTACGATTACAACCGATTCCAGTCTTTTAAATGTAATTTGAAAGTAGGAAATCTTTATAAATGGACAGATATGTATCCTCATACCGGATATACTACTATTTATGGACATAAAAATACGTTGCGCAACAGCCCATTAGGACCTTCGTCTGCCAAGTTGTCTGCTGCCCAGAAGGATAGTCTGCAAATACTGGAGTTCCACGTGGTCAAAATGACCGTATTGTTTCCTATGCCAGCCAGCCGCTTAGTTTGTGTCACTAAGGTGAGAATCCTATTTTAGATAAGAATCTTCCTGGACCAAACGGCGAACGAACCCGAGACCTCCAAGTAAGAGACTAACACGCTAGCCCTTCACTACGAGGCTTGCTACGGTCTTTTTAGCGTAGGCGAGAAAATTCCAGAATTTTCGGAATAATTTTCTTTTATTCTCTAGAAAAACCATGGCCACCAGTTGGAATCGAACCGCGATCGCCTGACTGAGAAGTCGATGTGGTACCTCTCGCTACTCTCCCAGTTCGAGTGTCCGTTTATAAATGTATGTAACGAGCTACGCGGGAGTTCAAAATGTGTAATCGTCTGCCTTTTCCAGGTGCAGTGCTCTCCGTACACATGTTTTGTTCTTGCATTCGGGAGATAGTGGGTTTGAACCCCACTGTCGGCAGCGCTGAAGATGGTTTTCCGGCGTTTCCCCATTTTCACACCAGGAAAATGCTGGGGCTGTACCTTAATTAAGGCCACGGTCGCTTCCTTCCCACTCCTAGCCCTTTCCTGCTGTACCGGCGCCATAAGACCTATCTGTGTCGGTGCGACGTTTCTTAAAACAAATAACATGCGACCATGATCGTTAGGGCGTCAAGTCTGACATTGTTAGCCTGTTTGTCCCCCGTGGTCGAAAAAAAGTTCACCAAAATGTTGTCCGGCACGGTAGGGGAGGTGATGGTATACACATTTTAATCGATAGATAGCGTTGCAAAAGCCTGGATTAAATTCCAAACCTTTCCGCAGTGATCGTATGGAGTGAGGACATGACACTATTGATGGTGATTCATCCGTCGCATGGGGACGTAAAGCCTTCAGCAGACCCCTTGGCTCTATCCGACAAGAGTTGAGAATGATTATGTTTGTTGTTTAAAGGGGCCTAACATCTAGGTCATCGGCCTTTAATGGTAAGAAATGAGACGAAATGTAATGACAAATTGGAAGTCCAAAATCATCCATGACCAAAATTCAAAACGTGAGGACGAAGAATGAATGGATGGATGGATGGAAATGAATTTAAAACAATCAGTGGATCCGACCCGCAATACCTCACACTCACAGAAACTGACGGAAAACAATAGCATTACTGACCAAGAGACTGCTTCTATAGCATAATACTGAATCGATGATGCTTGTAGTCTAAAGGGGTCCAAAATCAAAGTCATCAGCCCCTCATAATGCTACTCATCACTAGGAAAGTAGAACCATGGTATTTGTCATGGTGTGGTACTAAGTAGCGTAGACTCAGTCTTCCACACATTATGGTACTACTCACAGGTAATGAAATTCGCACATGTAATACAGACCTATGGTGTTTCGCATATTGCGGCGCCATTTACAGGCAAGCAAACCTATGAAGTTCATCACATAAGTGTACTAACTACAGGGACTCGGGCTATCCCGTGGTGTTCCTCATATAGTGGGTATTACCCATAGGCAGTCGAACCAAGGCGAGTGAGGTGTACGGACGTGTAGTGCGAAGTGTGCCAGGTGAGTGGAGTAGGAGGGAGGTGCGGACAGGACGAGTCGAGTGCTACAAGGAAGATGATGAGCGTTGAACAATATAGAGCCATCAATGGTAGATGGCAGGGAAGTAAGAGGAATGCTACAGCCAAAAATGGTGAAGTTAAGCTTAGGGAGAAGACTGAAAGGCGAGATGCTGTTGGTGGCAGCGGTGGTCACTGTCCTACTGGTTATTGGGGTGTGGAAGTAAACCCATGCCCACAGGGCAGTAGCAACATGAATTGGGAGGACGTGGAAATAATAAAGTGGTTAAGGAGGTTATAGAAGAACTCTGTCCGTTTGAGCAGTTAAAACTGATGAGACAAGAACAGGGCAAGGGGCATGAAAAGACGAGACGGTGGATTCAGGAAAGCACTAATGAAGTAAAAGGCAAAATGGAAAGCACAGAGAGAGGTAGTGCTTCTAAAGGAGAAAATAAAAAAACATGGAAGAGGAGGTGGTGACTTTGAAGAAAGAAGTTGAAGCCCACAGACATGAAAGCATGAAGAAAGCCATTTTTATTTATGGAGTACAAGAAGAGAATAATGAGTTTAAAGTGGACATATTATACAAGGTGGTAGATGTAATACAACAAAAAATAAAAAATCAACTTCAGCGAGGTCGATATAGATGACGTGAAGCGGATAGGAAGGCTGAGGGGGTGCAGACCTATAAAGGTCACGTTGCTATCCTCACTGATGGCAGACATAGTACTCAGAAATGCTGGAAACCTACGGGAAGAAAAAATGTGGATTAAGAGAGATTGGGGTAGAGATGGGAATAGAAATTTCAAAATCTTGAATAAACATATGATTAGGGAAAGAATGAAAGGGTTGAGAGCTTATATTAGAGGCCAAGTGCTGGTGGTGTCCAATGGAAAATGGTCTCGAAAGTGGGGAGTGACGAAATTTTTATCTCTGGAGGAAGATTTAAATAAGGACGAAACGAGTGCAGATGAGGGAGTGCATGTGGAAGATGTGCATATCACCAAGAGAGGAGCACCGTGCAGAAGTGATTCCTTCGAAGCGATCGTAAAAAGAGCCGAGGAAAAAGTAAATGGAAGAAGGGTGGAAGAAGTCAGGAAAATAATAAATGAACTAGTGATGGAGGTCAGCGCGAGAGAAGAGAGGAAGATACAGGAAGGGGAGATAGAAGAAGAGACACAGGAAATTACGTGTGGACATAAAAGAAACGAAAATAATGGTTCGAGGGAAGAAGCAGAAGTAAGAGGTGCCTTGGCTAAAGGGAGAAGCTTGAGTTTGAAGGAGCTATGGGGTAAAAAGGGCAAAAGTAACGAAGGATGAATTACGAGAAGCAAAAAGACAAGTAGCAGTAATAAGTAAAATGTTTGCTTTTGAAATGATTAGTGTAGTGAGTGTTAACTAAAGTACACTGACTGACAGTGATAATGCAACACCAAGGAGGAGTGGTTCGAAAGGGATGAAAGTTGGGGAAAAAACAGAGACGCCACGGATGAATAATTTATGTTTATTTCAAACCGATATGCAGGTTACACAATGCGCACGGCATCGACTCAGTAGGATGTAGGACCACCGCGAGCGGCGATGCACGCAGAAACACGTCCAGGTACAGAGTCAATAAGAGTGCGGATGGTGTCCTGAGGGATGGTTCTCCATTCTCTGTCAACCATTTGCCACAGTTGGTCGTCCGTACGAGGCTGGGGCAGAGTTGGCAAACGGCGTCCAATGAGATCCCACGTGTTCGATTGGTGAGAGATCCGGAGAGTATGCTGGCCACGGAAGCATCTGTACACCTCGTAGAGCCTGTTGGGAGATGCGAGCAGTGTGTGTGCGGGCATTATCCTGCTGAAACAGAGCATTGGGCAGCCCCTGAATGTACGGGAGTGCCGCCGGCCGCAGCACATGCTGCACGTAGCGGTGGGCATTTAACGTGCCTTGAATACGCACTAGAGGTGACGTGGAATCATACGCAATAGCGCCCCAAACCATGATGCCGCGTTGTCTAGCGGTAGGGCGCTCCACAGTTACTGCCGGATTTGACCTTTCTCCACGCCATCACTGACAGAACAGAAGCGTGACTCATCGGAGAACACGACGTTCCGCCATTCCCTCATCCAAGTCGCTCTAGCCCGGCACCATGCCAGGCGTGCACGTCTATGCTGTGGAGTCAATGGTAGTCTTCTGAGCGGACGCCGGGAGTGCAGGCCTCCTTCAACCAATCGACGGGAAATTGTTCTGGTCGATATTGGAACAGTCTTGCACATGCTGAAGAATGGCGGTTGATGTGGCGTGCGGGGCTGCCACCGCTTGGCGGCGGATGCGCCGATCCTCGCGTGCTGACGTCACTCGGGCTGCGCCTGGACCCCTCACACGTGCCACATGTCCCTGCGCCAACCATCTTCGCCACAGACGCTGCACCGTGGACACATCCCTATGGGTATCGGCTGCGATTTGACGAAGCGACCAACCTGCCCTTCTCAGCCCGATCACCATACCCCTCGTAAAGTCGTCTGTCTGCTGGAAATGCCTCCGTTGACGGCGGCCTGGCATTCGTAGCTATACACGTGTCCTGTGGCACACGACAACACGTTCTACAATGACTGTCGGCTGAGAAATCACGGTACGAAGTGGGCCATTCGCCAACGCCGTGACCCATTTATCGTTCGCTACGTGCGCAGCACAGCGGCGCATTTCACATCATGACCATACCTCAGTGACGTCAGTCTACCCTGCAATTGGCATAAAGTTCTGACCACTCCTTCTTGGTGTTGCATTTGCTCTGTCAGTCAGTGTATATTGGAGCTGATTTGGGAGTGTTAAGTTTGTGTGAAGGAAGAAGTGGTGGCATGAGAGGGAAGAGAATTGGAAGGTCTAGTGAATATAAAATACGAGAGTGACTGTATATTTGGTGAGGTGAGGTGGTTGGCTGTGGATGACAAAATGTGAGGGTATAATTTATTAGGTAACTGTATTTGAAATGTCTAGTGTCTTGTCTTGTATAAAGATGAACGAGCCATAAGAGTGGTAGTGATGATATGGTGGACGGTAAGTGCATTATTAGGTAGATTTCGTGGTATGGAGGAGAAAAGAGTGATGGTATTAGGTAATCGTATTTGAATCGTCTTGCGTTCTGTATACAGGATGAAGCGAAATTCGCGCACTCGGGCGTCGCAACACGACTCCTCACATGCCAGCAATAAAAAAAGTCTCACAAAAGTTGGTCCTTCGAGTATATCCGGCAGAAAAAGGGCGTTGAAGAGTGGCAATCTGGCAACACTGTAACCACATGTAGGTTAACTACCTCTGTCAGCACATATCCTTTATGCTGTACAGTTTGTGCAGTGGATACAATTTTGGGTTAGCATTCAGGAGGTCGAAGGGCCGATCCTGGGTTGAAGCGTGTGTTTTTTATTT
This sequence comes from Anabrus simplex, assembly GCF_040414725.1. NCBI lineage: Eukaryota > Metazoa > Arthropoda > Insecta > Orthoptera > Tettigoniidae > Anabrus > Anabrus simplex. Next base: position 69,676,162 of record NC_090267.1, on the reverse strand, counting down.
CATAAATGTAGTCCAGGTGGTATGGTATCTGGAAACTTAAACGTCAACAGCGATTGCAGCGGGTCCTCTAGAAACCATTTGCACTTTACTACGATCCTACAAATGGACGAACAATTGTTTTCATTGGTCAGCTTTGAAAGACGCCCTTTCCACGTCGTGGGCGTGAATTTATTCGCACCACTTCCTAAACTACATGCGAAACCTGTTTTCTTTGTACCCTCCTCCAATGATAGCAACTATTATTATTGCCTCGTTCAGGCCCATTACATTTCGTTAGGGCTTACGTTACCAGTAGGCCTAGCAAAGTACTTGTTGTGTTCAGCGTTACAAAATGTTGTAAATGTAGGATACATATGACCTAAGGTACGGTGTCTTACTGTATTACAGTATGTAATGTCCGATAGAAATTAGCAAATAAAAAATTGCGCCTCAACCTAGGATCGAACCCCCGACCTCCTGCATGCCAACCCAAAACTCTATCCACTACACCAACTGTACAGCACGGATAATAATTGCTGACAGAGGTACTTAATGTACATGTGGTTACAGTGTTGCCAGATTGCCACTCTTCAACGTCCTTTTTCTGCCTGATATACTCGCAGGACGAACTTTTGTGAGAGACATTTTTTTCATTGCTGGCATGTGAGGAGTCGCACTGCGACGCCCGAGTGCGCGAATTTCGCTTCATCCTGTATATAAACCAATGATGTTTGATTGATATGGTAAGAGGTAAACATGAAGGCATATTAACGAGAAGCAAAAATTCAAGCAGTATTAGTAAGTAAGCTAGGAAATAATGAAAAAATGATACGAGGAGGTGATATAGTGTGTGTATTAAGGAGGAGGTTTGGTAGCATGGGGGAGAAAAGAGTGGCTATTTTATACAGGTGGTACGGCAATAATAGATGGATATGTGTTTGGAATTTAAGGACGTTTGACTGACATGAGAGGTGACGATGAGATGGAGGTATTTTGATGTTCGACATGAGGTATCTGTATTTGTCTGGTCTAATATGTGTATCACTTGATTGGTATGAGCTGGAGTTGGAGGTAGGTGTCGGTACAGTGAATTTGATGGTGATGGTATGTGTTGGTATAGTAGGCATAGTGAATTAATGAAAACTTGTAACTGGTATGAAGTAAGGTAATTTGGAATTGATTTGGGGAGTTAAGTGTAGATGAATGATTGCGGAGTTGGAGTTTTTGATAGGTAATGAATGAAGTGTGTTGATTTATTGCTGAAGTGTGGAGATTGAGAAGTGATGGAATATGGAAATTTTATGTTATTTGTATATGAACTGTGTTCGATATGAATAGTGAGTTTAATATGTGGTGGGATATAAAGAATGATTGTGTTTATTCAGGACAGGGTTGGTAAATTTTGGTATGGTAGACGTGATGGCAAAACTTAATGTGGAGAATGGCTTGGTATTTAAATGAGATTAAGCATGCTTAAATATGATGAGCAGTAGCAGAGAACCAGTACAAGGATAAAGTTGCAACGAAAGCAGAATGAGCTACACACACGCGGCTGGTGATGTAAGTCTGAACTCAGCAACCCCGAGTGGGTCAAGTAAAAGATGGAATGTGCAAAGGTTGCGTGTCTAGTCAGTAGGGATAAGAAGGTCTTTGACATTCATAATGCCGTTTATTTCAACTTTATTATGTTTTTTAATTATATGTTATTTAAATTGCATATACAGGGGGGGGGGGCGTTGGACGTGGCATGCAGGTTAATGGATCAATACATACAATGTAGATCTGGAGAAAATAAAGTTTATTGTAAAATTACTACTCATAGACAAGCCAGAACCATGGTGTCGCTTATATAGTGCTACTAATCACAGGTACTGTAAAAGCCGGCAACGCACTCTGTTGCTACTAATCACAAACCTATTTGGTACCTAACATAGTGGTACTACGCGCAAGTAAAAGTGACCCATGGTGTTCCCCTCGTGGTGGTACTAATCACAAGTAGTCTCATGGTTCTAAGACAATCATCCGTTGGTCGCCCCTTTTAGTCGCCTCTTACGACAGTCAGGGAGTACCGTGGGCGTATTTTTCGTCTACGTCCCCCACCCACAGGGGGTTGTGTGTTTGGTCCGCGAGAGATATTTTATTTCCCTCAAGTCCACCGGCAAGCCAGTTAGGACCCCCTATCCGCCACCTGGGACACGCCACGTGGGAGTATCACCTCTCCCCTTGCTACGCAGGCGTAGTAGGTTCGTGGTCCTACAGGAGTAGGCTATGTGCCGGCACTGGATTTTACCCTCTCCCTTTCTGATGATGATGATTGTTGTTTAAAGGGGCCTAACATCTAGGTCATCGGTCCCTAATGGTACGAAATGTCTCGACAAATTAAAAGTTTAAAATCATCCACTGACCAAAATAAAAAATGTTATGAAAAAGGAATGGATGGATATGAATTTAAAACAATCAGTGGATCCGACCCAAAAACTATCATAAAAAATAGTATTACTGACCAAGGGACCACTTCCAATGCACAATCCTGAATCGAGGATACTTGTCTAAAGGGGTCCAAAATCCAGGCAACGGCCCCTCATAATGGTTATTATCACTAATAAAATAGAACCATGGCATTTGTCATGTTGGGGTACTAATCAAAAGTAGCGTAGACTCACGGTGTTCCACACATGATGGTACAACTCAAGTATTGTACGTCGCACAGGTAACGCAGACCTATGGTGTTTCTCACATAAGGGCGCCACTCATAGGCAACGCAAACCGATGGTGTTCTTCACCTACGTGTACTAATCACGGACGCCGGTATTCACGTGGTGGTCCTCATATAGTGGGTACTAATCACAGGCAACGCAGACCCACGGTGTCGCTCATATAGTGGTACTAATCACAAAACTCCCAGACCCATGGTGTTTCTCACAGTGATACTAATCACGGATACTGGAAACCCACAGTGAACCACCCTCTGCTACTACTAATCACAAACCTCTGGTGTACCTAATATAGCGGTACTACTCGTAAGTAAAGGCGACCCATGGTGTTCCCCGCGAGATGGCACTAATCAAAAGTAGTTTCATGGTTCTAATGCAATCATCCCTTGGTCACCCCTTTTAGTCGCCTCTCACGACAGACAGGAAATACCGTCGGTGTATTTTTCGTTTGCATCCCCCACCCACAGGGGGTAGACAGAGAGAAAAAAGAAAAAAAAAAAGGGATCCGTCACTTCGAAAAATGATGTAACGGACGAAGAAGGCAAGGGCCACGAAGGGCGTGAAAATGAAAGACTCCCTAGGCCTCGAATGCTCTAATACCGTCGGGGTCGGGAAAGAACAAGAGTTTACCAAGGGAGGTCGGATAGGATAGACGAAAGTGAGGAGCCTAGCACAAGTAAGCGGAAGCAATGCCAGGACTTGGCTAAGGGCCCCGTGGTCGCCAACCCACACTTCCAAGTTGAGACCCCCTTGGGCCCCTTTTAGTCGCCTCTTACGACAGGCAGGGAATACCGTGGGTGTATTCATCTGCGTCCCCCACCCACAGGGGGTCTCTCCCTTTCTACTATCATATATGACGTCATTCATCTCATTAACTCCTCCGATAAGGTTGACGTCAAGAAGGGCATCCGGTCGTAAAAACTTGATAGGAAGACTCATCTCGTTTCATACCCGACCCCGTAGAGAAACGAGACGAGGGTTGAACATTTATATCTGTATACAAGTTCTTGAGCAAGATTTAGGCTACTCTCCACTTCGCCTGTACCTCAGAAACAGTTTAAATATAGAGCCCTAATGTGCAGTCTCATGAATTGATAAGGCATGCGGTACGTGTTTATAGCTTCGAACTTAAACACAAACCAAGTTGCTACGTAAGTTTCCAACAGGTGTAAAAATCAGGTCACGGTCTTATGTAGCTGCCTCTGTGGATCCGTGGTAGAGTGTCGGCCTCCGGATCCCAAGATAGCGGGTTCAAACCCGGCAGAGGTAGTCGGATTTTTGAAGGGCGGAAAAAAAATCCATTCGACACTCCATGTCGTACGATGTCGGCATGTAAAAGATCTCTGGTGATACATTTGGTATTTACCCGACAAAATTAATTAAATCTCAGCCATAGACGCCCAAGAGAGATCTGGTTTACTCTAGGTCCGCTAGATGGCAGACAGAGTAAACCGGAACGTCGAAATTGACGAGCAGACAGCCAGATGGCGTCAAATCGAAATGTCTGCAAACGGTAGCTGAGGCCATACGATTATTATTATTATTATTACGGTCTTATGTCTGAAGGGGATGTGGGGCTACATTTTACTGATAAAGACATACCATTGCGGACTTGGTTGTTGAAGTTTTTACGCTCAGTTCTTCCACGCATGCTTACGGTCTACTCTTGACGGTATTGGCAGCGTAAGCCAAGGAAGCACCGAGATGACCGTTTATTCTTTGAGTTCCTTCACTATAATCACGGTGACCGGACATACATGGTCACGGACATTTGCGGTCACTACAAAATCCGGACATTTGCGGTCATAGATATACTTGTACCCACTCTCAGAAATTTTCCAGTAGTCACAGGAGATTTGCGGTCAATGCAGCAGGGAGTGAGCCTCATTAACTTAATCTCGCGGTATTCCCGCTAACCTGCTTGGGCTCCTGCTCTCTCGTTCTAGATCAACATTTTTCTCTCGCGCGCATTATTCCCAGACTCATACCTTCAGCCACAAACACAACTCTATACCGAAACTCCATGGTATAAGTATTACTATTGTGTGCTGTAATGAAATTGATATTTACTAATAATGCAAATCGTTGCGTACATTACAGTGGTTATATATACAGACAGTATAGGGAGAGTCAACGTGGAATCGTCACCTGGGTGTGTCTGAAGGAGAAAAACAAGTCATATCATGTTTTTGGAAACATAAAAATCTGCAATTTATAAAGAAAGTGTAAAATATCCCAATGTATATTATGTTGAAAGTCAGATTAGATCAGATGACGGGTTTTTGAGTTACAATCTCTTAAAATTGATGTATGGCTGAAACACGTTTAAAAACTGGCACTTTTTGCGTTCCATTTGCGATAAAAGGTATTGAAATAATTACAAATTCAAATTAATGTAAAGTGAAACGAGGGAAATGACGTCATTGACTTTTCTATAGGCCTATTGGTTATTTGATGATGCTTTTTGTTTAAAGGGGCCTAACATTTAGATCATCGGTCCCTAATGTGCTACGGAATGCGACGAAAGGGAATGACAATTTAAAAGTCCAAAATTCATCCAGTGACTACAATTCAAAACGTGATGAACGAAAGAATAAATATGAATTTAAAGTAATCAGCGGAGCCAACTCACAATACTGAAAGTTAAAAATAATTAAAAAACCGATCCGCTGACTAACTCATAATTTAAAAAATATGACAATGGACAATGATTAGGAACTTAAAACAATTAGTGGATCCGACCCGCAATATCTGACCTTCCAAGAAACTATATTAAAAAATTAGTATTACTGACCAAGAGACTGCTTACAAAACAATTTTCTGAATTGATGATTCTTGTTGTCCAAAGGGGTCCTCGGACATTCCCAGCACTAAAACCATACGATAAGTAAGCCTCATGAATCTTCAGATTTTCGATGCGAAATAAATGTATAGCACTCGAAAATACACTGTTTAATACTTAATTCAGAAGCTATGAAACGCACTAAACCGATCACTGCTGTATGGAAAATAATCACGCTGTCGAGAAGTTTATCGCAAACTAGATTAGACCATGATTTCACCGGGCGAGCTATATGGGTCAGGTTGTTACTAGATCATCCTCTCGCCCAGACATGACACCGGCAACACGACTGAGGCTCGCACTATATGATGGCGTATGGCCTCAGGAGACGCCTGGTGCAGGTCTTTCGAATTGACTCACATAGGTGACCTGCGCGTACGCCCTGTGGGTCGGGGCGGTAGAATAACACCTATGGTATCCCCTGCGTATCGTAAGAGGCGATTAAAAGGGACCCCAGGGGCTATAAATTTGGGAGCGTGGGTTTGCGGCCACGGGGCCCTCAGCTGAGTCCTGACATTGCTTCCACTTGTGCCAGGCTCTTCCCTTTCATCTAACCTATCCGACCTCCCTTGGTCAACTCTTGCTCTTTTCCGACACTGACGGTATTAGGTAGCCTACCGTATCGAGGTCTAGGGAGAGTCATTTTCACGCCCTTCGTGGCATCTTCCTTTGGAAGACACCTTCATTTTTCGAAGTGTCGGATCCCTTCCATTTTTTCTGTCTGATTAGTGTTATATAGAGGATGGTTGTCTACTTGTACTTATTAAAACAATGATCATCACCACCACTGACCTGTGCACGTCTGTAAATAGGGAACTACCTAGGAAATCTAATCTTGAATATGACACCCACTCTGCAAGCCAGAGGAATTAACCAATGAAGGTTAAAATCCGCCAAACGGTCGGGAATGATTACCCGGCACCCCCCTGTACTAATCTCCCCCTGTGGCTGGGGTTGGTAGAATGACGTCCACGGCGGTACACCTGCCTATCTTAAGAGGCGACTAAAAGGGTCCCCAAGGGCTCTTAACCTGGGAGCGTGGGCTGGCGACCACGGGGACCTAGCTGAGTCCTGACATTGCTTCAGCTTATTTGTACCAGGCTCCTCACTTTTTCTCTCCTAACCGACCTCCTTTGGTCAACACTTTTGCTCCTCCGACGGTATGAGAACATTCGAGACCTAGGATGTCTGATTTTCACGCCCTTCGTGGCCCTTGTCTTTCTTTAGACGATATCTTAATTTTTCAAAGTGTCGGACCCCTTCTTTTTTTACCTCTGATTTATGTTAATAGAGGACGATTGCCCAGTTGTATCTCCTCATAGAATAATCACCACCACCGGGGAACCTGACACCTCCCTCAGATCTATAAAACTGTGAAAACCGCAACAAGATCCGTTCCGTCGTTCACGAAATCAGCCCGCACAAAGGGACTCCTATCGGGCACTGTAGAGATATTTGACTTTAGCCTTACAGAAGAAACATGATATTTAGTCTAAAATCCGAAGACTAGTTATAACTCTTGAATAGTCGCAGCAGCCAGGTACCAAGTAAGGACCGCACCCTCTACATCGATCTTTCGTCTCCGCAGCTCCTCCCACATAATCCTGGCTCCATTACATTGCATTGTACCTGTTAATATACATTTGTAACGATTATCAAGTCACGCCCACAAAACTGCCCTCCACGACCTTGTTGCACTCTTCACAACATTCCTACGTGAGCAGAAAGCAAATTAGATACTTTAAATTATGAAATGAAATGGCGTGTGGCTTTTAGTGCCGGGAGTGTCCGAGGACAAGTTCGGCTCACCACATGCACGTCTTGATTTGACTCCCGTAGGCGACCTGCGCGTCGTGATGAGGATGAAATAATGAAGACGACACATACACCCAGCCCCCGTGCCAGCGAAATTAAATTACGGTTAAAATTACCGACCCTGCCGGGAATCGAACCCGGGACCCCTGTGACCAAAGGCCAGCACGCTAACCATTTAGCCATGGAGCCGGACCTTTAAATTATCTGCACGAAGCACGAGTGCATGGTCTAACTGCATTGCAATATGGTTTTGAAATTAGATTAAACACGTGGGTTACGGAATTATTGCGAAATAAAACTACGATTAGTTCCTTAAAACCGAGCTGGATAGCTACAGTCGCTTAAGTGCGGCTAGTATCCAGTATTCGGGAGATAGTGGGTTCGAACTCCACTGTCGGCAGCCCTGAATATAGTTTTCCGTGGTTTCTTATCTTCACACTAGGCAAATGCTGGGGATGTACCTTAATTGGGGCTACGACCGCTTCCTTCCCACCCCTAGCCCTTTCCTGTCCCATCGTCGCTATAAGACCTATGTGCGCGCGCGCGTGTGTGTGTGTGTGTGTGTGTGTGTGTGTGTGTGTGTGTGTGTGTGTGTGTGTGTGTGTGTGTGTGTGTGTGTGTGTGTGTGTGTGTGTGTGTGACGTAAAGCAACTTGCAAAAAAAATAGTTCCTTAAATTCCTACTTCTCTGTATGCTACACAAAATTTGTTCTTGATTTTACAAAATTTGTTATCGACCGTGGAAACGTGGATGTGGGTGCAGAATCTCCGACAGCGATTCGACAGCCTCGGTACGTCATCCATGATACGGGAAGCGTAATGTAACAAGAGGCTTGCGAGTCGAACAGCTTTCGCCGGAACAGTACGGAATTTTCCCCGGCTAGTTAGGTGCGCGGTGCAAATTGTAAACCGTATGCCAAATGTTCTGCTTTAAAAACGACTGCATGACGACTTGTGCTTCTGAATCTAGGGGAAAATTACTTACTGTGTTAAAGGAAACCAATTTAAGTCAAAGTTTAGTAATGATTTTATTTTACCTGGCAAAATTAAGGCCTTCAGGCCTTCTCTTCCATCTAACCGCGCATTGAAATATACGTATATTACGTTGTATTACATTACAATAAATAGATTAAATACAAATTACAGTAATAATACAAAAATGATTATGAAATTAAATTAAGCTGAAATAAATTACATATAATAAAAGGAGAAATACTTAAAACTAATATCTTACATGTAAAAAAGAGGTGTTCAAACTTGGGAGAAATGTGAGACCACTGAAAATCTTGTGATTAGTCAGTGCAGGGTGCAGATTCAAGGTCAACTCACTCCGAACAGAATCAGAGGACAGAAAGAACGCTGTTTTCCTTCAATCACATTTAAGTGCCTGTCTTTGGTAGCTATATGCAAAGTATGCCTGCTTTAAGTGGCTATTTGGTAAAGAAAACTAAGTAGACATGGGTGGAAAAATACGATTTAAAACTTAATATCGTCTTAGGCACTTAACGTGCAAATATCTCCAAAACAGATATTAATGCACAAAATAGGCATTTACTGGCACTATAAAACCCATGTATTTCCTTCACAAATTGACACACATTTTAGAGTTATGAGGCTACAAATTTGGGTTGAAGATAAAAATAGGTATTTATGACGAAATCCTGGCCTTAACAAAACAAATGGAAGGGTGAACGAAGCAGATCTACAGTTGCGTCTAATAAAAAATTACCTCTATGCTTATTTCAATTACGATATCCGCCTCCTTGGCTTAATGGTCAGCGTAGTCTCCTCTTCGTTTCAGAGGGCCCCAGGTTCGATTCACGGCCGGGAATAAAATGGTTATTACCGCTTGCTCGGGGACTGGGTGTTGGTACTGTCCCCAGCACTCCTACAACTCTCACTCCCCACACAACACTATCCTCCACCACAAAAACACGCAGTTCCTATACACGGCAGATATCGCCCACCCTCGTTGGTGGGTCTGCCCTACAAGGGCTGCACCCGGCAAACCAAACATGTCCTCCCGGCACTAAAAGTCATACGATAAATAAATAAATTTCAATGAAAGTTGTGATTTTTATAAGACAGTGGGCCTACTTCCTAATAAAATTAAAGTGTGGGCTCAAATTAGAAATATTAATTTGTTTCTGTGTACATAAAAACATCCACAGTTCTAGCCATTCAGGCAAGCAACTCAATGTAGAAAACATTCCAGGGATATGAGCAACGAATCTGAGGTAAATCTATATATATATATATATATATAAAATAACTTGTCCTGACTGACTGACTGACTGACTGACTGACTGATCATCGCCGAGCCAAAACTACTGAACATAAAGAAATGAAATTTTGGGGACATATTCATATTAAGATGCAGGTGCTCGCTAAGAGAGGATCTTTGGATATTCCGTCGCTAAGGGGGTGAAAAAGGGGGTGAAATTGTAAAATGAGTATCTATATCTCAAAGCTTTAAAAGTTTACAGATCTAAAACTTGGTATTTAGAATCTTCTTTAAAAATAAGGAAACACGTATTTTTTTGTTTTCAGAAAATTCCAATATGAGGGGTGAAAAAGGGTGAAAATGGGGAAAAGTTGGTTGAATGCCTTTTTTCAGGATACCGGTACGTATATCTCAGAAAATGAAGATATTACAGATCTGAAAATTGGTACTTTTGATCTCTTTTTAAAATAAAGAAACACGTATTTTTTTGTTTTTGGAAAATCCCAATAGGAAGGGTGTAAAAGGGTGAATAATGGGTTGAATGCCTTTAATGAGGCTACTTATATTTCAGTACCTGAAGATATTACAGACCTGAAAATTGGTATTTGGGATCTACTTTAAAAGTAAAGAAACACGTATTTTTTCGTTTTTGGAAAATGCAAATATTGGAGGGTGAAAAGGAGGGGAGGGGGTGAATTTTTTAAAATGAGTGTGTCTACATCTTACAATTTTAAAATTTACAGATGTAAAAATTGGTAGTTAGAATCTCCTAAAAATAAAGGTACACGTATTTCCTCTAAATCCCAATGGGAGGTTTATAAAAGGGTGAAAAATTTGTTGAATGCCTTTAATGAGGATACATATATCTCAGAAACGAAAGATATTACAGAACTGAAAATTTGTATATGGGATCTCCTTTAAAAATGAAGAAACACGTATTTTTTAGTTTTTGGAAAAAATAATTAATGGCGATTAAACAGGAGTGACAAATTGGGGTGAATTTTTTGAAAGACTATATCTACAGAATATCTTGGAAACGTAAAATTTTACAGACATAAAAAGTGGGTGTTTGGAATCTCCTGTAAATGTAAAGAAACAGAGGTGATTTGTTTTTGGAAACTCCACTTAAGGGGAACTCAAAAGGGGTGAAATTTTAAAATGAGAATTTTTACAGTATATCTAAAAAACTTAACATGTTACAGAAGTGAAAAATGGTATTTTAATCTCTATTAAACTTAAAGAAACGTGTATTTTTAGTTTACCACTTTGGTGGAGGGGGTGCGGGGGGGTAAAAGTGACTGAAAATGGTGTTGAATTCTTTTAATTAGGCTACTGATATCTCAAAAATGAAGATGTTACAGACGTGAAATTTGATATTTGCAATCTGCTTTAAAAGTAAAGAAACACGTATTCTCGGAAAATCCAATGAAGGGGGGGGGGGTGAAAGAATTGAAAAATTGACTTAATTGTATGAAAATACATCTAATAAAAACTAAAGTTGTTACAGACGTGAAATTTCGTATTTGGATCTCCTTTAAAAACAAAAAACAAAACAAAAAAACGCGTTTTGGGGCGGAAACCATCTTGGAGGGCGGGAGAGTAAAGGAGTTGAATTCCTTTCATGAGGAGACACAAATCAAAAACTGAAGAAGTTAGAGTCGTGATAATTGGTATTTAGAAGATCCTTTACTATTAAAGAAACAAGTATTTTTTGCGGGAAAATTCACTTAGGGTGGGGGGTAGTGTGAAATGAAGTGAAAAAAGTAAATTATTTTTATGGGGATACTTATATCTCAAAACTGAAGGTAATAGACTTGAACATTGGTGTTTGGAATCTCCATTAAACATAAAGAAACAAGCCTTCTTTTAGTACTTGGGGGGGGGGAGGGTAGCGGTAAATAAACTTAACGGCGGTGGGGTGTAAAAGGAGGTGAGACCAATTGATTTTACTGTTCATAATGTACTTATAAGGATCCTCCGTTGCTCAGGCGCGGCAGCGTGCCGACCTCTCACAGCTGGGTTCCATGGTTTAAATCCCGGTCACCCCATGTGACATTCGTGCTGGACAAAACGGAGGCGGGACAGGTTTTTCTCCGGATACTCCGGTTTTCCCTGTCATCAGCCATTCCAGCAACACATATGCCGAAAGTTGAAGGGCGAAAGGGCCCGAAAAGGTTTCAAATTCTGAGTTGAATAGCTGTATAAAACTTTTAAAAAAAATCGAAAATCTCCTCCGGTCTAAATGGAGTTCCGGAAAAACAACCTATAATCGCTTGTCTTTACTTGTTTTCTTTTTAATTAAGGTTTTAGCGAAATTAAGTTATTTACATAATTATTTCTGTAATGTGTCCCTTGGTTCAATATCCTCTGGCGCTTTTTGAGTTTTCGAAAAATGTCCACACCGAATGTAGTTATATGGGCTTAAGCGAAACTCTGCATTGACTCACATTAGCGCTCGTAGTGGTAGAAAAAGGCAAACTGCTAATTTAATCTACTGGATAAGGATGATTAAGAAAAGTGTTGTGATTTTTAGGAATAAATAAAGAATATGTATTCTCCTACTCTATTATATTGTACTAGCAAGGTACCCGTGCTTCGCTACGGTATTATACTGAAATTTATAATTGAATGCTTATTGTCTTAGATATATAATCCGCCGAAATTCGCGTTCTGACTCGTTTTCTGCGAGAATCCCAAAATTCTCGATCTGACTTGTTTTCTATTAGATAACGGCACGTTTCCTCCCATTTTCCAATCTTCCTTTCCAGCAATCGATTTCGTACTTCCCGGGCTAGGCTCAGGTATTCCTCCCGGTCAGTTGGGTCCGTAAATCTTTGCCATCTTTTCCTATAACTTTTTTAATATGGATAAAATCCTTCAGGAGATCCGGCGTGGTGTCATATTGGGTGCCCTGGCGGCACTGAACCCGCGGCCGGACTGCATTCTTAGTCATTATCCGTCCAGGAGCCGTTTCCAGCGCGGTCCGCACATTTGACGACGGTCCGGAACATTATTATTATTATTATTATTATTATTATTATTATTATTACGTAGGTTAGAGTTCAGAATACGATTTGACTGTGTGTGGTGTCTGCCATTGTCCTATTAGCAAATAGCTTAATATTACGCTATATGCTATTACTTAGTATCAGTATCACGTTCGCTGAAGCAGAAAACGAACGTCGAGAAAATACGTAATAGTGCCAAACAGTTTAGTGCTGATGGCATTCAGAGCGACGGGTCAGTTCTGAGGTGCAATGTTTGTGATATATCAATACCAATTGATACAACAAAAAACACCGATGATATCATGTTATGCATTAAATAGCTAGGACAAAACGTGTGAAGAATAAGGAGGCTATTCGAAATTTCTTAAATGGGCTGTTATGGATGTGAAAGAAGCACTGGAGGGTATTGCAAAGCAGATACTAGAACGGAGCTTAGTCACAAACCGTGACGTTACGGATGTTGCAACAAACCGGCATTTAAAAAAGACTGCAAACAAAATATGGAACACTTGTATCTGTTGACGCTGAACACTCCTTTTGTGTGCATAAGTATTTACTTAGTGACCAGAGATACAACCTCACTGAAAATAACATTGACCTGATGTGTGTGACAGTTTTCTGCGTGTCCTCCCATTAGTTCCGATTCCCACCAGTTCCTAATTCTTCCGCAAATTGGCTATCTGCCAATTACACTACTTGAGCGAGTCCCGTCAGTTCCGAACACTACCTGAGCGAGTTTCAGCTTAGTTTTCTACCGCAAAATTGTATTAATTTGTTTATTACTGAAACAAAGAAGGTCCATTGTTAGCGCCAGCCGGGAGTGCGTGCCCTCTCTAATGAATTGGCTCTTCTAACAGAGGGGGGCGAACGCCATGGACCGGTAGCTCCCATAAGCAGCTTTCGCCTTGTCAGTATCTGTGTCAGCATGTGGCTTCGTCAAAATAATCAGTTTTGAGTTATATTTACGAAGTTTTTAAAATAGTATCAGCATGTCGCTTCGTCTTTGAACTGTTTTATCTTATTTACAAGTCACTTAGTAATCAGCACGTAGCTTCGTCAAATTGATCTTTAAACTGAATTGTTCTTCTCTTTGTACTCTAATCAATATGTAAAGCAAAAGAAACATTTCTTAAAAATGCTGTTAAATAACCGGTCTCTTCAAACTGTTTGAGTTGCTCTTTGAATTCTGTCATCCGTTGCAACTTTTTTTTTTTTTTTTTTTTTTTTTCCATTTTGTGGCTTGCAAGTTCAATTCTGCCCGCATAATTTCTTCGTCTGAAGTTTGAGACTCCTTCAAACACAACACCAAGTCTCTTACACGGGGATGTGGTTTTCCGCATTTCAAATTCAGCTTATGATTCCAACCCTGTACAGAGTTATTCCTTTTCTGGACATGCGATTTTAACAACATTGTGTTCTGGGACTTGTTTTAGGCAGATTTTTATCAATCATTACTGACCGGCATTTATTTAGGGCAATTACGCAGGTGGCAGATTCCCTATCTGTTGTTTTCCTAGCCTTTTCTTAAATGATTGCAAAGAAATTTGAAATTTATTGAACATCTCCCTTGTCAAGTTATTCTAATCCCTAACTCCCCTTCCTATAAACGAATATTTTCCCCAATTGAATTCCAACCTACCTTCATATTGTGATATTTTATACTTTTAACGACACAACTCAAACTTATTGTCTACTAACGTCACGCCATGCCATCTCGCCACTGACAGCTCGGAACATACCACTTAGTCGAACAGTTCGCCTCCTTTCTCCGAAGTCTTCCCGCCGAAACTTTGCAACATTTTTGTAACGCTACTCTTTCTTCGGAAATAGCCCAGAACAAAACGAACTGCTTTCCTTTGGATTTTTTCCAGTTCCTGGTGAGGATCCCATACACTGGAAGAATACTCTATTTGGCGTCATGCCAGAGTCCTAAACATGAGTGAATTTTGTGTCCTTTTATATGATGTAAAATTGGTTTTGGTGATGTTTGTATAAATATTTACATGTAAAATTTGCACCTTTTTCGACTATATTAAAGCACCTCTTTTTGTACATTTCAACCAAAATTTTGCACCTGAAATTCCCATCTGTATTAAGATGACACCACATAACACCATTCCAAGGACAGCCGACGACGGGGTTCGAAGCCACTCGTCTCCCGAATGCTGAGCTTGGCTCGATGTCCCTAACGCGTAGCACAGAACCTATTCCTTCTCCTACCCCCCCCCCACCGAACCCAACCTTGGCCCTATCAGACTAACCACCAAATAAAATACTTCACTATCAGGGGCACCTATGTGGATCTAATAGCAGAGACCCTGATATAACCAAAAGGATACCCCCCTCCCATTCTACAAACCCCGCCAAGCTAAAACCCAAGCTCTCCCTCTTAAATGCAGCCAGACACCAACTATCTCAGCAACAAGCCTTTTAAACATATCAGTAGTATAATTGGATGGTTCGGCGGCCACCGCCACCGCAGGCTCCCAGAGGCCTCCTCCACTACCACCACAGCCAGAGGCCTCCCAGATGCCTCCTCCACCACCACCACCACCACCACCACCACCACAACCAGAGGCCTCCCAGAGGCCTCCTCCACCACCACCACAGCCAGAGGCCTCCTCCACCACCCGCGGGAAATTTGAATTTGTAAACAAAGCCACGTGCTTTTTGACAGCTATCATCGACAACAACGCATCGCTAACCTCAGTACTACCATCTTGACGGGCCTAAACCTCACTGCTGCCATCTTTACGGCGGTAAACCTCAAGGCAGCCACCTTATGCATGTTATAGCGCGGAATTTAAAATCCAACAACAGAACATTGCTAACCTCTCTGCTATCATCTTGAAAAGTTCAGTGTTCCAAACACTAGTTAGAAAAACGTAACTCATCGCACCTCGGGGATTTTATTAGGTAAGACGTAACCCCTAGGTTTCATTCCTTGTTCTGAACATAAAACCATTTACCAATAAAGATTAATTTTCTACACTTAACAAAGTACAAGCGTTCTTGCTGATAGCGATCGATGAGGTGGTTGCTCCTTTAGCCCTTTTGCCCATTAGCCCTACAAGGAATGTGCGGTAAGGAGGAGGAAGAGTCCTTTCATCCTTTTTGCCCTTCTGATAAGATGTAACCCCTGGGTTCCATACCCTATCACGATTTTTTTTTCGGCTCAGCATTTTGCATAGTAGCCCTCGCCTGCACAAGCTACATGCTTGTAATCCATGTCAACAGATTGAAACAATATGTTTCCGAACCGATATTTCATGTTACATATTTATGTAATAACTTGTTCAACAGCTAGGGACTTAAATGTAAGCAGAGTATTTCTTATAGCACTAGCGTTCTGTTTAATTTTACTTCTCGCATAAGCTACATGCTTGTAACCCATGCCAACAGATTGACTGATATTTCATGTTACATGTTTATGCGATAACTTGTTCGACTGATTTTCACACAAGACTAATGATGGAAGGTAAATAATTTGAAGTTATACTTTTGCTATATCGTTTACCGAGTGAGTTAGCTGCGCAGTATGGGTACAGTGTGTTTTTGATTCTTACACTAGGCAAATCATTGAAGTTGTAGTTTTGCAATATTGCTTACTGAGCGAGTTAGCTAAGCGATATGTGCACAGTGTGTTTCCATAGTTTTTTATTTTACACTAAGCAAATAATTAAAATTGTACTTTTGCTCTGAACACATCAAACAATGTTCTGATCATATGTTGAAGTTAACAACATCGATTACAGTGTTCGATTCTAGTCTTGTTATGTTTCATTCTGATCTTCTTAGAACAAGGGTACCCCCTAACATGTTCTAAACACATGATGTATTGAGTACAGTGTTCGATTCTAGTCTTGATCACTTATTTTGTTTTCTGAACACATCAATCAATGTTCTGATCACATGTTGTATCGAGTACAGCGTTTGATTCTACTCTTATGTTTCGAAAGTCTAACATGCACAATAATGTTATCGCTGCACACGCTTGCCTTCGCGGTGCAGGTTTAAACTTGTTCGATATAAAGCTATGCCTCGACATAAGAGGTGGAGGAGGAGGAGGAGAATGATAAGGCCTTAACAGCCTATGTATAGTCGCCATTGTTTAAAGATGACAGCTGTCAAAAGAATTTTTCAAATTATCCGCCACCACATTTCAGCTAAAGAGGGCAGCAGGGTGCTCTGTTGATTAAGCACATAGAATTTCAAATTGCCCTCCACCGCATGCATAACAGCAGGTGTTATCTTGCGCAGTAGCCTCTAAGCTAGCTTTCTTCATAAGAGTAGCCGCCATCTTGTGCGAGCACCCCTAGGCTGTCTCATAAGGAGCTATGTATAGTCACCATTTTGTGTCCGCCATCTTGCGTAAGCATCCCTAGGACGTCTCAAGCCATCTTGTGTCTCATAAGAGCAGCCACCATCTTGTAGAAATAGATAGCTGCTAATGCCAAAGGGCTTAAGTAGGAATCGAACCGTTGATCTCATCATTAGACTATGTTCTTTCTTGTTCCTGATACTACGAACCCACGTTTTGGGCGGAAAAATTTTGTCCGTTTTGCTCTACGATGCACCGTTTTCGAGATATTTAACATTTTGCATTTAAGCCTCCAAATTTAATGAATCGAACCAGCACGGTACGTTATATTCTCTACCATAGCTAGACCTGATCATGTTACGAAGACTCGCTTCAATACAAGCTAAAACAGAGCAAATGCCAAAGGGCCTAAGTAGGAACCGAACCGTTGATCCCATCATTAAACTATGGTTTTCTTGTTCCTCATACTGCGAACCTACGTATTAGGCAGAAAAATTTTGTCCGTTTTGCTCTACGGTGCACCGTTTTCGAGATATTTAACATTTTGCATTTAAGCCCTAAATTTAATGAATCGAACTAGCACGACACGTTAGCCTCTAAGCTAGCTCTCTTCATAAGAGTGGCAGCCATCTTGCGCAAGCACCCTTAAAGCGTCTCATAAGGAGTTGTGTATAGCCGCCATCTTGTGTCCGCCATCTTGCGCAAGCATCCCAAGGGAGTCTCAAGCCATCTTGTGCAAGGACCCTTACGCCGTCCTATAAGAGCAGCCGCTATCTTGAGCAAGCATCCCTAGGGCATCTCATAAGGAGTCATGTATAACTGCCATCTTGCGCAAGCATCCCAAGGGAGTCTCATAAGAGCCTATGTATAGCGGCCATCTTGCGTAAGCACCCTTAAGGAGTCATGTATAGCCACCATCTTATGCAATTAGCGTCGAGAGATGGCTGCTGTAGAATTTTTCTTTTTAAATTATCCACCACCACATTTCAAAGGTATCTAGCTAAAGATGGCAGCACGGTGCTCTCTTGATTAAAGATGGCCGATGACAGCTAACAGAACTTTTCAAATTGCCCGCTACTACAGAGGGCAGCACGGTGCTCTGTAGATTAAAGATGGCGTATGACAGCTGACGAAATTACCCGCATGATAGCAGCACGGTGCCCTGTTGATTAAAGATGGCAGATGACACCTGTCAAAAAAGCACATGGCTTTGTTTCCAAACAAGAGCACGTGGAATTTGCCACCACATTTCAAAGATATCTAACTAAAGAGGGCAGCACTATGCTCTGTTGATTAAAGATGGCCGATGGTAGCTGTCAAAAAAGCACGTGAGTTCATTTCCAAACAAGAGCACGTGGAATTTTTCAATTTGCTGCCACCACATTTCAAAGGTATCTAGCTAAAGAGGGCAGCACTGTGCTCTGTTGGTTAAAGATGGCGGATGACGGCTGTCAAAAAAGCGCGTGAGTTTGTTTCCAAACAAGAGCATGTAGAATTTTTCAAATTGCCGCCACCACATAGAGGGCAGCGCGGTGCTCTCTTGATTAAAGATGGCTGCTGTCATGTGGAATTGCCTGCCACCACATTTCAAAGGTATCTAGCTAAAGAGGGCAGCACGGTAATCTCTAGATTAAAGATGGCTGCTGTCAAAAAGCATTTTTCAAATTATCCGCCACCACATTTCAAAGGTAAGTAGCTAAAGAGCTAGTAAGTAGCTAGAGCACTGTGCTCTATAGATTAAAGATGGCGGATGACAGCTGTCAAAAAAGCACGTGGATTTGTTTACCGATTCAAATATCGCGCTAGTGAGGTTAAGTTGGTAGCACTAAGGTTTAGGCCCGCCAAGATGGCAGCACTGCGGATGATAGGTGATGAATTTGCAGCTACTGCGATAAAGAGGGCAGCACGGTGCTCTGTAGTTTAAAGATGGCGGATGACAGCTGTCAAAAAAGCACGTGGATTTGTTTATCTCGCGCTAGTTAGGTTAAGTTGGTACTACTGAGGTTTAGGCCCGTCAAGATGGTAGTACTGAGGTTAGCGATGCGTTGTTGTCTGTCAAAAAGCACGTGGCTGTCAAAAAACACGTGGATTTGTTTATCTCGCGCTAGTTAGGTTAAGTTGGTACTACTGAGGTTTAGGCCCGTCAAGATGGCAGTACTGAGGTTAGCGATGCGTTGTTGTCGATGATAGCTGTCAAAAAGCACGTGGCTTTGTTTACAAATTCAAATTTCCCGCGGGTGGTGGAGGAGACCTCTGGGAGGCCTCTGGCTGTGGTGGTGGTGGAGGAGGCCTCTGGGAGGCCTCTGGCTGTGGTGGTGGTGGAGGAGGCCTCTGGGAGGCTGCGGTGGCGGTGGCCGCCGAACCATCCAATTATTCTACTCATATCGTAACTCCTATTACTGCCATTACACCCGAAGCACTAGAACCCAGGACCACCGAGACACTAACACTACGCTGGGCTTGTCTTCTCTCTTGTTTTCAAGCATTTTTATGTTTCAAGTTCCTGGCTGTTGGGTTCCTGTATATGAACTTACGTGAATTGATATTCTTTTTAATTGTGGTCCGTGTAGTTGGCAGTGGGTCAATTTCTGCAAGGTCGCTTTGAATGTCTACCAACCAACGTAATTTGGTTTGTCGGCTTCCGTTAATGATTAAAGATTTTTTCTTTCTTTTTGTTGGTCAATTAAGAATCGTCTATTCGAGCTGTGTATCCAAAATATTTCATACGCCTCTTCCGTGCAACTGAGAATTGCTTGGTGATAAGACTACAGTTCTTCTGTGCTTTTACGCTTCCAGATACCTTTGAATCTGGGGTCCAAATATCTTCCTGAGTATCTGCCGTTCTATTTCCTCTATGTCCTTGATGTTGACGTCTCAATTGCATAGACTACTTCTGGGAGAACAACTGCGTCGTGGTGGCGGGGGTTGCCTTGGGTGGAAAGCGATTTCTTATCGTACATATTCCAAGTGAACGTGCAGGCTTCGCGTATTTTTTTTTTTTTTTTTTTGCAAGTTGTTTTATGTCGCACCGACACAGTTAAGTCTTATGGCGACTATGGGACAGGAAAGTGCTAGGAGTGGGAAGGAAGCAGCCGTGGCCTTAAGTACAGCCCCAGCATTTGCCTGGTATGAAAATGCGAAACCACGGAAGACCATCTTCAGGGCTGCCGACAGTGGGGTTCGAACCGACTATCTCATGAATACTGGCCGCACTTAAGGGACTCCAGCTATCCAGCTCGGTACGTAATGTTTCTGCATACATCATATTAGCTTTTTTTTTTTTTTCACTTCCAGTGTTCCCGATATTTTCACATAAGTGAGTGCTTAACTTGTGTATTGTTTCCATATTTGGTTGCAAATATTATTCTTATGCAGTACCTATTTTCTGAACAGTCCAGGTGAGGAGCGCAATGAAGCGCACCGGTTACGTATGGACACGGCTATTCCGCTCGTTACTTCTATTTTTATTTATTTATTTATTTACTTATTTATTGATTGATCGCCGGTTACGCTAACCACATTCATGCCGGTACAGTGTACAGGTCTAACTAAAACACTACAGGGATAACACAATCATCAAACTCGTGGCACTACAACCTCTTCAGTTTCTTTGTTTACAAAGATTACTGTCAGTCAGATGGCCGGCACAGTTTGGAGTGCCACGTGGTCCTGTCAAGGCCAACAATAAGCGTTTCCGACTGCTGAAATTAGCAGGAGGATTAAATGAGAATATCTCATTGGGAGGCAAGGAAACATGTGAATTAGCCGCATATTGGTCACACCACATTTCATTAAATTTGTATTTATGTAGAGCTTAATCACATTGTTACCTGCCATCATCAGAAATAATTAATGGTTATAGTACCAGATTTGTTATTGTCATGATACTATTGTAAGATATAATGTATGTTTCTGACACGATTAAATAAATAAATAAATAAATAAATAAATAAATGTCAACGCCGCTGGTCTCACGCGGCTGACTGAACCCTGTTCCGGTCCTCAGTTAAAATCCCTGGACTGGCCAGGAATCGAATTTGGGACCTCTGGTAAAAGGCAGGCAGCTAACCCCTACCGTTGCCTACGAGATATACAAGGCCGGGAAATAGCTACTAATGTGTCGCTGAAAAGGCGACCCGACCGTGTTCATGGTTTGGCCGCTAGGTGTCAGGTTTTCGTTCTGTTCTTGGCGGACTTTGACATTGTGATATGCGGAGTAATTGTGATGCTGTGTTGATTTTGTGCAATTTATTGTGAATATTGTTACTGTCGGTGAGTGTCTGTGAGGTTGAGAAGAAGGTGCACTTGTGTACCTCTCTGTATTTCGGATGACACTAAAAAAAGCATGACAATTCAACGATCCATAGTTTCCCTTCCGAGTGCGGTTTAAGGGAGAAATGGAAGCAAACTATTTCTAGGCAAGGTGATATAGTAGGATCTTTTTTTGGTACCTAGAAATTCTTCTCATAAAACAGATTTCAGTGTAAGCACATCAAACTTCCTTCTGTTTTCATTGTGTATCCTGTTCACGAACAGGAAAATGTCAAACGCAGGAAGCGTCCAGCTCCCAAAAATGATGTATTGCCATCAAAACATTTTTTTTGCTAGTGGTTTTACGTCACACCGACACAGATAGGTCTTATGGCGACGATGGGATAGGAAAAGCCTAGGAGTGGGAAGGAAGCGGCCGTGGCCTTAAGTTAGGTACTATCCCGGCATTTGCCTGGAGGAGAAGTGGGAAACCACGGAAAAACCACTTCCAGGTTGGCTGAGCTGGGAATCGAACCCACCTCAACTCAGTTGACCTCCCGAGGCTGAGTGAACCCCGTTCCAGCCCTCGTACCACTTTTCAAATTTCGTTGCAGGGCCGGGAATCGAACCCGGACCTCCGGGAGTAACAGCTAATCACACTAACCACTACACCACAGAGGCGAACACAAATTTAATTATACGGGAAGAAAAAAGAGATATACGGTGAAACGCCGCTAAGTATTTGCGTAACGGACATAACATCGCTCACCAAACAGCGGCTTCAATACGAATGTCAAAATATCAGATGTGCGGAGGAAAAGATTGAATCGCTGATAATTGGTGAAAGGGCGATTAAACCCAAAGTTATTTATGACCGCAATCTCGATCCGCTTATCGGATACTCTGAGGCACAATTAAAGGAATCGGTAAGAAGTGACAAACTCCAGTTCAGCGTAAGACAGTAAGGAGGACAGACGTATCGTGTGGCGTGCGCCTGTTGAGTGGAGTGGAGTGGGGAAGCGGTTGGGCCAAGTGGACGGCAAGGAGATGGATAAGATGAGCTGTGTAGACGTAGAAGTTATAAGGAAAGTGGTAAAAGAAGTAGTACAGGAGTTATGTCCGTTTGAGCAATTAAAAAAGATGCTTCAGGAGCAAGTCCAGGAGCACGAAAAGACGAGACAGTGGATACAGGATTACATGAAAAATACGAAGGCAATGATAGAAGACAGCGAGCAAGAACTGGTGTCACTAAGGGAGAAAATAAAAAAATATGGAAGAGGAGGTGGTAAACCTGAAGAAAGAAATAGCAGTCTGCAGACAGGAGCGTAAGAAGAAATCCATATTTATTTACGGGGTGGAGGAAAAAAAGGCAGAATCTAAAGTGACATTATTTACAAAGTGGTAGATGTCATACAAAATAAAATGAAAATTAATTTCAGTGAGGTCGATATAGACAATGTGGAGAGAGTTGTCGCTGCTATCTTCATTGATGGCAGATATAGTGACAATGAACGCTGGTAATCTACAGAGTGAGAAAATTGGAGTTAAGAGGGATTTCGGAAGAGAAAAGAGTAGGAATTTCAAAATTCTAAAGAAACATTTAGTGAAAGCAAAAATTCAGGGGCTGAGAGTGTATATTAGTGGTCAGATACTTGTGGTGAGCGACAGGAATTGGACCCGAAAGTGGACAGTGTCGAAACAAATCAATGGATGAGAGTTTGAGGCAAGAAGAAACTAGCAGGGCTAATGTGCATATCATCAAGGGAGGAGCACCGAGCAGAAGGGGTTCCTGGGAAGCGATCGTAAAAAGAGCTGAGGAAAGAGTAAATGCAAGGAGGATGGAAGAAGTCAGGAAATTAATGAACGAACTAGTGTCGGAGGTCAGCGCGAGAGAAGAAAGCAGGATGCAGGAAGAGAAGATGTAAAAAACACAGGGGATGACAAGTGGACATAATCAGAGCGAAAATAATGGTTTGAGGGAGGAAGCAGAAGTAAGAAGTGCCGTGGCTAAAGGGAGAATCTTGAGTTTGAAGGAGCTATGGGGAAAAAAGGGAAAATGGAAGGAGTAATTACGAGAAGTAAAATTACAAGTAACAGTAGTAAGTAACATGGTTTGCTTGTGTTATGAAATAGATGTCTGTAAGGGGCGGTGTTAAGGGTAAGTGAGTGATGTGTCAAAGTTGACGTATGGTAGTATATTCAAGTGATGGTGTCTGCATAAGTGGCATGGAATTGAAGTGAATGATTGTGGAGTTCGATGAATGATAAGAGTGGTAGCGAAGTTTAGATGGTATTTATTCAAGTGAAGTTGTCTTTATAAAGGAGGTTGGATGGTATTTATTCAAGTGAAGGTGTCTTAATGTGTATTGGAATTGTAAAGTAAATGAGGAGAGGTAGCGAAGTTTAGATGGTATTTATTCAAGTGGTGGTGTCTGTATGTGTATTGTAATTGTTAAAGTAAATATGGTCTGGAATACAAGTGAGGTAGCGAGGTTTAATGGTATGTATTCAAGTGTTGGTGTCTTTAGGTATAAGATGGACGGATTGTGGAGTTCGATGGATGGATGGATGATAAGAGAGAGAGCGAAGTTTAGATGATTGTAATTGTAAAGTAAATGAGGACTGGAATTGAAGTGTTAAATATGAAAAGTGATGATGATGGATGAATGATAAGAGAGGTAGCGAAGTTTAAATGGTATGGGTGATTTATTAGTTAATGGTGGATCGGTAAGCAAAGTTGGTTGTAGACGATTATTTAATTAGATTAAACATGGCTGAATAAGATGAGCAGGAACAGACAAGTAGTGCAGTGATAAAGTTGCAACGTGAGTAGAATACATAGTAGAAGAATGTGAGTGCAACGTAAGTATGGAATCAGCAACACCGAGTGAGTTAAGTAGAGGAAATGTAGGAGGAATGGAATGTGCAAAGGTTTGCGTGTATACTCAGCAGGGGCATGCAGGTCTGTGACATTCATAATACCGCTTAAATTGCATATTCTGGGAAGACAATAGAAATATACAGGAGAAAAGTTGGACGTGACAGGAAGAGGCCGAGGATGACTACCATGGTGACCTTCATTTGGGGGGGTCACGTTTCCGTAGTATGGATGATAAGAGAGGTAGCGAAGTTTGGATGGTACTTACTCAAGTAACGGTGCCTGTATGTGTAGTGTAATTGTTACGAGTTTGGAGATATAAAAGAGGTTGGATGGTATTTATTCAAGTGATGTTGTCTTTAGGTATAAGATGGATGGTTTGTGGAGTTCGATGGATGGATGGATGGATGATAAGAGAGGTAGCGAGATTAGATGGTACGTATGATAGTATATTCAAGAGATGGTGCCAGTATATGTGGCATGGAATCGAAGTGAATGATTGTCGAGTTAAATAGATGGATAAGAGATGTAGCGAAGTTTAGAGGGTATTTATGATAAGAGGTACTAGGATAGAATTAGTATAGATTTAATGTTGTAAGTAGTTAGTTATAGGCTTAATTCAGATGTAGGGGGTGCCCTAGCATGTGAGCTGGTCATCCGTCCATGTTAGAGGCAGCTTAGCAGATTTAGTTAGCGGTGGAGCCTTGCATGGTTTTCCGGTATTCCGCCTGTGTGAGGGGCCACCAAGTTAGTTGTAAGATTAGAGGTGTAGGGTTGGCCATTACATATGGACTGGTCATCCGCCTGTGTAAGGGGCCACTTAGTAATTTAATTGGTGTATTATCTCTTTCTTTATCTGTACAGTATATAGAGTAAATTTTGGCTTAGGCTGGACATTGTTATTTTTCTCTTTTAACGGATCAAATGGTTATTGTTACTATAGATCTGGAGAAAAATAATAAATCAATATTTTTTTTCAAGTGACAAACTCGCTATCAGATTTCTCTGCTTCTTTCGTGAATTATTTCGTTTAAGCATATTGTAAGAAATACGTTGTAGAAAATAAGTCAAACAATATTGCTCTTGGTTTATCTTTGATCTCATATCTGTTTGCTGCCTTCTGAAATCACTAGTTTTAATGAATTTTTATAGTTTTTCATATTCGAACGTGTTGCAATGAGCGGGCGAGACAGATCAGTAAAGTTAACTCTAGCGGCACTTTTTCGGAAGTATCTCGAGGACGAGTCTAGTGTGATGTATTTCCCGGCCTTGTGTATCTCGTAGGCAACGCCCCTATACTACAAACCTGGCAGGCTATGCAGTTAACAGGTGCGGTGATACCAAGTTCACTACGTAGTGCGATGCTTCCCTGCGGGGGAGATCTTTCAATTCGTTGTGCAATCTCTACTTCACTTTTTTTCCTATTTGCTTTACGTCGCACCGACACAGATAGGTCTTATGGCGATGATGGGACAGGAAAGGCCTAGGAAAGGCAAGGAGGCGGCCGTGGCCTTAAGGTACAACTCCAGCATTTGCCTGGTGTGAAAATGGGAAGCCATGAAAAACCATCTTCGGGGCTGCCGACAGTGGGGTTCGAACCCACTATCTCCGGGAAGCAAGCTCACAGCTGCGCACCACTAACCGCACATCCAATTCACCCGGTAGAAATAGTAACATTAAGCGAACATTTTGATCGCCCTCCCCCTTCCATTTGGCGATACCGTAGTGGAAAAGATTTTCCCATATCTTAAACTCCAATAAGAGCAACCACACTACTCCACCTTTACTCTCGTGCAAGTGTCCCTGTCTTAATTATCAAACTCTCAGATAACCGCCATAATGACCACTCCTTGCAGGAGTCAGTAAATTCCATTTCCGTGCAAATGTCACAAATTCGGGGCCGTGACTTCTCTTTAGAAATTAAGATGGAATGCCGAACGACGTAGAAAGGCTGTAAGCCAAATCCAAATCCCATGGCGCTACATCTGACGTGCGTTGACCTGCCAAACGACCGTTGCTCAGCCCGAAGACCTGCAGATTACGAGTTGACGAGCAGTCAACGCGATGAATCCTCTCTCGTTACTCTTGGGGCCGCCATCACACTATCAGATAATCCTCAATGGTTCTCACATAGGCTTGAGATACAGTATCTGTCCGGAAATCGAGCTCGGGACCTTCAGGTTAAGAGAAAAGCTCGTTACCCCTAGACCGCAGGAAACTGTAAGCTAGCTTCGAGTTTTATGAGACTACCGATATTGTGATCGTAGCCGCAGGACCTCCATATTTACGAGAACGAACTACTACATTTGTTCATCCTCCCCTGAGGGAATAGGGGAGGGAGGGTGCAGGTGGGACTCGGGCGGTGACGTAGTCTCGCCGCTCAGGCTAGGAAATTTGTGGTGGTGATTGAAATGTATGGAGGAGGTGAGGGGTTTCACGGCCATGGCCTATACTAGGAACTGTCCCGGCATTCGCCTTAGTGCAGCAGAATGGGAAACTACGGAAAACCATTTTCTGGATAGCCGACAGTGGGGACCAGCCACACTCCGCGTCCCGAACTCAGAGGTGTAGAGCCACGGGAGAGCCGCGGCCACCCCTCCTCTACTCGCTTCGCCGGTCCGAATAGGGTTGCCAGGTGTCGCGTATTATGAGATTCCCTGTTTTCTGCTATGGTTAAAATGATCTGTTTACAGTAGCATTTACCGATTCCGAATTTCAGTTCATCATTCTTCATCTGCACTATAATCAAAACCTGCAGTAGGCGAGCGAACCACCGACAAACCTTTAGAATAAAGTGAAATCTAACCTAATGAGCTGTTACAACGCTGCAATAAATTATTTGGAAAAGGTTTGTGACTTCAGCGATGCTAATATTTTTAAGAAACTACAGGCTTTACATTTGAAAGATGTTACATTTTCAGGTTTTGAAGAAATTATTAATTCTTTGAAATACACTGAAATTTGTCCAGCTTTTAATTCTAATAGTTTTTATGGACTTTCTACCCGTAACATCGAATTACATACGTATTGATGGTAATCATTTGTAATGTGAACTCACAATTGGTGAATTCTTTCTCTAAAGTTAATTTAGACGCTGTTCCATATATACCAATGTTCTAAAAATAGTCTATACCTGGTTCGAATGCATATGTTGAAAATAATTCTTAAAAACAAATGTAATGATGAACAGATGTTCAGCAACTCTGATAAAGTCAGAAATTCAAGTTTAACTTAATTTTGACCGTGCGGTTAGGGTCGCACAGCTGTGAGCTTGCATCCGGGAGATAGTGGGTTCGAACTCCACTGTCGGCAGCCCTGAAAATGGTTTTCCGTGGTTTCCCATTTTCACACCAGGAAAATGCTGAGACTGTACCTTAATTAAGGCCACGGCCTCTTCCTTCCCACTCATGGCCCTTTCCTATCCCACCGTCGCCATAAGACCTATCTGTGTCGGTGCGACTTAAAGCAAATAAATAAAATAAAACGTATACATGTTGTAGTAGATTCTTTTCTTTGTCACAGCTTTTTACTGTTTAGAAAATTCGTGTGTGTTTTTCATTGCTCACCACGTCCCCCCTGAAATTCTCCTATGCCTCCCCCCAGGTTGAGAACCATTGTTCTAAAGCAAGTTTATCTCAGTCCAGGATAAACGTACAACAGGAAACTTGAGCTTGTTATGAAGCACTCGGTCGAGGTTATCAGAAACTATAGCCACTGTAACTGTACAGTGTGGTACTGAAGTTGTGAATTTTTTATATTTATGGTAGGTTGTGTGCGCGCTGGATCGTGCGATTAATAGACGATAGTGCATTATTCAACTATCCCTGAACTTAAAAATACCGGGTTTATACCATTTTCCCCTGATGTAACAGACGAAAACAGAACGGAACGTACATTCGACTTTCTTACACCTAATAACGAATGGAAACTCAGTTTTAAGCAGAAAAACCCCCTGTGGGTGGGGGTGGTAGAATAACACCCACGGTATCCCCTGCCTGTCGTAATAGGCAACTAAAAGGGGCCCCAGGGCTCTGAACTTTGGAGTGTGGGTTGACGACCACGGGGCCCTTAGCTGAGTCCTGGCATTGCTTCCACTTACTCCTGCCAGGCTCCTCACTTTCATCTATCCTATCCGTTCTCCCTTGGTCAACTCTTTTTCTTTTCTGACTCCGACGGTAGGGAGTCTCATTTTCATGTCCTTCGTGGCCCTTGTCTTCCTTTGGCCGATACCTTCATTTTTCGAAGTGTCGGATCCCTTCCATTTTTTCTCTCTAATTAGTGTTATATAGAGGATGGTTGCCTAGTTGTACTTCCTCTTAAAACAATAATCACCACCACCACCTTAAGCAGAAATTTGAAGTGTACAGACAAGTATGTGTTTGTTTTCGTTTTACGTCGCACCTACACAAAGAGGTCTTATGGCGACGATGGGATAGGACAGGATTACGGGTGGAAAGGACGTGACTCTACCCTTGATTAAGGTACAACCCCAGCATTTGCCTAGTGTGAAGATAAGAAAACCATGGAAAACCACTTTCAGGGTTGCCGACGGTGGGATTGGAACCCACGAACTCCCGAATGCACGTGACCCAAAGGATGCGGCAAACCTGCACAGTATAATGTCTTTATTTACATGTACAGTAGACCAGTTTAAAATGCCCAATGGTAATATTACAGTGGAGCAATGAGTGTTGCTTGCGGTCTGATGATCTCACTGTATCAAAGGACGTTTCGTGGACTGCGACCTTGAACAGTACGATGCGACACATATCCATTGAATAGTTGGAACACGTCCTCGAGCTTCAAGTGTCGCCGAGTTCGCAATAGCATCCAACTGCCTCCACATGGCATGGAGAACAATAGGGCAGTATTAATCCGAGAAGAATGCGATAAGCGAGTTGCTTAGCCAGTTTACTACGAAAGATTGAAAAAAATAAGAGAAACTACTTTCTCAACACTCATGATCTATCTTCCCTTTTTCAAAAATACGATGACTACTAGCTGTACTGATCTACCCGTTGCCGACTGCTTACTGAGCAACACACATGCGTAAGGTGAGCAAGACTTGTGAATATCTTCCACATAATAGCTACAAAAAACCCATAACATAAAATATCGGAAGTTAGATTATATAACAGCTATTGCTGTTTTAAGGGGGATAACATTTAAATCATCGGCCCGTCGGAAATCATATTTTACACAACTGTTATTAACTTTCGCTCAGCTTATCTCAGCTGTTTCTGGGGGTCGCTAGAGCCACCCGACTTATTCTGGTTTTAATAATAATGCTATTGGCTTTAAGTCCCACTAACTACTTTTTCAGTTTTCGGAGACGCCGAGATGCCGGAATTTAGTCCTGCAGGAGTTTTTACTTGCCAGCAAATCTACCGACGCGAGGCTGTCGTATTTGAGTACCTTCAAATACCACCGGACTGAGCCAGGATCGAACCTGCCAAGTTGGGGTCAGAAGGCGAACGCCTCAACCGTCTGAGCCACTCAGCCCGGCCATTTTGGTTTTGGCCAGGTGTTTAAAGGCCAGGTACCCTTCCTGAGAGCACGTCATTTTTAAGATGAAAATTCTTAACCCAGGATCGGCCAGGATTCGAACCTCAGCCTTTCAGGTGGAAAGCCAGCAGCCAAGTGAGTTCAACACGCAACTACATTTCTGACAACTTTCATTATGTACAGTTTTTCGATACAGCAAATGCTAATGGATAAGTTAAATATGACATTGTTTTCGCCCTATTATTATTATTATTATTATTATTATTATTATTATTATTATTATTATTATTATTATTATTATTAATTTCAGGTGGACTTCGGAGAGCCCTGGTCTTTCTATTCGACGCCCATGGATGATCTGAGCGTGTGGGTGGTGATATAGCGAGAGGGTGAAGCTCCTGTGTCGGCTCATAGCTGCTCCTGCCGAATAACACCAAGAGATCTGCCCAAGGCTTGATGTCCCCGCCATAAACAGCGTCATGCGTCCACAATCCATAGGAACACTAGAGAGGTGCGGAATTAAACCGAGCTTTCGGCAAGCAATTCTCCTACCTTGTCCGCCAACATTCTAATGGTGAAATATTTTCCACCAACAACAGTCGAACCAGCTAACTACGGGTCAGGCCAGTGTGACGTAACGATCGTGGCCACTAGGTGGGAAATTATGTATTACCCTAATTATTGATTTAGCTATGGTGCTCATTTGAAAAGTAGATATTTACAATAATTAAAAGTACGTACATGGAAGGAAAGTAGAACAGACTGGACAGATGTAAATGCTTATACGTCAATTTCAAGGTTGCCTAGGTTAAACATAGTTTCGAGGTTGACTGCTTGTGATTCATTCCAGAATCTCGAGAACGTAAACAGCGGGAATTCTTGCACAACATGATGAAGTTTTCTTTGCAACTTCACAGCAGTCACCGTTAGGGGAATCTCCCTACCCCCCAGTTGTGAAGTGGAAGAGGAGTTCCTACCTCACACATCTGATACGATTAAGCTTACGCTACGTATAGTAAGCAAATACGCCTTTGCTGGCAAGATGTAGTGTTTATAGTGCACTATGTCTTCTGGTATGAGCTAGAATAAAATTGTTACTTTCATTGATCTGTCTCAGTCTTATACTTGGCTTCGACAATATGAAAGTGGCTGAGGTATGAGCGGTGCTAGTAATGCCATTCCTTATGCAGACAGTCCCTGCTATGAATGGTGTGAAGATGTTGCTTATAGGGTCGGTTGGTGCACGCATTTCAGTGGGCTTGGGAGACTGATCTGCAATAGTAACTTCTGGCTCGGTGAGGAAAGCAACGGGAAACTACTTCACTCATTTCCCCAGTACGCCTCTTCAGTGACACCTAAGCTATCTATGACAGCTAATGGTGAACCTGTTGAAGATCGAACCAGCCTTCGGGCTGAATACCCAACATACACACTAAACAAATAATATAAATATTTAGATTTATGCTTTCGCGGGCCGTACTAATAGAGAGTGAGAAATCTTTTTTCCCGTGACTTCGATACAGACAAGAATTGATCTGAACCTCCTTCGACTTTTATATAACTAATACGAGATGAAAACTCACGAGAAATAAATTTGAAATGTGCAGACAAAATGCATTACAGGTTCTAGATGAATGGGCGTTGTTAATTGAGATGAAATCGAATCGATTAAGCGCCAATATAAATGATTAATTAAATTATCAAAGAAGGAAAAAGGCGGACATTTGCGTTTAAAATCTCTAACATTCTTACAGAGTGCTGTTATTAAAATGAATACTAAATGATGTTCCCTGTCTTATCCAGCGGAATGGCAAAATGGCATTCCAACAGTATTCTTGAACGATCACCATCAAAAACAGCTTACTGGCAAGTTAGAAAATAATTGACGTATTCTTGATTACCGCCACGACACGTGAGATAAGGAAACTAGTTATCAAAAACAATTAAGTTTTTACTGCTTCCAAGAAAAAGTTGAATGCGAAATATAAAACAATACCAATGCAGGTACAAAGAATTGTAAGGAAAGTTCTAGATACAGTATGTATTTTAGCATGGCGAAATAAACAGAGAAACGTTCTAAATACTGCCTGAATATTTAAATGTGAAAACAAAACCAAGCCTGTTTGCATCTACGTTTATTTAATAGAATCAGTTTTAATAGATAAGAGTTTGCATGCGACGCAAGTTTTCAGAAACCTGGTAAATTATTTCACACCTGATCTACAGAACTGTTGGGATTTCGCTCTGGGCCCCATTTCATATACAGTACATTCCAATTCCATTATTTACAGATGACAGTCAAATGTTCCACAAATCTACAGTTCAACATAATCTCGGTTTCACAAAACATGTTGCGCATCGGAAAGGAAGACCACTGAGAAATAAGCCAGTTGTCACGCGAATTGGTTAGATTTCTTGAAATTTGAAATATCCAGTGCAATTTGTCTGCCTCATTGTCATGTTTATGAAACGGCCATTACCAATTACAACTAAAGTTTCTGTCCAGTCGCTTATGTCAATTTTTATGCTAATTAAGAAAGGCAACTGACCATAAGAATTATATAACTCAAATAGTCAAGTCTGTCATGTTTATGAAATAGGGTCCTGGTCTTGGGAGTCAACGGAGCGATGCCACGTTGGTACACCAGGCCATACATAGTATGTTCATTAATCTCTATGTAAAATATTTTTGGAAACTTCGAGGTATAAAGCAGCGGACTTCTCACTTCTAACGGGGGCGTGATTCTCAGTGTGTTCTACAGTATGTAGGGCTCGAAACCGATTAGAAAAAGTTATATGAAATTCTGGTCTCAGCTATTTAATAATAAGGTTTGAGGACGCTAAGTTATTTTATAGAATACGTTCTAATTTACGTGTGGGTTTCGACTAATAATAATAATAATAATAATAATAATAATAATAATAATAAATCGTACATTATAGTTCACTGTACAATTCATATGAGAGATTTAAGTGTTTTCCCAGGGGACTGAATATCAGATCGAATGCGGTGACGAGTTATTTTGAACGCTAACTGGGCAAAAGAGGAAAATGTGACTCAAACACAACCCTCCTGTTTAAACAACCGTAGACCACATACAGTCTGACACTTGAAATTACCAGAACGAAATACGGTTTCACTCTCTTATGAACAACAAATCATCCTCACAAAGGCCCTGTGACTAGATAATGAGATAGCAGAGAGAACATCTTACCTTACGGCATGTCCTAACCTCCCCTAGCACATGCTGCACTATCGCACTCCTCTACGACACTCAGCTTTTAACCGGCTTGGTCGCGCCGCGCCGTATGCCATGCGCATTTCGTGCCCCCCACCACACCTTCTGCGAAAACATCGCGCCTCATCGTGATCGTGGTGTCATCAAACAAACAGTGAGTCAGTAACAGTGGGCGGGGTTCAGTCTGCATGTCATCGTGTGCGAACTGTGTGTTTAAAAACGCTACTAGAAGCAAGATATGGAAATCCTTTTTCCATGCCATTTTTCTCAATTTATTGGGGTCAGCATTCGGCCATGTTTTGCAGTTGGATGCCCCTCTCGACGCCAACCCTACGTGGAGGACTGAGATTTGTTTACAACATTCCTTTTCGTCGCACCGACACAGATGGTAGTGGTGGTGATTATTGTTTAAGAGGAAGTAGAACTAGGGAAGCATCCTCTATATAACATAAATCAGAGAGAGAAAACGAAAGGGATCCGCCACTTCAAAAAATGAAGTTATCGGCCAAAGAAAAGCAAGGGCCACGAGGGCGTGAAAATGAAACACTCTCTAAGCTTCGATACCTAAAACCGTCGGGGGTCGGAAAAGAACAAGAGTTTGACCAAGGGAGGTTAGGTAGGATAGCTGAAAGTGAGGATCCTGGCACAAGTAGATGGAATCAGTGACAGGATTCAGCTAAAGGCCCCGTGGTCGCCAATCCACGCTCCCAAGTTATAGCCCCTGCGGCCCCTTTTAGACGCCTCATACGACAGGCAGGGGATACCGTGGGTGTTATTCTACCGACCTCACCCACAAGCGGAGACACCGACACAGATAGCTCTTGTGGCGACAATGGGACAGGAAACTGCTAGGAGTAGGAAGGAAGCGACTGTGGACTTGATTAATGTAGAGCCTGGTGTGAAAATGGGAAATGTGACAGTGGGGTTCGAACCCACTATCTGCCGAATGCAAGTTGATAGCTATGTGAGCCAAACTAGAAGCCACTTGCTCAGTGAGAAGTGTATCAAGATGAACACAAACATCCAATACCCAGACTAGTAGAATTAACCATGCCCAGCCAAAACAGTCGGTCCAGCCTAGAATCGAACACGAGACCCTCTGCACCGGCAAGCAGGTGATTGACACACGAAAAAAAAGTACAGTGGAATTTTTAACTAAAGAAATTAAGTTTCTACTTAGGGAGAGACCGTAGTCTACTGAATTTTACAAACACAAAAATCAAATGTCAGAAATGCTTGGCCTACTGAGCGACCGCTGTTCAGCGCTGTTACAAGGTGATGAGTCGTTAGTGCGACGAATCTTCTCGGCTTTCTAGATCAGGGCCGCTATCTCACAGTGAGATAGCTGTTCAAATGTAATCACGTAGGCTGAGTGGACCTCGAACCAGCCCTCAGATCCAGGTAAAGAACAAAAACCTGACCTGACGGGGAATCCAACGTGGGGCCTCCATATACGAGGCAGAATCACTTCCCCTAACCACGGGGCTGCCTATTGCAATTTATATTAACCTCTCACTTTCAGTAGCTAATTACTTTGGCGTTGGAATTTAACGTTAAAAGAACAAGTACTTCCCAAAATATAGGATTTTAAAAGATAAGTTGAATCATTTTTCAAAATGTCCAGAACCGAGAGAGTGGCTGCGTAGTTTGGGTCGCCCAACTGTGAGTTTGCATTCGAGAGATAGTGGGTTCAAACCCCACTGTCGGCAGCCCCGAAGATGGTTTTCCGTGGTTTACCATTTTCACATCAGGAAAATGCAGGGCCATGGTCGATTCCTTCCCACTCCTAGCGTTCCCCTGCCCCATCGTCGTCACAAGACTTGATTGATTGATTGATTGATTGATTGATTGATTGATTGATTGATTGATTGATTGATTGATTGATTGATTGATTGATTGATTGATTGATTGATTGATTGATTGATTGATTGATTGATTGATTGATTGATTGATTGATTGATTGATTGATTGATTGATTGATTGATTGATTGATTGATTGATTGATTGATTGATTGATTGATTGATTGATTGATTGATTGATTGATTGATTGATTGATTGATTGATTGATTGATTGATTGATTGATTGATTGATTGATTGATTGATTGATTGATTGATTGATTGATTGATTGATTGATTGATTGATTGATTGATTGATTGATTGATTGATTGATTGATTGATTGATTGATTGATTGATTGATTGATTGATTGATTGATTGATTGATTGATTGATTGATTGATTGATTGATTGATTGATTGATTGATTGATTGATTGATTGATTGATTGATTGATTGATTGATTGATTTACGGGGATAGCCGTGGAATGCAGAGGTGAAAGAAGGTGCTGGCTGGAATGGGTCTATTTACAAAGCCGAGATATGAATTACAATTTCATTAAAGGTAATATTTTCGAAAATAGCAAAACTTAACAATTTCACATAAAATTTCAAGCTTTAACAAATAACAACAAGTCAAATCAGGTACAAGACCAGGAAAGCCAAGATTTAGAGACAATTTAACAATCTGGCCCTCAAGCCCTAATTTTTTTTTTTTTTTTTTTTTTTTTTTTTACAATTTCTGAGCTCTCAGCTCAACTTTACCAAGGTACATTCTTGTCAAAAGGGCAGAAAACCCCTTCATTCAAGGAGCCTTTGCTCCAAAAACCATATCAGGCCTCCTAGAGGCACTTTTGCCACATATAAAAGAGCTGACCCGCTCTCAATTTTCTGAGCTTATCAAAGGCCACAAACTTTACCATTAACTGCCCTCAAGGCACACTTACAAGGAAACAGGGGTATCTTGTACCCAACCTACTGGGCCTTAGTAGAAAAATAACAGGTTAACTTAATGGCCCAAAATGCAAAATGAATGGAGGCGTGAACTTGCACTCCTAAACCCACATTTTAAAACCTAAAAGGCACTAGGCCGATGAAACAGAGGCTATTCCCACGCTATGGAGGTGACTCGTATACAGAATAAATTTAACACATTAAGGAAGAGTAGAAAAACGGTTACGAAAACGTAATAACATCAAATCCAAAATGAAGGGGAGCTCGAGAGGGAAAAGATACAGTTAAAGATATATGAAGTTATTACAGAAATCTACATGTTTAAGAGATAGGTTACATGGTAAAGGTTTCGGACCTTCCCCGCGGGTTAAACTGCTGAGCTAGCAAGAAAGAAAGATGTTAAGCGGCCATTACCGTTCTGAAGACTGCTGCCTGAAGAAAGAGGCGCTTCCCGCCTCCTGCTACACGTCCAGACACTAAGTTAACTGTTGATGATGTGGCCGAGAGACAAGAAAAACAGCAGTTTTTATACCCTCGAGGAAAATTTGAGACCTATCATGAATAAAATAGCCACACCCACAGGCTTTTATTGGCTAACTAAAAGTTACACATCAAAATCGAAGAAGAAAGACACGATCGGTCAAAAATTAATTACAGAAATTCTGGATTGGCTCAATTCAAAACTGGCGGAAAGAAAAGATTAATATTGCCAACTCACAAATGAATGAATGAAATTTAGTAAAGAGAAAACTTATGAACACAAAATTTCTTCAAAAAATAGTTCCTTACGCCGCACCAGGGTGCATAGATTTTTAGTAGAGAGATCTGTAAGAGAATGCCCACACTTCTTGATCAATGGAAAACAAAACAAGTTGAAATCCACACAGTATTGACAACTTCGTAATCACAAAATTTACGGTAGTGACATCTTCTGAGAAACTTATGAGTTGATCCAGTTTTTAAAGTTCAGAGTTTCTCCTGTAGAGGAGT
Source organism: Anabrus simplex (assembly GCF_040414725.1). Classification (NCBI taxonomy): domain Eukaryota; kingdom Metazoa; phylum Arthropoda; class Insecta; order Orthoptera; family Tettigoniidae; genus Anabrus; species Anabrus simplex. The sequence goes on along the minus strand of NC_090267.1, from coordinate 69,639,607 downwards.
ACTTTAACGCGGAAAATTCAATGGATGGATGGACGGACGGACGGATGGATGGATGGATGGATGGATGGATGGATGGATGGATGGATGGATGGATGGATGGATGGATGGATGGATGGATGGATGGAAAACGAACATTTTAGCGGAAGGGATAGATTAAATCTCGTAATAGCAATTGTTACGGAGTTATCCGTGGAAGGCAGAGGTGATAGAAGGTGCGGGCTGGAATGGGTCTAACTACAAGCCCGAAAGATGAATTAAAATTTCAATAAAGGTTATATTTTCAACAGATAACAACGGTTAACATTTCTCACTAGGTGAAATAACAAAGAACACTCTGGTAAAATGCAACCTTACAACTTCTGGGCTACGAGCTCCAAAGTCTGAGCTCTCAGCTCACAACCACAAATTACCAAAGGGGAGAAATTCCCTCCATTATCGGGAGCGTTAGCTCCAAAGACACATATTGGGCCTCCTAGAGGCACATCTATCACATCAGAAAGAGTTAGCCTGCTCTCAATTTCTCACGCCTGTTAAAGGCAACAACAAACATTCCTCAAAACTGCCTCTCAAGGCACAATTATACGGTCACGGGGGTATCTAGTACCCAACCTACGAGGCCTGAATAGCAAATTAAAGGTTAATTATATGGCCCAAACACAAAGATGAATGGAGGCGAGTACTTGCACTCCTACACTAAAGTTTGTTAAAATCTATGTGGCGCTAGGCCGACAATACAGGGGCTAATCCCAATGTATGGAGGTGACTAGACTGCAAAACAAATTTAACACATTAGGAAGGAAGAGAAAAACGGTTACGAAAACGTAGTCACCTCCAGTCGAAATGAAGGGGAGCTCGAGAGTGTAAAGCACTCTCTATCCCCGAATTACAGTTCCAGTTAAGTGGAGTATTTACAAAGATTGAAAAGGCTTACATATTTAAAGATATAGGTTACATATTAAAGGTTTCCAACCTTCCCCGGTAGTTAAACTGCTGAGCTAGCAAGAAATAAAAATATTAAAAGGCCATTACCTTGATGAAGAGCTGCTGCCTGAAGAACGAGGCGCTTCCCGCCCCCTGCTACATATTCACACACTGAGCACGATGTTATGAGAGTGGCCCGGAGACAATAAAATCAGCAGTTTATATACCCTCCTGGAAAATTCGAGACCTTTCAGGAATGAGTAGACAAACCCACTCAATTTTTATTGGTTGACAGCAAAAACTTATACACAAGGCAATGAAGTAACACCTTATTGGTGGGAAATTAATTACAGAAATTTAGGATTGGTTAAATTCAAAACAGGCGGAAAGGAAGCTTAATATTGCCAACCCTCAAATAAAAGAACAAAATTTAGTAAAGACAAAACTTATGAATAAAAAATTTCTTCAAGAAAGTTCATTCCTTCACACTAGTGTGCATAATCGTAGTTTTTTGGTAGAGACCTCTGTAAGAGAATGTCCACACTTCTTGATCAATGAAAAACAAAAGGAAATCAAAATCACACAATGACATCTTTTGATAAACAGTAGAGTTAGTTCAGTTGTTAAAGTTCCGGGTTTCTCCAGTAGAGAAGTTTCAATTGGCGCAAGATTTGAACTTGCGTCGTAGAGGTGTACCGCCCGGTACAGCAATTATAATGATGTAGTCTTAAATGTTAACTGTTCTAACCTCGCTCTAAAAACTTGTATCAACACAGTTGAAACACAGAAGACTGATTGACCAAAGAGAAAAACAGTCTTATTTAGAGTCTGTGGATAAAGATTATTCTGGACTTTATAAAAGTGTAAGTCATGTTATTGACATTAGTGTTCTATTTGCACTCTGAAGCAGGTTGTAAGGTCGTAATATTGCGAACGTTTATCTGACATTAAGAAGGAAGAAGTATTGGCCACTAAACTAATTATCAGGTACAGCTTTAACATACACTGAGACTTAATTGAAGGTGTAGCGAAGCTATGACAAGTTCGAGACATGTTTTGTAGTCTGATAATGCATAGGCTTAGGTGGAAAATCAGCTCAGACTCTTTTCGTGTGGATAATTTTACCACCACTCCTTCAAAATTGTTCTTAATTATTAGCAAAATTTCAGATGTTCTGCAGGAATTAGAGAAGGAAGAAGCAAAAAAAAAAAAAAAATTGACCGTTGCCTTAGGTCATGCCCGCAATGCTATTTATTTTGGGTGTATTGTCCGACTGAAATTTATCATCCTGGAGAATTTGTAAGTAAGAAGAGTTTTTCCTAGCATTGAATTAAATTACTGTATTAAATGAAAGGCAGTTTTTTGTTTGTTTGAAAATCAGTTTCTTAGGATATATGATACATTTCTTAACCTTTTTCGACAGAACATTGCTTCACAATATCATTCAGTGGTTGATGGAAAACAGAAGAATCATGAATCACTTCTAAGTGAGGAATTTCAGAAAAAGAATTCCATACATAAAGGTGAATGAGGAAAATTAGCTGGGGAACTACGGATGGATATTATTGAAGTTATCGATGTCCCCTATTATGAAAACATCACGAGAGTTTTACTTCATTCTATCTTTTTTTTTCTTTCTTAATTTTTTGCTATTTGTTTTACGTCGGCCGGGCTGAGTGGCTCAGACGGTTGAGGCGCTGGCCTTCTGACCCCAACTTGGCAGGTTCGATCCTGGCTCAGTCCGGTGGTATTTGAAGGTGCTCAAATACGTCAGCCTCGTGTCGGTAGATTTACTGGCACGTAAAAGAACTCCCGCGGGACTAAATTCCGGCACCTCGGCGTCTCCGAAGACCTTAAAATAGTAGTTACTGGGACGTAAAGCAAATAACATTATTATTATGTTTTACGTCGCACCGACACAGATAGGTGTGACGGCGACGATGGTATAGGAAAGGTATCCCGAATACTGGATAGGCCTACTGGCCGCAATTCAGCGACCGCAGCTACCGAGCTCAGTTCCATATATTTAGGAGCATACATACAGGGTCTCTCTTATAAACCCAGACCGTCCAGCGGCGTTTCTACTCTCCGAGACACTGAGCTCGATAGCTGCAGTCGCTTAAGTGTGCCCAGTATCCAGTATTCGGGAGATAGTGGGTTCGAATCCCACTGTCGGCAGCCCTGAAAATGGTTTTCCGTGGTTTCCCATTTTCACACCAGGCAAATGCTGGGGCTGTACCTTAATTAACGCCACGGCCGCTTCCTTCCTATTCCTAGGCCTTTCCTGTCCCATCGTCACCATAAGACCTATCTGTGTCGGTGTGACGTAAAACAAATAGCAAAAAAAAAAAAACTCTCCGAGACTTAAACAGCAGTACGGGAGGAGAGCGCATAGTGCTTGACCTTGCAAGAAGCGTGCACGTCTTCGACCTAGCATTAATAGCCAGTCTGAATCTCAGCTGTTATCATGGTGAGACAGTCATCATTGCAACACCGTATTTTTTTTTTTTTTTTTGCTAGGGGCTTTACGTCGCACCGACACAGATAGGTCTTATGGCGACGATGGGATAGGAAAGGCCTAGGAGTTGGAAGGAAGCGGCCGTGGCCTTAATTAAGGTACAGCCCCAGCATTTGCCTGGTGCGAAAATGGGAAACCACGGAAAACCATTTTCAGGGCTGCCGATAGTGGGATTCGAACCTACTATCTCCCGGATGCAAGCTCACAGCCGCGCGCCTCTACGCGCACGGCCAACTCGCCCGGTACACCGTATTTTAGTAAGTAAAAGGTACGTATCTTAAGTACGAGTCGGCTCCATGGGGACGCGATGCATTTGCTCAGCAATTTGCTGGTGATGTGCACCTTCATGAGCACAGATTCACGTAATCTATATATATATAAATAAAATGTCCTGACTGACTGACTATCTGACTGATTGATCACCGCCCAGCAAAAACTACAGCGCATAAAAAATTGAAATTTAGAGGATACATTTATATTACGGTGTAGGTGCCCACAACGGAGGATTTTTGGATATTCCGTTGCTAAGGGGGTGAAAATGGGGGATGAATTTTTAAAATCGTTGAGTCTGAGGGAAAAACCTGAGTATATTTAGATCTTAAAAGCTGAACAGTTAAAGATGTGAAGATTGGTAAAAATAAGGAAACACGTATTTTTTGTTTTTAGAAAATTCACATGTTAGGTTTTTGAGATATATTGATTTGATTTTCTTTTAACCCCCTTAATTGCATTCTTCGAAAACAAAAAAATGCGTTTTTCTTTACTTTTAAAGGAGATTAGAAATATCAATTGTTACACCTAACATATTAAGTTTTTAAGGTATACTCATTTTAAAAATTCACTCCCTTTTTCACTTTCTTCACCCCCTTAAATGGATTTTCCAAAAACAAAAAAATACGTATTTCTTTATTTTTAAAGGAGATTCCATTTACCAATGTTCACGTCTGTAACATCTTCAGTTTTGAGATATAAGCATCTTCATATAAAGGATTCAACCCCCTTTTCGCTTATTTTTGCCCCTTAAGTGAATTTTCCGAAAACAAAAAATACGGGTTTCTTTATTGTTTAAAACCTGCTGATCCAGCCACAAGAATGAGGTATTGTGAGTGGTATCTTGCATCACTAAATGGTGAATTTTAAAAATGAGTACCGGTTGTTGTTGTTGTTTGAGTCATCAGTCCATAGACTGGTTTGATGCAGCTCTCCATGCCACCCTATCCTGTGCTAACCTTTTCATTTCTACGTAACTATTGCATCCTACGTCTGCTCTAATCTGCTTGTCATATTCATACCTTGGCCTACCCCTACCGTTCTTACCCCCTACACTTCCTTCAAAAACCAACTAAACAAGTCCTGGTTGTCTTAAGATGTGTCCTACCATTCTAACTCTTCTTCTCGTCAAATTTAGCCAAATAGATCTCCTCTCACCAATTCGATTCAGTATCTCTTCATTCGTGATTCGATCTATCCATCTCACCTTCAGCATTCTTCTGTAACACCACATTTCAAAAGCTTCTATTCTCTTTCTTTCTGAGCCAGTTATTGTCCATGTTTCACTTCCATATAACGCCACGCTCCACACGAACGTCTTCAAAAACAGCTTTCTAATTCCGATATCAATGTTTGAAGTGAGCAAATTTCTTTTCTTAAGAAAGCTCTTCCTTGCTTGTGCTAGTCTGCATTTTATGTCCTCCTTACTTCTGCCATCGTTAGTTATTTTACTACCCAAGTAACAATATTCATCTACTTCCTTTAAGACTTCATTTCCTAATCTAATATTTCCCGCATCACCTGCCTTCGTTCGACTGCACTCCATTACTTTTGTTTTGGACTTATTTATTTTCATCTTGTACTCCTTACCCAAGACTTCATCCATACCATTCAGCAACTTCTCGAGATCTTCTGCAGTCTCAGATAAAATAACAATATCATCGGCAAATCTCAAGGTTTTGATTTCTTCTCCTTGGACTGTGATTCCCTTTCCAAATTTCTCTTTGATTTCCCATACTGCCTGTTCTATGTAAACATTGAAAAGGAGAGGGGACAAACTGCAGCCTTGCCTCACTCCTTTCTGGATTGCTGCTTCTTTTTCAAAGCCCTCGATTCTTATCACTGCAGACTGATTTTTATACAGATTGTAGATAATTCTTCGTTCTCGGTATCTGATCCCCATCATCTTCAGAATCATAAATAGCTTGGTCCAATCAACATTATCGAATGCCTTTTCTAGATCTACGAATGCCATGTACGTGGGCTTGTCCTTCTTGATTCGATCCTCTAAGATCAGACGTAAAGTCAGGATTGCTTCACGTGTTCCTACATTTCTTCTGAAGCCAAATTGATCTTCTTCCTACTCAGCTTCAACTTGTTTTTCCATTCTTCTGTAAATAATACGTGTTAAAATTTTGCAGGCATGAGATACTAAACTAATGGTGCGGTAGTTTTCACACCTGTCAGCACCGGCTTTCTTGGGAATAGGTATAACAACATTCTTCTGAAAATCGGATGGGACTTCTCCTGTCTCATACATCTTGCACACTAAATGAAATAACCTTGCCATGCTGGTTTCTCCTAAGGCAGTCAGTAATTCAGAGGGAATGTCATCAATTCCAGGTGCCTTGTTCCTATTTAGGTCACTCACAGCTCTGTCAAACTCTGACCTCAAAATTGGGTCTCCCATTTCATCAGCATCAACAGCCTCTTCATGTTCCAGAACCAAATTATCTACATCTTTACCTTGATACAACTGTTGGATATGCTCCTGCCATCTTTCTGCTTTGTCTTCTTTCCCTAGAAGTGGTTTTCCATCTGAGCTCTTAATATTCATACACCTAGATTTCCTTTCTCCAAAGGTTTCCTTGATTTTCCTGTATGCAGCATCTACCTTTCCCAGGACCATACAGCCTTCGACATCCTTGCACTTCTCCTTCAGCCATTCTTCCTTAGCTATCTTGCACTTTCTATCCACTTGATTCTTTAATCGCCTGTATTCTTTTCTGCCCTCTTCACTTCTAGCATTCTTGTATTTTCGTAGTTCATCAATCAGGTCTAGTATCTCCTGAGTTATCCACTGATTCTTAGTTGATCTTTTCTTCCTTCCTAACATTTCTTCAGCAGCCCTACTGACTTCATTTTTCATGACTCTCCACTCTTCCTCTATAGTCTTTCCTTCAGCCTTTTCATTTAGTCCTTGTGCAACATGTTCCTTGAAACAATCCCTCACACTCTTTTCTTTCAACTTGTCTAGATCCCATCTTTTTGCATTCTTTCCTTTCTTCAATTTCTTCAACTTCAGATGGCATTTCATGACCAACAAGTTGTGGTCAGAGTCCACGTCTGCTCCTGGGAAAGTTTTGCAATCCAACACCTGGTTTCTGAATCTCTGCCTAATCATAATGAAGTCTATTTGATACCTTCCAGTGTCTCCAGGTCTCGTCCACGTATACAGCCGTCGTTTGTGGTGTTTGAACAAAGTATTGGCAAGGACTAAATTATGATCAGTGCAGAATTCAACCAGCCGACTTCCTCTTTCGTTCCTTTGTCCCAATCCAAATTCTCCTACTGTACTACCTTCTCTTCCTTGGCCTACCACTGCATTCCAGTCTCCCATCACAATTAGATTCTCGTCACCTTTTACATATTGTATTAAATCTTCTATCTCCTCATATATTCTTTCGATTTCTTCATCATCCGCTGAACTAGTAGGCATATAGACCTGCACTATTGTAGTGGGCATTGGTCTGGTGTATATCTTGACGACAATAATTCTTTCACTATGCTGGTCGTAGTAGCTTACCCGCTGCCCTATTTTCTTATTCATTATTAAACCAACTCCTGCATTTCCTCTGTTTGATTTTGTGTTGATAATTCGGTAGTCGCCTGACCAAAAATCTTGTTCTTCCTGCCAACGTACTTCACTTATGCCAACTACATCTAACTTTAGCCTATCCATCTCCCTTTTCAGATTCTCTAACCTACCACAACGATTCAAACTTCTAACATTCCACGCTCCGACTCGCAGAATGTCAGTATCCATCTTCCTGATGATCGCCCCCTCTCGTGTAGTCCCCACCCGGAGATCCGAATGGGGGACTAGTTTACCTCCGGAATATTTTACCCGGGAGGAAGCCATCATCAGTACATCATTCGTACAGAGAGAGCTGCATGTCCTCGGGAGGTAGTTACGGCTGTAGTTTCCCGTTGCTTTCAGCCGTGTAGCAGTATCAACACAGCTAAGCCATGTTGAGTATTATTACAAGGCCGTATCAGTCAATCATCTAGACTGCCGCCCTTGCAACTACCGAAAGGCTGCTACCCCCCTTTCGATGAACCATTCGTTAGTCTGGTCCCTCAACAGATACCCATCCGATATGGTTGCACCTGCGGCTCGGCTATCTGCATCATTGGGACACGCAAGCCTCCCCACCACGGCAAGGTCACATGGTTCGCAGAGGAGGGAGTACCGGTATATCTCATAAAATTAACATGTTTCAGGTGTAAAAATTATTACATATAACCTTCAAAAATAAAGGGGGCCGGGTGGGGGGTGGCGAAAAGGACCTAAAATATGGTTGAATCCTATGAAACGTGAAAATTGGTATTTGGAATCTCCTTTCAAAATAAAGAAACATGTACTTTTTTTCAGAAAGTCCACTTAAGATGTGGGGGTGGGATAAGTGAAGAAGTTGTTGAATTCCTTTTATGAGGATACTTATATATCAAAACCTGAAAATGTTACACACGTGAAAAGTGGCATTTGGAATCTCCTTTGAAAAGAAAGAAAGACTTTTATTGACCTGAGAAAGAACTGCTTTTCACATACAGAGTTCCAAGTCGTAGGCCTATGTTCCAGAGTTAACTCTGCCAGTAGCATGATCATCTTAGCCCCAAAAGGCAATATCACAAACATAGTTTACAAAGAGATTCTGGGAAGAGTGAAACGCAATTTTTCGGTGAGTTTTATACGTACTTTAGGGATTTTCAGATGATGTGTTAGTGCAGTGCCGAGAAACGATTAATCCACGAAATTCTCGCGAGCGAAACCGCGGGTAATAGCTAGTTGTAAACAAATTTGAAACTACTGGTTCGGTGCTCAATAAAATAACATGGGCACACATGAACAGTTTTAAGAGTGGGAAAGCTAGATGACATTGGCGCGAATCTTGAACGGTCAGCGAATAAATCACCCACAAAATTAGCACAAGTAGGGGTTTCGGTTTCTTCTCCACACAGAGCTAGAAAGCTGTTACACATTAAACCGTACAGGTTTGCACGGGTCCATTGTTTAAAACCTGCTGATCCAGCCTCATGAGTGAGATATTGTGAGTGGTATCTTGCATCACTAAATGATCGTTTATTCGACCTACAGCTTGTGTTCTTTGTGGGTGAGGCCTGGTTTCACCTTAATGGTCGTGTGAACAGTCATAACTCTCTCTATTGGTGTGGACAAAACCCTAACGGTGTTTATGAAGTCCCTCATTATGAAGGGTGACACTTCCAGGATCTTTTATAAGGTAGGATTTCATATAAGATTGTATACGCGCTTAAAGCAGGACGGCCGCGCGCGACGTAAGTTGGGCTGAGGCAGCTGCCGTAGCGCAGAGTATTAACACCGTGCGCTCAGTCTGGGTTTGTAATAGAGACACTGTACTTGAGAACTATCATTTTCGGTCATGAACTTCAACAAGCCCACCTCTGTGGTGTAGTGGTTAGTGCTATTGCTATTTTGCTTTACGTCGCACCGACACAGATAGGTCTTATGGCGACGATGGGACAGGGAAGGGCTAGGAGTGGGAAGGGAGCGGCCGTGGCCTTAATTAAGGTACAGCCCCAGCATTTGCCTGGTGTGAAAATGGGAAACCACGGAAAACAATATTCAGGGCAGCCGACAGTGAGGCTCGAACCCACTATCTTCCGCACTTAATCGACTGCAGCTATCAAGCTCGATAGTGGTTAGTGTGATTATCTGCCTCCCCAGGAGGCCCGGGTTCGATTCCTGGCTCTGCCACGAAATTTGAAAAGTGGTACGAGGGCTGGAACGGGGTTTACTCAGCCTCGGGATGTCAACTGAGTAGAGGTGGGTTCGATTCCCACCTCAGCCAGCCTGGAAGTGGTTTTCCGTGGTTTCCCACTTCTCCTCCAGGCGAATGCCGGAATGGTATCTAACTTAAGGCCACGGCCGCCTGCATCCCTCTTCCTTGTCTAGCCCTTCCAAATTTCCCATTCCCCCATAAGGTCCCTGTTCAGCATAGCGGGTGCGGCCGCCTGGGCGAAATACTGGTCATTCTCCCCAGTTGTATTCCCCGGCCCAATGTCTCACACTCCTTGAGGCGGTAGAGGTGGGATCCCTCACCAACCCTGGAGGGTAAACAGATTAAGAAGAAGAAGAGTAAATGAGGTTACTATTTTACTTACGGCTGCGCTATTCAAATTGAGGAACTTGCCGTATTTGCCGCTGCTTGCTGGTGTGCGTCAGATAAGGGAAGGGAGGGGAAGTGGGAATTGGGAGACAGAGGTATTGCTCGGTGCGAATGCACAAGTTATTAGTTCGTTTCACGTAGTCGCTTCCCAGCCCCAGTACTCAGCGTACAGTTTGTTCTGCGCAAATTGACTACTATGCGAACCCCATAGAAAGAGAAGATGAACTTGTATCAAGAATACAGGCAGCTTTCCAGATCGTTCGCGACACACCACACATCCTGAACAGAGTTCGAAGGTACACCGTTGTGAACCGTGCATCCAAATAGGAGGGGGCATAATGAACATCTGCTGTAATAAAACCATTGGGCGCATTGTTTCCTCCGTTCAGCGTTGTATCTTCGACCATGTTAAATAATGAAGAACGATACTGCAACCAACACACGAGAGGAGAAACGGTCTGGTTCACTCCTTGACTGACAAGTGTGTCTTAATTACAGTGTGTTCTTGTACTGTGTGTGCAGTTACGAGTGTTTAATGAACGAAATGTGAATATTGCCTGTAAGAGACATAGAAGGACATTCCTCTGCGAAGTAAGATAATGTTGTGAGATGGACAGTACGCAATGGTATGATAAATAATAATTCGTGTGGCTATTTCTAGCCGGGTGCAGCCCTTGTAAGGCAGACCCTCCGGTGAGGGTGGGCGGCATCTGCCACGTGTAGGTAACAGCGTGTTTTTGTGGTGGAGGATAGTGTTATGTGTGGTTTATGAGTTGCAGGGATGTTGGGGACGGCACAAACAAACAGCCCCCGAGCCATTGGAACTAACCAATGAAGGTTAAAATCCCGACCCGCCCTGGAATCGAACCCGTGACCCTCTGAACCGAAGGCCAGTACGCTGACCATTCAGCCAACGAGTCGGACAATGGTATGATGATAAATCGGGTTAAAAGTCAGGTTGCGAGTTTCACAAACAGGAAAAATCCTTTCAGTTTTAATTACTGCGTTGATGGGGTGAGAGTTCCTTTTGGGGATCATTGTAAGTATCTAGGTATTAATATAAGGAAAGATCTTCATTGGGGTAATCATATAAATGGAATTTAAATAAAGGGTACAGATTTCTGCACATGGTTATGAGGGTGTTTAGGGGTTGTAGTAAGGATGTAAAGGAGAGGGCATATAAGTCTCTGGTAAGACCCCAACTAGAGTATGGTTCCAGTGTATGAGATCCTCACCGAGATTAGTTGATTCAAGAACTGGAAAAAATCGAAAGAAAAGCAGCTCGATTTGTTCTGGATGATTTCCGACAAAAGCGTAGTGTTACAAAAATGTTGCAAAGTTTGGGCTGGGAAGAATTGGGAGAAAGGAGATGAGCTGCTCAAGTAATTGGTATGTTCCAAGCTGTCAGTGGAGAGATGGCGTGGAATGACATCAGTAGACGAATACGTTTGAATGGCGTATTTAAAAGTAGGAAAGATCACAATATGAGATGATGATGATGATGATGATGATGATGATGATGATGATGATGATGATGCTTGTTGTTTTAAGGGACCTAACATCGAAGGTCATCGGCCCCTAATGGAACGAGATGGACGACATGAGATGTGAATTAAAATTTTAAAACGTATCCACTGACTAGAGATAAAGGTGGTGATGAAGAAAAATGAGTATGATTAAAACAGTCAGTGGATCTAATTCGCAATGCCTTATTTTCTAATAAAATAAGAGAAAATACAGGAGACAAAGGAATAAGGCATTGCCTGGTAGTAGTACAAATATATGCATATAATTGACGTTAGACATCAAAATAACACATTAAAATACGCAATACAAACTAAAATGAAGTCAATAGGATAAAAGCGCAATTGACACAAGTACACTAGCACAAAGGACATAATTACACACGATAAAACAGACCACTATCCCTCATAAAGCGGATGACGAGGTCTGTTGACTGCTCGTCATCTCGCAGGATGAGGGAGATGGTACGCGGGAGTTTTAGACTACGGCGCAGATCGACCAGGTCCACGCACTCCGTAAGGATGTGTATGCGGTAAGATGATCGCCGCAAGTACACACCTGAGGGGGTTCTCCTTTCAATAAATGGGAGTGCGTCAGGTACCGTGGCCAATCCGAAGACGACATAATACCACTGCTTCCCTCCGAGAAGTCCGAAGGGAAGCCCTCCATACCTTCGTTGTACCTTTTATCGCTCTCAGCTTATTTGGAAGTGGAGTGGGCTGGCACTCCACCTGGGCCACTCCATCTCCCAATGGGACATAACCAGATGTCTCAGCTGAGAGCGAATATCACTTGCTGGAACCTTGAAAGGCAACGGGGGCAGTGTAACTGCCTCCTTGGCAGCTTGATCTGGTCACAATATGAAGATAAAGTTGGAATTCAAGAGGACAAATTGGGGCAAATATTCTTTTATAGGAAGAGGAGTTAGGGATTGGAATAACTTACCAAGGGAGATTTTCAATAAATTTCCATTTTCTTTGAAATCATTTCAGAAAAGGCTAGGAAAACAACAGACAAATCAGTATTGATTGATTGATTGATTGATTGATTGATTGATTGATCGATTGATCGATTGATTGATTGATTGATTGATTGATTGATTGATTGATTGATTGATTGATTGATCGATTGATTGATCGATTGATTGATTGATTGATCGATTGATTGATTGATTGATCGATTGATCGATTGATCGATTGATTGATCGATTGATCGATTGATTGATCGATTGATCGATTGATCGATTGATTGATTGATTGATTGATTGATTGATTGATTGATCGATTGATCGATCGATTGATCGATTGATTGATCGATTGATTGAGCGATTGATTGATTGATTGATTGATTGATTGATTGATTGGTTGATTGATTGATTGATTGATTGATTGATTGATTGATTGATCGATTGATTGATCGATTGATCGATTGATTGATCGATTGATTGAGCGATTGATTGATTGATTGATTGATTGATTGATTGATTGATTGATTGATTGATTGATTGATTGATTGATTGATTGATTGATTGATTGATTGATTGATTGATTGATTGATTGATTGATTGATTGATTGATCGATTGATTGATCGATTGATCGATCGATTGATCGATTGATTGATCGATTGATTGAGCGATTGATTGATTGATTGATTGATTGATTGATCGATTGATTGATTGATTGATTGATTGATCGATTGATTGATTGATTGATTGATTGATTGATTGATTGATTGATTGATTGATTGATTGATTGATTGATTGATTGATTGATTGATTGATTGATTGATTGATTGATTGATTGATTGATTGATTGATTGATTGATTGATTGATTGATTGATTGATTGATTGATTGATTGATTGATTGATTGATTGATTGATTGATTGATTGATAGTCGAACGAGGAAACTTGTGGATACGCGCGGAGCATTATCTCTGTCTCCATCATACACCCCACTTGCCATCCTAACCCTCTTCATTACTGAAGCACGGCAGCGGCTTTTGTTCTGGCATAGCAAATACGGAGAGTTCGCGAATTCGAATCGCGCCCGGAAGTAACAAAGTGACTTCATTTTCTAAAAATTAAAAAATTAAAAATTTTCTCCGCCAATCCGATTTTACACTCGTTCTTAACATAACACGAAGAGCGTCCCTGATCTTTTTTGTCGGTATAGTTATGATACATCCAAATGTGGTCGTAAATAATATTGTTTATACTTTTAATTGTGACTCAACAGGCATATTTACATTTTGCTATTAACTGGTACTTACCGAACCCACGGCGTAGGGGTAGCGTTCCTGCCTCTTATCCGGAGGCCTCGAGTTCGATTCCTGGATCTGAGGGTTGGTTCAAGTTTTAGATTGTTTAATTTTCGAGTAAAACCTTGTCTTGTGGAAGCTCGAAATGACTGGGAAATATTTGATTCTTTCCAAAAAATAAAAGTAATAATTATATTTGCCAGTCGCACCGTACATAATGATGTACACGATTTTGGCAGTCATTGAGACTGTCACAATCAGCCTAGTGACCCCAAAAGCAGTTTATTCAACACTAATCTCGGTCATTTTATACTATATGCGTTTAAGCACCTCTCTGCTCCTGTCTCAATGGATACTGAACGTGGACTTAAACGGTATCAAGAACGTCACGGTTCGTATAAGAGACACATAAACAATGGATTTCGACATTAATATTGGTTATTTTCCATCATTTTTGCACGTCAGCCCCTCTCATTCCCCACCCCCAGCCGAGGCTGTGATTTTTCATCTCCATAGTATTTTCTCTAAGATGGTAAGTCATATGTGTACCAAGTTTCGTTGACAATTATATTGGAACGTACACACAAACATCCTTAAACTCGGTCATTTGGATATTTTCTTTTCTTCACTTCTTCTCACCCGCCTGCCAATTGGGGATCAACTTGGACTTAAACGACAACCGGAGTGTCACTATTCATTTCAGCGACCCCGGAAAAAATTTTGATGTGACCCTATTTCCTATTATTTTTATATCTCACCCTTTCCAACACCTACCCCTGGGGGTGCTAATTTGTCATAACTCCACCCAGTTGATTTCCTGATAGTAATTCATAAGTGTACCAGGTTTTCTTTTAATCGCTCCAGTGGACCGGTAAAGTATTATTGTTCGCTTTTAGTTACGTATATAAGTCACCCCTCCTCTAGAGGTTCCAGGGGTGTCTTATCGTAAACAGAACTTTCTCCAGATAGTAAGTCATACTTGTATCAATTTTGGCTGAAAGCTACGCTGTAACATACATAGGGAATGGTACGTCCATTATTTCGGTCATTTTTGAAAATTTCTGTTTTACCCCTTCTCCCCTATGCCAAAGGGGGATGAAATATGATTTAGAAAAAATCCGGAGTGTCATTATTAATCTCAGGGACCCCGAAATTATGGATTCGAAACTATTTTCGTTTTATTTTTACTTAACAATTCCCCCGCGCCCCAAACCCCAAAGGGGACTGAATTTGGACTTATAAAATATTCGGAGTGAGACGAATTATCTTAGTGCCCACAAAAACTATCGATTCCACACTAATTTAGATTACTTTGTATATCACTCTCCCCTCTTCCCCACCCCGAAGGGGATGAACTTGGACTTTAAAAACTCCGCAGTGTCACTATTCACCTCAGTGACAACAAAACCTATGGATTCGACACTATTTTCGATCATGTTTATATCTCACTTCCCCATAATTCCCACCATATTGTAACCGTTCATCACCACGCCATAGGCATGTTAGGAGGTCTAGTTAATTATATATGCCGTTTTCCGCAACATTCTGTGACATATAATGTAGTAATTAGCAGTCTACATGCCAAACCGGGGTGTGATTTGCGATACCCCAGTCCGAAGGGATCAGTTTCCTGCGCTGTAACGAGAAAAGGATAGCGCAGTACCGCTGAACCTTGAAATCGCGCTCTCTTTCCGAGGAAGCGAGAAAGGAAGATGACGCTACGCGTGGAGATGTAGGTTGTCGAAGAGTGGGCTGAGTTAAGGTGTGTTAACCCCTGAGAGATAAATGCCCTCTACTAATTCAACACCGCATTCACTGGTACCACTTCACTATAATTTACTAAAAAGAGGAAGAAGAAGAACACCTTCATCTGAAATAATTTCAGGAAAATTATGAGTCAGGTATCATTCGAACCGATGTATTTAATGCTAATTGTTGATGCATATAAATGCAATACTTGAATAGTGGATTGGTAATGACGCTTGTCATATAGCAGTACGCAGAGTTGACTACTGAAATCTGACAACGTGTGGAAAAAGGTGGGAGATCTTGCGTGATGAACCATAACGCGTGATTTTCTAAAAGGACGCTTTTGAGATTGTGAATGACCTACTGATCGCTTTAGTTTTATATGTATTCAGTAGAGAGTAGAGGTCACAGGCTATAATTTGATTGTTATCACGTCGCTGAAAGATTCCGATTACCGGACCTCAAATTCAGCAGGGGCATAATTTACCTCCCCTCCTGATCATTTTGTCCGGAGGCTATAAGTGGATCCAGGACCTAGATACAGTATCTCATTGTCATTTGTGTAGCTGCAGTACTAACACGTTAGGAGTGAACTTGGATATCCGTTTATGAAGTGTTGTGTCATAGAAGAAAAACACATCAGTGCGATCAATATCGCGAAATAAGCCGTGTGGTACAAGTTAATGTACACAATTGCTGAATAGAAGCCTTATTTTAACATTTAACACTTTAATTGTTAACGACAGTCAGTTGCGGCTCATGGTGCAATCGTCAGCGAAAGGGCAAACGCGTCAAGTTATTTAGAGGTAGTGAGACAGCTAATTACATCCAGTAAATACTAATGACCAATCCAAAGCATTTTAAGAGTGAGTGACGTTCAATAAAATTAAATAACTGTTCCTGACAAAATTAGCGTTTGCGTACTCCATGGACACTCGTGGTGATAGACTGTGTGATTAATGGGAAATGAACAGTGATTTCTACAAACTTGCCGCTATTTGCATTGATTTATTTAAAAGTATCCGTGTATCGTTTTTGAAAGTACATAAACAGTGTTTAATAACTGATTTCCCATTTCTGCCTGTATGTTCGTGAGTAATCGTCGAACCCGAGATCTGGAATCTACAAGAATCGCACCTAAGTGTCTGCAGTCATTTCTACAGGGAGCGTCCATAGACTCAACTAAGAAGACCACAGTTCGAGACTTGGAGCGTGGTAGTATGGAGAGGAACCAAGGACTATCAGAGAGAAGACCGCTCATCATGAAGGAGTAGAAACCTAAGGTGTACCCCGAGATGACAGCAAACCATACCCATCATTTGATAAGTACACATGATTTGAATATGCTTTACTACGAGATTTTCATGCCAGTAGCAGTTTTTATTTTGTAAATATTAAAATGTATGATTAATAATATTAAAATGTAGGGAACACTATACGTGTGTGACTGGGAAAGATTTATTATTTTAGTTAGGATTTTAAAATGATTTAAGAATAACCATTGCTATTTAGCAAAATAATTTTCATGAATTATTATATAGATTCCATAAATTCTTAGTGTAGATGAAGCACAAATTTGGGAAGAATAGCAATTTAGCTAAACTTATATTTCTTCGTAATGTTATTATCTGGTAAAGATTTTCATAGTAGTTTGTACATAAACTATATATTCGCTTCAAGGTAATTCAGGTATTTATAAATCCCGTATGACAACAGATGATCATTGAAGATGTCCTAAACCGAGGTATTATGTAAATTATATAGATATGCGAGAAGAATTAAATAACCTGCAAGAATGGAGTCTTCTCTGTAAATTAATAGAACGGAGTTGAGATGCGGTGGTATGATATGGAAGGGCGAAGCTATAACATGTTATGATTGTTGGAATGATAAAGGATAATAATAATTATGGCTGTTGTGATATATTGAATTGGGCTAAATATATAGCCAAATGATGAATAATAAGAAGTAATGGCTCTCAAATTAACGCGTATTTGATAACGAGCCGAGATGATATATAAAGAAAGAAAGAGAGAAAGAAAGAAAGAGACGATGAGTCCAATGCGTTTGTATAATAGCCACAGAGCTGGTCACACAGCTGTTGTCATGATTGACAGGTTTATTACGAGGACTGGTAGGGTCTGAGAGAGACTGTGTAGTTTCCAGCAAAGCTTAATGTTTACCAGCGAGACCCTTTTCATTCGCCAGACCAATCTCAATTCCATTCTAATGATACGTTATGAGTAATGCGGATAATTTTCTGATTTTGCGAAGGATAGATCCTTTCCTATGTTTATGCATTAAATTAGCTCGTAATCGGGGTTTTAAATTTTTTACCTTGGAGTTTAAATCATGTTGGAACGAAGAATTTATACTGTGTGAAATATGTTTGATATTTTTTATGTAATGCGTTAATATGTGTTTTATTCCCCAATGTGTTCTATGGTGATGGGTTCGATTTCCAGCGTTGGCTGATTTTTAATCGAATATAATTTGTTAGGTAAACCCAGGATACACGTATGTGTTCAGTGTAATATATAATTGTCATGGTCAAATGGACCATATGTTTGATATGCGGCGATGCAATCTCGTGTGTAAAGTAGATGTACTGATGATTTCATTCCAAATCATGATGATCAATAATTAATTAAAGATATGATTAATTAATGTCGATTTATGATAATTAATTAATCAATTAAATGGATGCTACTTAATATCCATTTTTGATTAGCTTATTATAATATTAGATGCCATTTGATATCATTGTTATAAATAAATAAAATCACGTATCAGTGTGTATTAATCAAAAGACTTGAGATATGCCAAGGACCAACTACGACTGTGAATAAACTACAAGGACATGAAGGCATACCATGTACATAATTTTTCCATCAGTCTTGATTGTTTCTTTTCTCATATGTTGAAATATGGCATCATCTCGTGTGGTTTTTATCAGTATAATAAAATGTTTAGAAAAATATATTTGAACGAAGATTCTTCTCATTTAATAATAGTAGTGTATTCCTCTCACATTATAGAGAATCCTACTTTCATTTTATTACATGTAGGCTAGTGCCTACTTTCTTTTCGAACATTCCATCGCCCGTATGCTTCATGAGTTCAGTCGGAGATGCAATGAAAGTAGGGAGGACGAGACTTCAAACCTGGTAAGTGACTTTTGAAGGTTCTCACCCAACAATTCCATCTATACATATGTTTGTGAAACCAAATTATGTAATAATTGCCCTTAAATGACCCAGTATGGGTACAATATAGGGGGATGAACATGGACTCATAAAAAATCCGGAGTGCCACAGTTCACCTCAGCGACCCCGAAAACTATGGATTCGATACTATTTTCGATTAATATTTATATCTCAAATCTCCTCACCACCCACCATAAAGGGGCCCGAATTTGGACTTTTAAAAAATTCGGAGTGTCACTATTCATCTCAGCGACCACGAAAAGTATGGATTCGACACAATTTTCGGTTATTTTCATATATCACTCCCCCCTCGCCCCCCACCCCAAAGAGGGCAGAACTTGGACTTAAAAAATTCCGGAGTGTCACTATTCATCTCACCGAACCCGAAAAGTATGGATTCAACACTATTTTCGATGATATTTGTATCTCACCCCACTCGCCCCCCGCCCCAAACGGTTCCTGGGGTGCCTTACACCCACAAGGTTTTTCTCCTGATACTAAAAATCCGGAGTGCCAATATTCACCTTGGTGACCCCGAAAACTATGTATTCGACACTATTTTCGATTAATTTTATATAACACTCCGTCCGCCTCCACCCCAAAGGGGGTTGAACTTGGACTTTAAAATTATTCAGATTGTCACCATTCATCTCAGCGACCACGAAAAGTATGGATTCGACACTATTTTCGAATATTTTATATATCACCCCTCGCCCCCCCCCCCCCCAATGGTGTGTCCTACCCCCAAGCGGTTTAACAAAACAAATCCGGAGTGTAACTATTCACCTCAGCGACCCCAAAAAGGATGGATTCGACACTATTTTCGGTCATTTTTATATATCACTCCACCCTCGCCCCCACCCCAAAGGGGGCTGAACTTGTACTTTTAAAAATCCGCAGTGTCACTATTAATCTTGACGACCCCGAAAAGTATGGAATCGACACTATTTCCGATAATTTTCTTATATCACTCCCCCATCGCCCCCCAAAGGGGGCAGAACTTGGACTTCAAAAAAACCCGGAATGTCACTATTCATCTCAGCGACCATAAAAAGTATGGAATTGACACTCTATTCGAATATTTTATATGTCACCCCCTTGCGCCCCCCAGCCCCTATGGGTACATGGGATGACATACCCCCACGCGGTTTGTCAAAAGAAATCCGGAGTATCACTATTCATCTCAGCGACCCCGAAAAGGATAGATTCGACACTATTTCCTATTACTTTGATATATCACTCCTCCCTCGCCCCCCCCCCCCCCCAAAGAGAGCTGAATTTAGACTTGGAAAAATTCCGGAGTATCAATATTCATCTCAGAGAATCCGAAAATGATGGATTCGACACTATTTTCGTATATTTTATATGTGACCCCCTCACCCCCGCCCCTATGGGTACATGGGGTGTCTTACCCCTACGCTGTTTGTCAAAAGAAATCCGGAGTGTCACTATTCATCTCAGCGACCCCGAAAAGGATGGATTCGACACTATTTCCTATTATTTTGATATAGGCCTATCACTCCCCCCTCTCCCCCCACCCAAAAGGGGGCTGAATTTGGACTTGGAAAAATTTCGGAGTATCACTATCCATCTCAGCGAATCCGAAAACGATGGATTCGACACTATTTTCGTATATTTTTAATAGTGACCCCTTCGCCGCCCCCGCCCCTAAGGGTACTTGGGGTGTCTTACCCCCACGCGGTTTGTCTCCTGATACTAAGTCGTAAGTGTACCAAGTTTGGTGCAAATCGCTCCAATGGTTTAGGAGGGGATGTAATACACACACACACACACACACACACACACACACACACACACACACACACACACACACACACACACATACATACATACATACATACATACATACATACATACATACATACATACATACATACATACAATGACTAATCACAAGTAAATTTTCACAAATTACTGGAATGTGCAATATTACCAACTCTTCTATTAGAGCCATCTGACCGGGCAAGTTGGTCGTGCGCGTAGAGGCGCGCGGCTGTGAGCTTGCATCCGGGAGATAGTAGGTTCGAATCCCACTATCGGCAGCCCTGAAGATGGTTTTCCGTGGTTTCCCATTTTCACACCAGGCAAATGCTGGGGCTGTACCTCAATTAAGGCCACGGCCGCTTCCTTCCAACTCCTAGGCCTTTCCTATCCCATCGTCGCCCTAAGACCTATCTGTGTCGGTGCGACGTAAAGCCCCTAGCAAAAAAAAAAAAAAAAAAAAAAAAAAAGAGCCATCTGAAGAAACTCATGGGATTTCATCGTCTTAATCTGAAGTCATTAGAACTAGCATTTTATTGTCGTTTCTTAACCTAATTCTTCTTCTACCTAAACTGCTTATCCAAGGTTGGATTTTCCCTCGGACTCAGCGAGGGATCCCACCTCTACCGCTTCGTGGGCAGTGTACTGGAGCGTGAGACATTCGGTCGGTGTATACAACTGGGGAGGGTGACAAGCGCCTCGCCCAGGAGGCCTCACCCGCTATGATGAAGAGGGGCCTTGGTGGAAAGGAAGCGTTCGTGGCCTTAAGTAAGGTAATATCTTGACAATTTCCTGGCGGAGAAGGGGGAAACCACGGAAAATCACTTCCAGGATGTCTGAGGTGTGAATCGAACACTTCTCTACTCAGATGACCTCCCGGGGCTGATGGACCCGGTTTCTGCCCTCGTAACACTTTTCAAATTTCGTGGCAGAGCCGGGAATCGAACCCGGGACCTCCGAGGGTAGCAGCTAATCACACTATTACGGTTTCATTAGTTTCATTTCCTGTTATTGAAGATTTAGAATCTGGTGAAAACCTACAACCTGTTTTCCAGTCATTGCACGGGTCAAGGATGAAATGAGGCGATGGGGTCGCCACTCCCTAATGACTGGTAGATACTATAAAAAGAGAATGGAGAGTGTTACTGGAATGAAACATGACAGGAAAAACCGGAGTACTCGGAGATAAGCCTGTCTCGCCTCCGCTTTCTCCAGAACAAGGTGCACATGGAGTGACCACGGTTTGAACCACGGTATCCAGCGGTGAGTGACCGTCGCGCTGCCGTCTGTGCCACGGAAGGTCTTTAGAATATAGTATTAGGTCATTTTCTGTGTGTCTGCCTTTATTAATGCTGATCACAGATGACATGGCAATATTTAATTCTAGGGCAACCTTATGCGACAGTGATGTGGCTACCGCACCAATTCTGGAGCGGACAAATAGAATCTCACTTAGCTGATATTAGTAGCTTTTATAAAATAGTCCTGAAAAAATAGAGGTGTTCCTTTGAAAATGAAGATTTGATCTATGGGGGACCGACGCCACCACCATCGAGTTAATAGCACGACGCTCTAACCATGTGCGCTATAATAATTTCATGTGGCTATTTCTAGCCGGGTGCAGCCCTTGTAAGGCAGACCCTCCGATGAGGGTGGGTGGCATCTGCCATGTGTAAGTTAACTGCGTGTTATTGTGGTGGAGGATAGTGTTATGTGTGGTGCGTGAGTTGCAGGGATGTTGGGGACAGCACAAACACCCATCCCCCGAGCCATTGGAGTTAATCAATGAAGGTTAAAATCCCCGACCCGGCCGGGAATCGAACGCGGGACCCTATGAACCGACGGCCAGTACGCTGACCATTCAGCCAACGAGTCGGACACCATGTGCGCTGATGGCCAAGACTAAAGGCCAAATCAAACTGCTTCTAGTTTTGGTCATGGGATACACGGCTCGCTTATAGCCCACCAGTTTATGTCGTATACTTTCTTTCTGAATCTGTTTATTGTCCAGGGTTGGCTTTTCCCTCGGACTTAGCGAGGGATCCCACCTCTACCGCCTCAAGGGCAGTGTCCTGGAGCTTCAGACATCGGATCGGGGGATACAACTGGGGAGAATGATCAGTACCTCGCCCAGGCGGCCTCCCCTGCTATACTGAACAGGGGCCTTGGGGGGGGGGGGATGGGAAGATTGGAAGGGACAGACAAGGAAGAGGAAAGGAAGCGGCCGTGGCCTTAAGTTAGGTACCATCCCGGCATTTGCCTAGAGGAGAAGTGGGAAACCACGGAAACCCACTTCCAGGATGGCTGAGGTGGGAATCGAACCCACCTCTACTCAGTTGACCTCCCGAGGCTGAGTGGACCCCGTTCCATCCCTCGTAGCACTTTTCAAATTTCGTGGCAGAGCCGGGAATCGAACCCGGGCCTCCGGGGGTGGCAGCTAATTACACTAACCACTACACCACAGAGGCGGACATGTCGTATACTACGCGCCATAACCACTGGGGACGATAAACTGACTTGATCCGTCGTCCCTCTGGCCAGGTGGAGGCCACAGCATTCATGGGATATCTTAATCTGAAGTCATCAGAACTAGCATTATATTGTCGTTTCTTAACCTAATTAAACGGCCGTAGCCGTGTTGAAACACCGGATGCCGTGAGATCTCCGAAGTTAAGCAACATTGGGCGTGGTCAGGAGTTGGATGGGTTGCCACGCGCTGTTGGTGGGGGGTAAGTGAATGGAGGAGCGGAAAGGAACTGGCCACCCTACTGCACGTAAATTCCGGCTCAGGAACACCTCTGCGGAGGTTCGGGTCTGTCTTCGTGCAGAATAACCCTTACCTACCTAACCTAATTATTTATTTATGAAACTGCAATGTCCGTCTCTGTGTGTAGTGATTAGCGAGATTACCTGCCTCCCCCAGAGGCCAGGTTTCGACATCGAAAAGTGGTACGAGAGATGGACCGGTGTCCACTTAGCTTCAGGAAGTCAACTGGTTAGTGAGGGGTTCGATTCCCACCTCAGTCATCCTCGAAGTGTTTATCCGCGGTCTCCTACTTCTCCTCCAGGCAAATGCTGTGATAGTACATAACTCAAGGAGATAGCCGCTTCCTTCCCTCGTTCTTGTCTATCCTTTCCAACCTTCCCATCCGCCAACAATGCCTCTGTTCAGCATAGCAAGTGATGCCGCCTTGACGAGGTATTTGTCCTCTACCATGTGTATCCTCCGACCCACAGTCTCGCGGTCCGGGACAGTGCCCTTGATGCCTTAGAGGAGGGGTCCCTGGCTGAGTGCGACGGGAAAACCAACCCCGGAGGATAAAGGTGTCTCTACGTGAGTGCCACAGTGGCAAAATTACACGGACAGGACACCCCTTGGTATAATTACACATTTATATCCAACTAAAAAGACGTATGACAAACATATTTCGTTATGAATGACGTTATTAATCTCAAAATATATTTTCGAAACTTTAGATTGCCTTTTGCTTGTGACATAAACATAATTTTCTCGACAGACAATTTCATGGTCGACAATACTTGCACACTGAAAGTTCATCCTTGACGAATAAGACCCCGTCAGCAAGGAAAGTCTTCGAATGACCGTTTTCCTATGTCGGCTCCCTGTTGTCATAGATTAATATTGGCTAGTCATACACTTTCTAAACCTTCCGCGGTAGACAGCAAACTCAAACATTGCCACACCTTCCGGAGCCTTGTTTTTGTAAAGGCCGGTCTCCACTGATTAGCATTTAACGACAAAACATGTTAAGTGTTAAAAGTGTTAAATGTCAACTGGTGACACCTTCAACATGTTCAATGTTAAATACTGTCTCAGTTAAGGCCACGGCCGCTTCCTTCCCACCAAGGCCCCTGTTCATCATACGTAGTGAGGCCTCCTGGGCGAGGCACAGGTCACCCTCCCCAGTTGTATTGAACCCTTGACTTATCATTCCATCGTTGGTCGGCCACAGCTCCTACAGTAGAGCAATAAATCTTGGGGTCGTTGCGGGAAGAAATTCGGTCACGATCTTAACCAAACGATGGGGTTCAGAAGAGAGCCTAACTACTTGAAATGAGGAGCAAATATGTGCTTACTAACTTTTATTAAATTCTTAATGGTACAAAAAATTATTGTATTTATAAATCCTTGATCAACAACTAACCATTAATTATGAAATGTTTCAACGCAGTCACATTGCATAGCGTCTATATTTTCTTTTGCAATATCGAAGAATTTGCTTCGGTGGAAGTAGGAATATCAAGAATTAGTAGACGGCGAAACTGAAAAAGTGAAATGAAAACCTGAAAAATCGCGCACCTATTAATCCAAACGATAACTGAGAATTAATCCAAACGATCCGTGGAAAATCTGAACTTCAACAAGTAGAACGCCTGATTTACTCTTAATTAAGGTTATCCACCTGTCGAATACCCTTTCGGATACGGAACACCCGCCGAATGGACCCTTAATCGAACCAAATTGACTATCAGTTGCTTTGGATAGGTTGCGAAATACACTGACTGACAGAGCAAATGCAACACCAAGAAGGAGTGGTCAGAACTTTATGCCAATTGCAGGGTAGACTGACGTCACTGAGGTATGCTCATGATGTGAAATGCACCGCTGTGCTGCGCACGTAGCGAACGATAAATGGGACACGGCGTTGGCGAATGGCCCACTTCGTACCGTGATTTCTCAGCCGACAGTCATTGTAGAACGTGTTGTCGTGTGCCACAGGACACGTGTATAGCTAAGAATGCCAGGCTGCCGTCAACGGAGGCATTTCCAGCAGACAGACGACTTTACGAGGGGTATGGTGATCGGGCTGAGAAGGGCAGGTTGGTCGCTTCGTCAAATCGCAGCCGATACCCATAGGGATGTGTCCACGGTGCAGCGCCTTTGGCGAAGGTGGTTGGCGCAGGGACATGTGGCACGTGCGAGGGGTCCAGGCGCAGCCCGAGTGACGTCAGCACGCGAGGATCGGCGCATCCGCCGCCAAGCGGTGGCAGCCCCGCACGCCACGTCAACCGCCATTCTTCAGCATGTGCAAGACACCCTGGCTGTTCCAATATCGACCAGAACAATTTCCCGTCGATTGGTTGAAGGAGGCCTGCACTCTCGGCGTCCGCTCAGAAGACTACCATTGACTCCACAGCATAGACGTGCACGCCTGGCATGGTGCCGGGCTAGAGCGACTTGGATGAGGGAATGGCGGAACGTCGTGTTCTCCGATGAGTCACGCTTCTGTTCTGTCAGTGATGGCGTGGAGAAAGGTCAAATCCGGCAGTAACTGTGGAGCGTCCTACCGCTAGACAACGCGGCATCATGGTTTGGGGCGCTATTGCGTATGATTCCACGTCACCCCTAGTGCGTATTCAAGGCACGTTAAATGCCCACCGCTACGTGCAGCATGTGCTGCGGCCGGTGGCACTCCCGTACCTTCAGGGGCTGCCCAATGCTCTCTTTCAGCAGGATAATGCCCGCCCACACACTGCTCGCATCTCCCAACAGGCTCTACGAGGTGTACAGATGCTTCCGTGGCTAGCGTACTCTCCGGATCTCTCACCAATCGAACACGTGTGGGATCTCATTGGACGCCGTTTGCAAACTCTGCCCCAGCCTCGTACGGACGACCAACTGTGGCAAATGGTTGACAGAGAATGGAGAACCATCCCTCAGGACACCATCCGCACTCTTATTGACTCTGTACCTCGACGTGTTTCTGCGTGCATCGCCGCTCGCGGTGGTCCTACATCCTACTGAGTCGATGCCGTGCGCATTGTGTAACCTGCATATCGGTTTGAAATAAACATCAATTATTCTTCCGTGCCGACTCTGTTTTTTCCCCAATTTTCATCCCTTTTGAACCACTCCTCCTTGGTGTTGCATTTGCTCTGTCAGTCAGTGTATTATTGGAAATCATGGTGTTCACTACAAGTTAACAGCAGCATTCACAATTGAAACAAAATTCCACCATGTATTTGTCGTTTCATGACACCCTTAAGTGATAAAATAAACCCGATGCTAAACGTGCATCACCCAAACAGCTGTTCAGAAGGAACCAACAATAACACGATCCGCGTGGATCTTACGTTACGTCGCTCTGAAGGAACAAAACTGCGAAATGCAGGAAACACTTATTCATCACGCATTTGGAAGAAATGCCAAACACTGAAGCTAATTAAAAAGTGGTAAATCACTTGAAAAATATTATTATAAAACCGACTTTCAGGTTATGAATGGTTACGTTACGCTTAATAAAATTACAAGTCCACAAAGGAAAGAATACTTAAATTACAGAATTCTTTCCTACTTAATAATGACTACCATCACACATCCATCTACTTATTGTTTGTCCCAACACACTACCTACAAGTTATCAATTGATCGAACTCAACTACGTATAAAAATGAAAGAACGACAAAGATCGAAATAAAATATATTACTGGCTGACGAATCGAATCCACATTCGTAACTCAAGTCTCACACTAATACGTTGAGTGTCAATATGCACACTATCAAAGCAAAACTGGACATCATAACGACAAAGCAATTAGGTCCGTAAAATAAAATAGAATGCCGAAGTTATTTGAACTCAACACGCATGGAGAACTACAGCAAAATATTCAATCACCGTTAACTCGGTATCCAATATTGGACAACCCTCATTATGCACGCCATCAGTGATTCTATAATCTTGAATAAACACCTTCCAGCTGTTGAGGGCTGCGCGCAAGTTTGGCCTCATTATTACCGATCTAACACTCTTCCTATTTCGTATATTACTGCAGATGCTACCATCACAGGTCACTTCGCAAAAACATCTAATCTAAGACTTGAGTATGTACAGCTGACATCCCAGACGTATCGTCGGGCCTACTTAACATCTGCACACCCTAACACTAACCTCTATGTACACGTACCTTCCTAATTCTATCGTTGAGTGTAAACTAAGACGTCTCATCATCAGTATACTCCTAGGATAACATGTGACGTCCTAAATCTATTGTCGGGCGGAAACTGGGTCGTATACGCTTCCCCTAGCATATCAGGTGAACTCGTAATTTCAAACAAACTCTGATATTTTTAACTGTAAATCTGGTCGAAACTACTAACACACAACGAAACAACTCTTGCCACAGAACGAACGCAAGTCGAAAAATGCAATAAGTTTCTATCTTGTTACAAAAAAAACGTGAACTTGAAAATAAATATCGCGTGGCGAACAATCCACAATTCAAACACGATCTCAGCACGCGCAATTAAGTTTAGGAAAGAATAATATAGACTTCCAACACACGTCTAACATTTAGTGGATGTCGTCAAAAATAATAATCATCACCAGCGCAGATATCCATACTATAATTTTAGGGTGAGGCCCTCAGATTGCCTAACGTCATGTTCCGAATATACATATCCATGACTATCCAGTGAAACAAATTCAATAAATCTACACAGCCGAACATATCGTTTTAAAAACGTCGAATATCTCATTCCACAAATGCTCCGATTTACTGATAAATTACCGCCTTGTAATTTATGAACTTTACTAATTGAAAACTCGTCATTACAGTCAAACAACACCAACCGTGTATACAAAATGCTCTTCTATCCTCGAGGTCATATTATTCTAATATTCATTACTGACTTTACGTAACTAGTCACTTGAGATTTTTCTACCAAGAGTTACCATTTTCACCAAAATCGTTTTTCGCTTGGGATCTTATTTGACATTTACTGTGTTTCACACAATAATTATCTCGGACCGACCTTCTCCAGGTCCCAGCTTTCGGATTGTTAGCGGAATATACTACAGCCTGCCACATAAGTCTCACATTTAATATACAGCCTGTCTCACAAATCCTTCCTCGGCAAATATAGCCTATCTCAAAAAAATTCATTCTCCTCACCTTCTCATGGCGGTATTACGCAAAATCCAGGCTCCCTTTTGTCTTCAACATTTCTACCACTCTCATCTCCACATATATAAATTCTTCGCTCTCAATCCATTTTTCTTATATTTCAAGACCTTTTTCAAATCCCAATCCTCTTGTGAAAAACAACAACCTTTATAAAATACACCTCTTTATTTTTACTGTTACTACAACTTTCGGACCTCGAGAATACAACAACACACCGTGATTTTCCATATTATCGACATACACGATGTCACAAAATTTTACTTCTCAGGAATAAAACATAACTTTATCGAATTTCACTGGAATTTTTCTAAACGCCCGCAAACCTTGTAGAACATACTTGTTAAATCCACTTTTAATATAGGAAAATGTTATCCCGCGGTAGACATTATTATTATTATTATTATTATTATTATTATTATTATTATTATTATTATTATTATTATTATTATTATTATTATTATTATTATTATTATTTCGACAAAACTTTTCTGAATTCAAACGATATTCGACATGAAGACATTCGCCACGACTGCGTTATTGTCCTCACCTTCCTAAATTTCCTCAATTCGGACAATATCTCAAAGAATATTAACACAATATTTAAACGTCGCATATTGTAGTTTCTTGATGTGAATTTTACAACACTAAAGATTTTCACACGCTGACCAGAAATATAATACTTTCGCCTGATCATTACAAAATATCAACCCGACACACGCCTTGAAAAATTGGTTGGGATAAACAACAGTCTAACTACAACATAATACAAAATATAGACAGACCTGCATTGGTGTCATCTTCATATATTCTGGCTACATTTAGCCAGCTGCCCTCGTGCTTAGCCGCACATGGCTACAAGGAACATCATCTTCTTATATATATCTATCTTACAAATACTGCCTTTTCACACGTTATTAAATGACAACCCAAATCACGCACTTCCTTCGTTATGATTTTGTACAGCAAACCTCCCTCGTTCTGCAGTCGACCGCGACTGTCTCCGTTCTCCCAAGACTCGGCTTTCATTCACCCTAATACAACAGGTGTTCCAAAGATAACGAAATCAGACCTACTCTGACTAGCTTCCCGACTCCCTTAACAATTTCCAACACACACGAGGTGATACAATAAAATCAGCTATGTATTTAAGCAGACGCCTATGCTTTCACAGTTTTCGTCGGCGGAAGTTCAGAAAAATTTCTATCACCTTCCATTTCTAACAGTATATTTGAACCATAGCCACGAACATGTAGTAAGTTATTTGGAGACCAAATTTTTACACTTTTCTGTCGACGAGGGGCGTGAGCTCCGCCGCTTCAGAAACGAGACAGACACTGAGAAATATACGGAAGGAGGTTTCTTTTATACTCTATGGGGTGACACTACTAACACCATGAAGCTTGGTTATGCAATATGCTAATTCCGCATCCAATAGACCGATTTTTCTGAAATTAGTTCCATAACTTCGGACAGCCTTACAATTTATTTCTGTGTTAATTTCATAATTTTCCCATACTCGCAACAGGCGAAATAAATTATTTCTGCCCGGGCGTTTCGCGGGTTTTCTTCATTCATTGACCTTGGCACGTGTAGGTAGTCCGCGGATCTGACGTGGATTTGTCTCTACGCTTAACTGCATTTATATTTACCCAGGGGGTTCTGTCTTCACGTAGGGTTTAAGAATAATTTAGATTCTTTATTTCTGGACTTACTGTGTTGCCAAAATATCTCGTTACGAAGAATTCCTTGAATATGAAAAATTGTTGAATATTCGAAGTCCACCGAAGTGTCACGGTATTTCACGAGCGTGCGGCTCGGCTTGACATGGGGCGCTCGCTCCCACGAGACAGTCCGACTCATGAAATGGCCGCCCTCAAACAAGTAACTTTTATTTGAAATAAATATTGAGAAAATAAAAAATCGTAGAATTATGGGTTCTGTATAGCCCGACCCAATGTCTTACGCTCCACTACACTGCCCTCGAAGCGGTAGAGTTGGGATCCCTCGCTGAGGCCGAGGGATAATCCAAACCTGTATAAGCAGTTTAGGTAGAAGAAGAAATAGATTAAGATACGACAATAAAATGCTGGTTCTGACGACTTCAGATTAAGATGAAGAAATCCCATGAGTTTCTTCCGATGGCCCTAATAGGCGAGTTGATAATTTTGCACATTCCAGTAATTGTGAAAATTTACTTGTGATTAGTAACTTTCTTTCCTTCCTCATTCCACTATACCACAGAGGCGGAGAAACCCCGTGTTAATATCTAAAATTGAACTGAAATGCTTAATTAGGCCCATTTATTAATTTAACCGGTTCTGTTTTACTGGTCTCTGAAGTACCGTTACCAAACTACCATTGATCCTTACTTTCGTACACGGAATACAAAATTATATCCATAACCAATTCAATACTCTGTGATGCGTTTGAGAGTAAAGGTCCTTCACGACGTCTTCATCATCATCATCATCATCTGTTTACCCTCCTTGGTCGGCTTTTCCCTCGGACACAGCGAGGGATCCCACCTCTACCGCCTCAAGGGCAGTGTCC
Source organism: Anabrus simplex (assembly GCF_040414725.1). NCBI lineage: Eukaryota > Metazoa > Arthropoda > Insecta > Orthoptera > Tettigoniidae > Anabrus > Anabrus simplex. Next base: position 69,608,753 of record NC_090267.1, on the reverse strand, counting down.
TGGAGCTTCAGACTCTTGGTCGGGGATACAACTGGGGAGAATGATCAGTACCTCGCCCAGGCGGCCTCACCTGCTATGCTGAACAGGGGCCTTGTGGAGGGATGGGAATATTGGAAGGGATAGGCAAGGAAGAGGGAAGGAAGCGGCCGTGGCCTTATGTTAGGTACCATCCCGGCATTCGCCTGGAGGAGAAGTGGGAAACCACGGAAAACCACTTCCAGGATGGCTGAGGTGGGAATCGAACCCACCTCTACTCAGTTGACCTCCCGAGGCTGAGTGGACCCCGTTCCAGCCCTCATACCACTTTTCAAATTTCGTGGCAGAGCCGGGAATCGAACCCGGGCCTCCGGGGGTGGCAGCTAATCACGCTAACCACTACACCACAGAGGCACGACGACGTCTTCATCAAGCAAAATAAATGTCGCAGCAGCGAATAGCAGAATAGTAGTGGACCTTGAAGATTGCTATGCCTCAGTGTCATGATGGCCGAACGCTCTAAGGCACCAGACTCAAGAATAAGCCTTGTCTCGGTAAAACAGGTCTGAAGAATTCTGGCCCTTCTCGGAAGGCGAGGGTTCGAATCCCAAATTGGAACGATTTTTATATTAATTTCATTCGGACACAAACTTGGACTCTGGTTGCACACAAAAATGTATTTCAAATCCCATATCAACAGTGAGTATTACGAAAATAATAGTAATGCGTATTACGAATAGACAAAAATGCTTTTGCTGGGTAGATGTAGTGTTTACAGTGCACTATGTCTTCTGGTATGGGCAATATCAAATTTGTTACTTTCATTGACCTGTCCCAGTCTCATTCTTGGCTTTGACAATATGAAAGTCACTGAGGTATGAGTGATGCTAGTAATGCCATTCCTTATGCAGCCAGTCCCTGTTATGAATGGTGTGAAAATATCGCTCATAGGGTCGGTTGGTGCATACACTTACGTGAGCTTGGCAGACTGGTATGTAATAGCAACTTCTGGCTCGGTGAGGAAAGCAACGGGAAAATACCTCACTCCTCATTTCCCTAGTACGCCTCTACAGTGACGCCTAGGCTATTTAAGACAGCTGTTAGCAGAGCTGCACAGGATCAAACCAGCCTTCGGGCTGAATACCCAACAACATACATATTACAAAAACAATGCTCCGGAAGTTGTGGCAATGTTTGAGTTTGCAATCTACCGAGGATAGTTTAGGAAGTGTATGACTGATCAATATTAATCTATGGAAACAGGGAGCCCACAGAGGAAGTCATTCGAGCAGTTTCTTGGCTGACGGGGTCTTACACGTCAAGGATGAACTTTCGGTGTGTAAGTGTTGTCGACCATAAAAATGCCTGTCGAGAAAATTATGTTTATGTCACAAGCAAAAGGCAGTCTAAAGATTCGAAAACATATTTTAGTATTAATTACGTCATTCATAAAGAAATACATTTGTTATGCCGTCTTTTTAGTGAGATACAAATGTGTGGTTTTCCGTGGTTATTCCCTTCTCCCCCAGGAAGTTACTTAAGGCCACGGCCGCTTCCTTCCCACCTAGGCCACTGTTCGTCATAGGGTGTGAATACTTCTGGGCGAGGCACAGTTCACCCTCCCCAGTTGTTTCGCCCGATCCAATGTCTCATGCTCCAGAACACTGCCCTCGAAGCGGTGGAGATGGGATCCCTCGCTGAGGCCGAGGGAAAAACAACCTTGGATAAGCAGTTTAGGTAGATGAAGAATTAAGTTAAGAAACGGCAATAAAATGCTAGTTGTGATGACTTCAGATTAAGATGATGAAATGCCATGAGTTTCTTCAGATGGCTCTAATAGAAGAGTTGATAATTTTGCACATTCCAGGAATTTGTGAATATTTAATAGTGATTGGTAACTTTCTTTCTTTCCTCAGTCCACTATACCACAGAGGTGGAGAAACCCCGTATTAATATCTCAAATTGAACTGAAATGCTGTGTTAGGCCTATTTATTAATTTAACCGGTTCTGTTTTACTGGTTTCTCAAGTAGCGTTACCAAACTACCATTGAACTTTATGGGGTCAAACAGCACCCTCGTACAGGGAATACATAACTATAACCATAACCAATTCAATACTCTGTGATGCTATTGAGAGTGAAAGGCCTTGATGATGCCTTCATCAAGTAACAAAATGTCGCAGCAGCGAATAGCAGAATACTAGTGGATCTTGAAGAAGTTTGCGCCTGCCTGTCAGGATGGCCGAGCGATCTACGGCGCAAGACTGAAGGGTAATCTTTGCCTGGGTAAAACAGGTCTGAAGAATTCTGGTCTTCTCTGAGGGCGTGGGTTCGAATCCCACTTCTGACACCATTTTAATATTAATTTCGTTCGGTTACAAATCTGGACTCTGGTCGCACACACATATTTATTTCAAATTTCGTATCAACAGTGATTATTACGAAAATAGTAGTAATGCATATAACGAATAGGCAGTGCATATATTACAAAAACAATGCTCCGGTAGGTGTGGCAATGTTTGAGCTTGCTATGTACCGAGGAAGGGATAGGAAGTGTATGCCTAGTCAATATTAATCTATGACAACAGGGAGTCCGCCTCTGTGGTGTAGTGGTTAGCGTGATTAGCTGCCATCCCCGGAGGCCCGGGTTCGATTCCCGGCTCTGGCACGAAATTTGAAAAGTGGTATGAGGGCTGGAACGGGGTCCACTCAGCCTCGGGAGGTCAACTGAGTAGAGGTGGGTTCGATTCCCACCTCAGCCATCCTGGAAGTGGTTTTCCGTGGTTTCCCACTTCTCCTCCAGGCGAATGCCGGGATGGTACCTAACTTAAGGCCACGGCCGCTTCCTTCCCTCTTCCTTGCCTATCCCTTCCACTCTTCCCATCCCTCCACAAGGCCCCTGTTCAGCATAGCAGGTGAGGCCGCCTGGGCGAGGTACTGGTCATACTCCCCATTTGTATCCCCCGACCAAGAGTCTGAAGCTCCGGGACACTGCCCTTGAGGCGATAGAGGTGGGATCCCTCGCTAAGTCCGAGGGAAAAACCGAACCTGGAGGGTAAACAGATGATGATGATGATGACTGCTGCTCGACTAAGTGGTATGTTCCGAGCTGTCAGCGGAGAGATGGCGTGGAATGACATTAGTAGACGAATAGGTTTGAATGGCGTCTATAAAAGTAGGAAAGATCACAATATGAAAATAAAGTTGGAATTCAAGAGGACAAACTGGGGCAAATATTCATTTATAAGAAGGGGATTTAGGGATTGGAATAACTTACCAAGGGAGATGAAATCATTTCGGAAAAGGCTAGGAAAACAACAGATAGGGAATCTGCCACCTGGGCGACTGCCCTAAATGCAGATCAGTATTGATTGATTGACAACAGGGAGCCGACAGAGGAAAACGGTCATTCCAGCACTTTCTTGGCTGACGGGGTATTTCCGTGTGCAAGTGGTGTCGACCATAAAAATGTCTGTCGAGAAAATTATGTTTATGTCACAAGCAAAGGGCAATCTACAGATTCGAAAATATATTTTGAGATTATCTACATCATTCATAAAGAAATATATTTGTTATGCCGTCTTTTTTAGTGGGATACAAATGTGTCATTACACCAAGGAACTAGTTTTCCGTGGTTTTCCCCTTCTCCTCCAAGAAATTATCGGGACTGTACCTTATTTAAAACCACGGCCGCGTCCTTCCCACCAAGGCCCCTGTTCATCATAGCGAGTGAGGCCTCCTGGGCGAGGCACAGGTCACCCTCCACAGTTGAATCGCCCGACCCAATGCCTCACGCTCCAGGACACTGCTCTCGAAGCGGTAAAGGTTCGATCCCTCGCTGAGTCCGAGGGAAAAACCAACCTTGGATAACCAGGTTAGGTAGAAGAAGAATAAGGTTTAGAAACGACAATAAAATGCTAGTTCTGACGACTTCAGATTACGGTGAAGGAATCCCATGAGTTTCTTCAGATGGCTCTAATAGGCGAGTTGACAATTTTGCACATTCCAATAATTTGTGAAAATTTACTTGTGATTAGTAACTTTCTTTCCTTCCTCATTCCACTATACCACAGAGGTGGAAAAACCCCGTATTAATATCTCAAATTGAACTGAAATGCTGAGTTAGGCCTATTTATTAATTTAACCGGTTATGTTTTACTGGTTTCTCAAGTAACGTTACTAAACTACCATTGAACTTTACGGGGTCAAACAGCACCCTCGTACAGGGAATACATAACTATATCCATAACCAATTCAATACTCTATGATGCGATTGAGAGTAAAAGGCCTTTATGATGTCATCATCAAGTAACAAAATGTCGCAGCAGCGAATAGCAGAATACTAGTGGATCTTGAAGAAGTTTGCGCATGCGTGTCAGGATGGCCGAGCGGTCTACGGCGCAAGACTGAAGGATAATCTTTGCCTGGGTAAAACAGGTCTGAAGAATGCTGGCCTAGAGCTGGGGACGGAGCGGAGCGGAGCAGTTGTTGTGACGTCATCACCCGGTAGTACCGAGTGAACTACCGAGTAAATGTCCTGACGCGGGACGTTTAAACACGTTATAGGTATGCACTGCGAAGGTATTGCATCCCTCTATTAATACCCTTCTCTCACAACGTAACAACTGTAAATAACTGCATATATATTCACTATAATTGTTATATACGTAACTGCTAGGGAGTAGGAGGTAGTATGTGGAATAAATGTTAGTTACTCGTATAGTTAACTCATTCGAATAGTGAAACAAAGTATGGCGCATACCTACCGAAAGGGTTTGTATACAAGGGGATTGGAAGTTAACAGAAAAGTAATGTATTAACAACTATTTCGTAAGTTCATGCGATACGGTACACTGTTAATGAGAAGAATAACCTGAATATAAAGAATCTTATCAGAATATAATGATAAACACTGACATAATTTCATCTACAGGATGACAAAAGTAATTACGTAAATGAACGTTGACTGGAATGTCCTTCTTTGCAAATGTGATTACAAAACATATCTGACAACATAGTACTACACGTCCCAATGCCAAACAGCTATCAGTAGAATGCTTCTATAAATACAGTTATATTATATTATATTATATTATATTATATTATATTATATTATATTATATTATATTATATTATATTATATTATATTATATTTGATGTGCCACCACCCGTCGCGTATGTGCGGCCACAAAATGTGCATTTTGCGTGTTTCCTTTTGTCAGTGATGTCAAAAAACTGCCAGGCATCCGACGGTTTTCGTGGCCATTGTGGAACAACTGTCTATAAAAATTTCTTTAAATTCCTTTAAATGTTCTAAAAATATAACTACTATCTACGAATATGTTTAAATATCACACTAACACCACAAATATAATCTAACAGACTTTACATTATCTACAAAACATAACAAGCGTAGGAAATATATACGTACATTCGAAACAACACAGATTGAATACAGGTACTTTCGTACGTGTGTTGTGCGCTACACTGTGCTCAGGTCCTCCGCGAGTACTCGCAGTTGTAAGCGGAGGGGATCGGTGGTGCGCTCTACCGCTACAACCGGATTACTCATCGGTATTACTCGCTCCGTCCCCACCTCTATGCTGGCCCTCTCTGAGTGCGTGGGCTCGAGTCCTACTCCTGACATGATTTTAATGTTAATTTCATTCGGACACAAATCTGGACTCTGGTCGCATAAACATTTATTTCACATTCCGTATCAACAGTGAGTATTACGAAAATAGTAGTAATGCATAGTACGAATAGACAGTGTATATATTACAAAAACAAGGCTCCGGAAGGTGTGGCTTGCTATCTACCGACGAAGGGATAGGAAGTGTATGACTAATCAATATTAATCTATGACAACAGGGAGCCGACAGAGGAAAACGGTCATTCCAGCACTTTCTTGGCTGACGGGGTCTTATTCGTCAAGGATGTATAGTTGGGGACAAAACATGACGACCTCAGTTCCTGGAAGCGAGTCGAAAGCCAGTAGTCAATCACACCCTGCACCCTGCTGAGTTAACGAGCTCTAAGTGATCCTTGTTTGTTTTGGAGAGGCTGGCAAACCACCTTCTTCCTCAATCTCTGTAGTATTTACCCTTTCTTCATGTAGAGTGCAGTAGCCGATTTGGCAACTCTGGCTGCAGTAGGGGTAGTAAATCCTGTAAGTTGCTAATAGGCACAGAGCTGCCACTGGAAAGTAGTGGTGTGAGGCGAGGTCGTCATGATTTGTCCCCAACTATACTTTCGGTGTGCAAGTGTTGTCGACCATAAAAATGTCTGTCGAGAAAAATATGTTTATGTCACAAGCAAAGGGCAATCTACAGATCCGAAAATATATTTTGAGATTATCTACATCATTCATAAAGAAAATAGATTTGTTATGCCGTCTTTTTAGTGGGATACAAATGTGTTATAACACCAAGCAACTGGTTTTCCGTGGTTTTCCCCTTCTCCTCCAGGAAATTATCGGTATTGTACCTTACTTAAGGCCACGGCCGCTTCCTTCCCACTAAGGCCCCTGTTCATCATATGTAGTGAGGTCTCCTGGGCGAGAAACAGGTCACTCTCCCCAGTTGTATCGCCCAACTCAATGTCTTACGCTCCAGTACACTGCCCTCCAAGCGGTAGAGTTGGGATCGCTCGCTGAGGCCGAAGGAAAATCCAAACCTGTATAACCAGTTTCGGTAGAAAAAGAAAAAGGTTAAGAAACGGCAATAAAATGCTAGTTCTGACGACTTCAGATTAAGATGAAGAAATCCCATGAGTTTCTGCAGATGGCTCTAATAAACGAGTTGATAATTTTGCACAATCCAGTAATTTGTGAAAATTTACTTGTGATTAGTAACTTTCTTTCCTCCCTCATTCCACTATTCCACAGATGTGGAAAAACCCCGTATTAATATCTTAAATTGAACTGAAATGCTGAGTTAGGCCTATTTATTAATTTAACCGGTTCTATTTTACTGGTTTCTCGAGTAGGGTTACCAAACTACCATTGAATCTTAGGGGGTCATATAGCACCTTCGTACAGGGAATACATAACTATATCCATTACCAATTCATTACTCTCTGATGCGCTTGAGAGTAGAAGTCCTTCACGGCGTCTTCATCAAGCAAAAAACTGTCGCAGCAGCGAATAGCAGAATACTAGAGGAGCACGCAGCCCGGAAGGCGGTTTCGTATCTTCAGGCGGGATTCCACTGAGGCAACATTTGGGCGACATGGAGCATGCGGCTGGCAACAAATGTTGCTCTTTGTAGCATGCGGCTTGTCAGTCGTACACAAAAGATGTGGAATGCTACATGTGTTGCCGGGTGTAGCATGCGTCACTTGTGGAGACTTGTCGCCAACTACAAACGTTATTCTATCAAGGCAACCAAGACAACAGTTCCTCAGTCGACTTTGACGGCTGGTGACAGCTATACTTCCTTGTTTCGATTTTCTCAACCTGTCATCTCACGAAGCATCTTGGAAATGTGCATGGCGCGGAGTGATCCAAGCTGATAAGGCATAGAGCCCTTGGCAATCAAACCACGTCGGAATTTTCAAGAGGCGAAAGCCATTAGTGATGATTTTTTAGTACTTTGTCAGATGAAGGTCGTGTACCATGACAGAATCTGTACTGTATGCCTAGAGGTACAGGAAGATTTAGAAACTTCTTGTTCACTGGAATTTAATGATACTTAAAAAATTAAAATGTATTAGTTTTAAGCAGAATATCGTAACCCTATTCTGATTATTTTACCCCCTTACAGTTATACTAGGAGAATGAAAGATAACTCGTGGCAACTATGACAATAAGTAGACAAAAATACCATGGCACTACAGCCCTTGAAGGGCCTTGGCCTACCAAGCGACCCCTGCTCAGCCCGAAGGCCTGCAGATTACGAGGTGTCGTGTGGTCAGCACGACGAATCCTCTCGGTCGTTATTCTTGGATTTCTAGGTCGGGGCCGCTATCTCACCGTCAGTTAGCTCCTCAATTCTAATCACGTAGGCTGAGTGGACCTCGAACCAGCCCTCAGGCCCAAGTAAAAATCCCTGACCTGACCGGGAATCGAGTCCGGGGCCTCCGGGTAGGAGGCAGGCACGCTACCCCTACACCACGGGGCCGGCGATAAGTAGACATAGTGAGGAAGAAAAAGACTATGATGAAACAGTGTTGGAAGACTGCGTAATTAGAGTAGCGGGGAAGAATACCCGAATAAAAAGTAGATTAATTGTTGTGTGTTAACAGTGTAGAAAAGAGAACCATTTGTTGTTATGCTATTAAACGACGTATTTACGAGAAATCTATAGGCATGGAAATGCCATAATATACTGATATGTAGAATTTATTATTACTATTATTATTATTGTTCGTTGTTTGCTATTATTATTATTATTATTATTATTATTATTATTATTATTATTATTATTATTATTATTATTATTATTATTATTATTATCATCATTTTAGGAAGGCTCGGCTTGTGCCGGTACCGGTAACATAATGGGCTGACTCGGCCTAAGCAAGGAGTCACCCTCTTGATTATGAAACTACAGGTACATATATGTACAAATATTTACAACAGAAATAATTACAACATATACATTTATACAATAAATACAAACAACTTCAGACTTCTTATGTCCCCGTTTTGGGAATCTGTTCTTCAGTATTACTGGAACTGCGGCCTGGATCTTCATGCTGTTTGGCGTGAGTCAGAGGAAAAGTCGTTCCTAGGAACTTCCTCACAATGTGCTATGTGCTCAGGAGGGTGGCTTTCTGTAGTTCTACGTATGTGTGATGATGCAGGTTTAATGCGGCCAGAGAGCTGTGCAAGCATTTTGGAATAACACCGGTACATGATATTACTATTGGAACTGTGGTGACTGATTCTAGTTTCCACAGACGTTGTATTTCTATTGCCAGTTCTGTGTATTTTGATATCTTTGTGGCTATTGTTGTTTGCAGATTGGAGGTATTTGGACAAGCAATTTCTATATGGGATGCGGATCTTTTTGATTTATCGATTAGAATAATATCTGGCCTATTGTTGCTGAGCGTGACATCGGTTATGACTTCTCGGTCCCATAGTAGTTTATATGAAGAGTTTTCGAGAATGAGTGGAGGTGTATATTTCCAATATGCAGTTGATGACTGAAGAAATCCACATTTTACAGAAAGTTTCAGGTGAATGATTTTTGCTACCTGATCATGTCGATGCTTATAATCGGTGTTGGCCAAGTGTGGGCAACCAGAGATGATGTGCTGTATGCTCTCTGTAGTTCTGGAACAGCGGCGGCAGTTGTCTGAGACAACTGTTGGATCCTTTATGATATTATTATTATTATTATTATTATTATTATTATTATTATTATTATTATTATTATTATTATTATTATTATTATTATTATTATTGTACAACAATGCTATTGGCTTCAAGTCCCACTAACTACTTTTACGATTTTCTGAGTCGCCGAGGTGCAGGAATTTAGTGCAGCAGGCGTTATTTTACGTGCCAGTAAATCTACCGACACGAGGCTGACGTAAGTCTACTAGAACACCTTCAAATACCACCGGACTGAGTTAGAATCGAACCTGCCAAGTTTATTATTGTTGTTGTTAGTACTGAACCCGCATGGGTTGGATCATTAGCATAAAATAATATAAATTAGAGTAATTACAGGAGAATGGAGTGAAATTACAGTAGAGACCGGATGTGTGTTGAAATTCCGTTACCTGAGCTTGAAGCTGGAGTACACATGTCGAGGTCAATTGGATGGCGCAATATAAAAGCTATGGAATCTTCCACTCATAACGGGAAAGGAAGTGTGATCGAGTTACTTGGATTTAAGCTGGCAGCCCTTTTTGTACAACAAACCAGCGTACGTATGTTCGAGGAGCAGGGGAAAAGGAATATGGCCGCCAGTATAAAAGCCCTCCAATAATGGATAAAATTTCGCCAAGGACAACGTAGAATTAATTTTAGGCTTCCACTTGAACGAGAATTTAAGACGATGTTCTCCATATAAACTATTGTGACCAATAAAGATAGTTATACCCAAGAGGATATTGCACCACTGATGAGGGTGTACTTGTCGGTTCGGTCGCGTTTTTCCCTTGTTGTATATAAATAGAGTAGGAAGTGAAGCAATGTAAGAATGAATTAATGAAATGTTGCGGACACAATAATTAAATGAGGTAGCAAAATTAAATGATGGTCACTAATGATTTAACGATTGTAAATTCGTACGGGTAAAGTTCATAAATTCAGTAATGTGCTGGGATTTTAATTTACGAACAACTTCACGATTACATGATATGGTATTTTAATAATTCTAAATATTCGTATAATTATAATATGATTTCCATAATTTAATAATTTAATGATTTTTGGAGTGCGAAAAGTTTATACTGATTTTGAATTCAGGAATGGATGAATGCACTGAGAATGTGTAATTTTTTTTTTATTTCGAAAGGTCACTTTGACAAACAAGTGATGGTCAACTACATTAATATTAATATTAATATTTTGAAATATGGTGTTTACCAAATATAATGGAGATCAAATAATGAATTTAAGGAAAGAGTTAGTGGAGTAACGCAATCTTGGTAAATGACGAGGAGATGAAATATGAGTTAAATTCAGTAATGTGTTGGATGAATTTTAAATCAGCTGATAACATTGATGGTTTAGGGTCATAGTTGACAAAGTTGGAATGTTGAGGTTGGTAATTGGATTGATGAATTTCTCAAAAGATGATGATTTGTGTAATGACCTAATGTAGATTAATTTGCAAAATTTGAACAAAAGAATTTCATATGAGTTGACGAAGGTATGACGTATCCATGTATAGTCCGAACATTGTTTATATTGATGTAGGGATGTTTACTTTGCCAGAGTTTAATTTTTTTTACTTAATAAATTTATGTTCTCCTAAAAGGTTCTCATTCAGATCTTTTTATTTAATTTATCTTCTCTCTTATCCTTCCCGCTTAGTAATTTAAGGTTAGTTTATAATATTCGAAGATGCCTCTGTGGGTAGTACCCAGTCAGCGACCCTGTGATAGTCTTATGCCGGTGCCACATTTCAAAGGCTGGAAGAGTAGAGGGTTTAGTACTATGATGTCATTAAATTCTATTTTAATTGTTATCTCTAATTTATTTATTTCTAGTGCAAACTATTGCCAGTACTAATAAGGATAAGACCAGGAACTGAATAATAATAATAATAATAATAATAATAATAATAATAATAATAATAATAATAAAAATAATAATAATAATAATAATAATAAAAATAATTGTTACGATGACTCGTGGATTTGCAGAGGTGAAAGAAGGTGCTGGCTGGAATAGGTCTCAACTACAGAATTAAAGTTAATTTAAAACTTTGACAAAGGTTATATTTTCAATAGACAACAAGGTTTAACAATTTTCATATAGACTTTCAAAACTCAACAAATAACAAGTCAGCAACAAGCCAAAATCAGGTACAAAGAAATTACAAGATTTCGGGGGTTATTACCAAAATCTGGCCTTCAAGCCCCAAGTATAATTCCTGAGCTCTCAGCTCACAACTAACATTGCTGAAGGGCATAAAACCCCTAAGTACAAGGAGCACTTGCTCCTAATTACAGTGTTAAGAAAAAGAGCAGACCCGCTCTCAATTTGACAAGCCTATCAAAGGCTACAACAAACTTCATTTCTATATGCCCTTAAGGCACACCAAGAAACAGGGGTATTTGATACCCAACCTACAAGGCCTTTACACGAGGAAAATAAAACATCAGGTTAAGTTACTGGCCCATAATACAAAATAGAATGGAGGCGAAGCTTGCACTCCTAATACACTTTTAAAACCTACTTGGCACTAGGCCGCTTACGCAAGGGCTAATCCCATACTAAGGAGGTGACACGATAAGAAAAGTTTATTACATTACGAAGAGAAGAAAAACGGTCATGAAAACGTAGTCACCTCAAAACAATATAAGTGGGAGCTCGAGAGGGTTAGGCACTCTCTATCCCAATTTATAGTTAAAGAGAGGAAATTTTACCAAATGTCTATTACATTTTAAAGATAGGTTACATGAGAAAAGTTTCGAACCTGTCCCGAGGGTTAAACTGCTGAGCTAGCAAGAAATAAAGTTATTAAGCGGCCATTACCTTGTGGATGAACTGTTGCCCGAAGAACGAGGCGCTTCCCACCCCCTGATACATAATCACACACTAAGCAAGATGTCGATGAAGTGGCCCCGAGACAAGAAAATCAGCAGTTTATATACCCTCGTGGAACATTCGAGACCTTTCAAGAATGAGTACACACACCCCCCTCAACTTTATTGGATAGCTTAAAGCAACATCTCCATATCGGAGAAGACATACGTTATTGGTCAAAAATTAATTAGAGAAATTCGGGATTGGCTAAATTCAAAACAAGCGGGTAAAAATGATTAATGTTGCCAACCCACAAACCACAGAACAAAATTTAGTAAGGTCAAAAACTTATGAACACAAAACTTCTTCAAGAAGGTTCATTCCTTTGCAACATAGTGCGTAATCCTAGTTTTTCTCTGTAGAGACATCTAGAAGAGAATGTCCACACTTCTTGATATGGGATAAACAAACACAAATCAAAATAGACACAGTTCAGAACACTACAAGTGTACCAAATTTACAGTAGTGACATCTTTTAAGAAATAGTAGAATTAGTTCAGTTTTCAAGGTTCCAAACTTCTCCTGTAGAGGAGTTTAAATTGGCGCAATATTTGAATGAGCGGCATGGAGGTGTACCGCCCGGTACAATAATAAAAGACTAACAATAATAATGGCTTTACGTCTCACTATCTACTTTTACGGTTTTCGAAGATGCCGAGGTGCCGCAATTTAGGCCCGCAAGAATTCCTTTAAGTGCCACCGACACGAGGCTGACGTATTTGAGCACCTTCAAATAACACCGAACTGAGCCAGGATCGAACCTGCCAAGTTGGGGTCAGAACACCAGCGCCTCAACCGTCTGAGCTACTCAGCCCGGTGGGCATTGAATAAATCACATTTTTATTTACATAAGTTCATAAGCAGTTAACTGATTTCATTTATTAGAGGAAAACAGTAGCATAAAATCAATTCACCTCACGTTCCTCAATGTCACCTGACGTTTGGAGCATCGATGTCAGGAAGAAAGGTAAGTAGATTATACGCGAACCACAGATTTCCTCTCAATGGAGAAGCAACACCAGTTTTCATTTTCTGAATTTTTTATGCTCTCGGTAGAAAGCTGAACACATTTTAAATTTTCTTCAGTTCGTGGACACTGCAGTCATATTTTTCTGGGGGCCATTTTAACGTATGCTTTCTTTTCTACTGTTTTTATAATAACTCAATGTTACATTCCGCAATTCCGGAGCATTGTGATAATCCCCAATTAAATTCACAGTGTTTTCAATAGCCCACTTCATCTTGCCGTACGGAAATTGTAGCACCGATCCACACACTGTTGGATCCCGGGCGACACTGTTCAACAAGCATATGTTTGAGGCATGCGGCACCAGAGAGTGTTCGACAGATGGCAACATGTCTCATGCCACACAGCCGCACGCTACATGTCGTGCCGTGTTTCCTCAACTGAAAGTCGACTGCAGCATGCTTCACTGTCGCATGCTCCATGTCGCCCAAATGTTGCCTCAGTGGAATCCCGCCTTGAAGAAGTTTGAGCCTACGTGTCAGGATGGCCGAGCGGTCTAAGGCGCGGGAATCAACGATAAGCCTTGCCTTGGTGAAACAGATCTGAAGAACTCTGGTCCTCTTTGAAGGTGGAAGAGGGAGGGGAAGGAAAGGGAGAGTTGTAGAAAACAGGTGGTCTAATGTTCTAAGGGGAAGGAGATTGCAGGCTAAGGGGTCTATTCAGGATCAGAATTCAGGACAGGTGTCTGTGCGAAATAGGTACGAGTCACTCCAGGTAGAACAACAGAGGGAAGATGAGGAACAGGGAACTGTTGCTGAGATGTGTGGAAGTAGGAGGAAGGGAAAATGTAGGAAAGGGAAATGTAGAGTAGAGGATAGGAAAAGACAGGTGGAACAGGGTCATGGGAAGGAGAAAAGGGAGGAGGAAGTAGCTTCTGCAGCTATCAGGAAAGATAGGGTTGACCAGGAGGGGAAGGGATCAAATGAGGTGGGTAGGGTTGAGGCTCTGGTCATGGGGGATTCCATCGTTAGACACGTGGGGAAAGTGTGTGGAGGAAAGGGAACCAGGGTAGAATGTTATCCAGGAATTAGGTTGAGGCAGATGTTGAGGAAAGTAGAAGAGAGGGAGGAGGGGAAGGAGAAGGTGGTAGTGTTTCACGTTGGTACCAACAACGTAAGGCAAGCTGATATAAGTACCAACATAGTTGGAGATGTGTGGGATCTGGTAAATGCAGCACGGGTGAAGTTTAAGAAAGCGGAGATTCTTATTAGTGGAATACTGTGTAGGAGGGATACTGACTGGAGGGTGATTGGGGATTTAAATGAGACTATGGAGTGGGTATGTGGGAAACTGGGAGTGAAATTTCTAGATCCTAATGGGTGGGTAGGATATAGGGATCTGCGCTCAGATGGCCTTCATTTAAACCGCAGTGGTACGTATAAGTTAAGAAATTTGTTTGGAAGGGTAATAGGGAGGTACATTCAGGGAAACGGGATGGCCTAGGGAGCGGTGATAAGGGAACAGGGAACTGGAAATAAAGTAGGGATGACATAAAATTGTTAGTGATGAACTGTAGAAGTATTGTAATGAAAGGAATAGAATTAAGTAATTTAATAGATATATATTTACCGGATACTGTAATAGGAGTTGAATCATGGCTGAGAAATGATATAATGGATGCAGAAATTTTCTCAAGGCACTGGAGTGTGTATCGTAGAGATAGGATAGGAATGGTGGGAGGGGGATTGTTCATTCTGGCGAAAGAAGAATTTGTAAGCTACGAAAAAGTTAAAGATGAGAAACATTAAATTGTAGGTGTAAGGCTCATTTCTAAAGATAATAGGCAACTTGATATATTTGGAGTGTACAGATCGGGAAAGGGTAGCACTGACGCGGATTCGGAATTATTTGATAGGATAGTCAGCTATGTGGGAAACGACATGGAAAGAAATGTGATTGTAGCGGGAGATCTGAATTTGCCAGATGTCAATTGGGAAGGAAATGCAAACGACAGGAAGCATGACCAACATGGGAAGGACAGCTGATTCAGAAAGTGATGGAACCAACCAGAGGGAAAAATATCCTGCATGTCGTGCTGATAAAACCAGATGAGCTGTATAGGGAAACTGAAGAAATAGATGGTATTAGTGATCATGAAGCTGTTTTTGTCGTAGTTCAAAATAAATGTGATAGAAAGGAAGGTCTTAAAAGTAGGACTGTTAGGCAGTACCATATGGCTGATAAAGCAGGCATGAGGCAGTTTCTAAAAAGTAACTATGATCGGTGGAAAACGGTAAATAAAAATGTAAACAGACTCAGGGATGGGTTTAAAAAAATTGTTGAGGAATGCAAAAACAGGTTTGTACCATTAAGGGTGGTAAGGAATGGTAAAGACCCACCTTATTATAATAGAGAAATAAAGAGACTAAGAAGGAGGTGCAGACTGGAAAGAAATACAGTTAGAAATGGCTGTGGAAGTAAAGAGAAATTGAAGGAACTTACTAGACAATTGAATCTAGCAAAGAAGGCAGCTAAGGATAACATGTTGGCAAGCATAATTGGCAGTCATACAAAATTTAGTGAAAAATGGAAGGGTATGTACAGGTATTTTAAGGCAGAAACAGGTTCCAAGAAGGACATTCCAGGAATAATTAATGAACAAGGGGAGTGTGTATGTGAGGATCTTCAAAAGGCAGAAGTATTCAGTCAACAGTATGTAAAGATTGTTGGTTACAAGGATGATGTCGAGATAGAGGAGGAGACTAAGGCCAAAGAAGTAATAAAACTTACATATGATAACAATGACATTTACAATAAGATTCAAAAGTTGAAAACTAGAAAAGCGGCTGGAATTGATCAGATTTCTGGGGATATACTAAAGACAATGGGTTGGGATATAGTACCATATCTGAAGTGCTTATTTGATTATTGTTTGGTCGGAGGAGCCATACCAGATGAATGGAGAGTTGCTATAGTAGCCCCTGTGTATAAAGGAAAGGGTGATAGACATAAAGCTGAAAATTACAGGCCAGTAAGTTTGACATGCATTGTATGTAAACTTTGGGAAGGCATTCTTTCTGATTATATTAGACATGTTTGTAAAATTAATAACTGGTTCGATAGAAGGCAATTTGGTTTTAGGAAAGGTTATTCCACTGAAGCTCAACTTGTAGGATTCCAGCAAGATATAGCAGATATCTTGGATTCTGGAGGTCAAATGGACTGTATCGCGATTGACCTGTCTAAAGCATTTGATAGGGTGGATCATGGGAGACTACTGGCAAAAATGAGTGCAATTGGACTAGACAAAAGAGTGACTGAATGGGTTGCTATATTTCTAGAAAATAGATCTCAGAGATTTAGATTAGGTGAAGCTTTATCTGACCCTGTAATAATTAAGAGGGGAATTCCTCAAGGCAGTATTATCGGACCTTTATGTTTTCTTATATATATAAATGATATGAATAAGGGAGTGGAATCGGAGGTAAGGCTTTTTGCGGATGATGTTATTCTCTATAGAATGATAAATAAGTTACAAGATTGTGAGCAACTGCAACGTGACCTCGAAAATGTTGTGAGATGGACAGCAGGCAATGGTATGTTGATAAACGGGGTTAAAAGTCAGGTTGTGAGTTTCACAAATAGGAAAAGTCCTCTCAGTTTTAATTACTGCGTTGATGGGGTGAAAGTTCCTTTTGGGGATCATTGTAAGTATCTAGGTGTTAATATAAGAAAAGATCATCATTGGGGTAATCACATAAATGGGATTGTAAATAAAGGGTACAGATCTCTGCACATGGTTATGAGGGTGTTTAGGGGTTGTAGTAAGGATGTAAAGGAGAGCGCATATAAGTCTCTGGTAAGACCCCAACTAAAGTATGGTTCCAGTGTATGGGACCCTCACCAGGATTACCTGATTCAAGAAGTGGATAAAATCCAAAGAAAAGCAGCTCGATTTGTTCTGGGTGATTTCCGACAAAAGAGTAGCGTTACAAAAATGTTGCAATGTTTGGGTTGGGAAGAATTGAGAGAAAGAAGAAGAGCTGCTCGACTAATTGGTATGCTCCGAGCTGTCAGCGGAGAGATGGCGTGGAATGGCATTAGTAGACGAATAAGTTTGAATGGCGTTTATAAAAGTAGGAATGATCACAATATGAAGATAAAGTTGAAATTCAAGAGGAAAAACTGGGGCAAATATTCATTTATAGGAAGGGGAGTTAGGGATTGGAATAACTTACCAAGGGAGATGTTCAATAAATTTCCAATTTCTTTGAAATTATCTAGGAAAAGGCTAGGAAAGCAACAGATAAGGAATCTGCCACCTAGGCGACTGCCCTAAATGCAGATCAGTATTGATTGATTGATTGATTGATTGATTGATTGATTGATTGATTGATTGATTGATTGATTGATTGATTGATTGATTGATTGATTGATTGATTGATTGATTGATTGATTGATTGATTGATTGGCGTGGGTTCGAATCCCACTCTTGAAACGATACTTATATTAATTTCATTCGGACACAAATCTGGACTCTGGTTGCACACAGAAATTTTTTCAAATCCCGTATCAACAGTGAGTATTACGAAAATAATAGTAATGCATATTACGAATAGACAAAAATGCCTTTGCTGGGGAGATATAGTGTTTACAGTGCACTATGTCTTCTGGTATGGGCTATATCAAATTTGTTACTTTCATTGACCTGTCCCAGTCTCATCCTTGGCTTTGACAATATGAAAGTCACTGAGGTATGAGTGATGCTAGTAATGCCATTCCTTGTGCAGCCAGTCCCTGTTATGAATGGTGTGAAAATATCGTTCATAAGGCCGGTTGGTGCATACACTTCCGTGACCTTGGCAGACTGATATGTAATAGCAACTTCTGGCTCGGAGAGGAAAGCAACGGGAAACTACCTCACTCCTCATTTCCCTAGTACGTCTCTTCAGTGACGCCTAGGCCTTTTATGACAGCTATTGGCGGAGCTGCAGAGGGTCAAACCAGCCTTCGGGCTGAATACCAAACAACATACATATCACAAAAACAATGCTCCGGAAGGTGTGGCAATGTTTGAGTTAGCTATCTCCCGAGGAAAGTTTAGGAAGTGTATGACTAGTCACTGTTAATCTATGACAACAGGGAGCCGACAGAGGAAAACAGTCATTCAAGCACTTTCTTTGATGACGGGGTCTTACCCGTCAAGGATGACCTTTCGGTGTGTAAGTGTTGTAGACCATAAAAATATCTGTCGAGAAAATTATGTTTATGTCACAAGCAAAAGCAATCTAAAGACTCGAAAACGTATTTTGGTATTAATTACGTCATTCATAATGAAATATATTCGTTATGCCGTCTTTTTCATGGGATACAAATGTGTCATTACACCAGGAAGTAGTTTTCCGTGGTTTTCCCCTTCTCCTCCAGGAAATTATCGGGATTGTACCTTACTTAAGGCCAAGGTCGCTTCCTTCCCACCAAGCCCCTGTTCATTATAGGGAGTGAGGACTTCTGGGCGAGGCACAGTTCACCCTCGACAGTTGTAACGCCCGACCCAATGCCTCACGCTCCAGGACACTGCCCTCGAAGCGGTAGAGATGGGATCGCTCGCTGAGGCCGAGGGAAAAACAACCATGGATAAGCAGTTTAGGTAGAAGAAGAATTAGGTCAAGAAACGACAATAAAATGCTAGTTCTGATGACTTCAGATTAAGATGATGAAATCTCATGAGTTTCTGCAGATGGCTCTAATAGAAGAGTTGATAATTTTGGACATTCCAGTAATCTGTGAATATTTACTTGTGATTAGTAATTTTCTTTCCTTCTTCATTCCACTATACCACAGAGGTGGAGAAACCCCGTATTTATATCTCAAATTGAACTGAAATGTTGAGTTAGGCCTATTTATTCATTTAACCGGTTCTGTTTTACTGGTTTCTCAAGTAGCGTTACCAAACTACCATTGAATCTTAGGGGGTCATATAGCCACCTTCATACAGGGAATACATAACTATATCCATTACCAATTCATTACTCTCTGATGCGATTGAGAGTAAAGGGCCTTCATGGCGTCTTCATCAAGTAACGAAATGTCGCAGCAGCGAATAGCAGAATACTTGTGGATCTTGAAGAAAATTGCGCATCCGTGTCAGGATAGCCGAGCGGTCTAAGGCGCCAGACTCAAGGGTAGTCCTTACGTGGGTAAAACACGTGTGAAGAATTCTAGTCTTCTCTGAGGGCGTGGGTTCGAATCCCATTCCTGACACGGTTTTAATATTAATTTCATTCGGACACAAATCTGGACTCCGGTCGGACACAAATATTTATTTCAAATTTCGTATCAACAGTGAGTATTACGAAAATAGTAGTAATGCATATTAGTCTACGAATAGGCAGTGTATATATTACAAAAACAATGCTCCGGAAGGTGTGGCAATGTTTGTGCTTGCTATCTTCCGAGGAAGGGATAGGAGGTGTATGACTAGTCAATATTAATCTATGACAACAGGGAGCTGACAGAGGAAAACGGTCATTCCAGCACTTTCTTGGCTGACGGGGTATTATTCGTCAAGGATGAACTTTCCGTGTGCAAGTGGTGTCGACCATAAAAATGTCTCTCGAGAAAATTTTGTTTATGTCATAAACAAAGGGCAATCAACAGATTCGAAATTATTTGTTTTGAGATTATCTACATCATTCATAAAGTAATATATTTGTTATGCCGTCTTTTTAGTGGGATACAAATGTGTCATTACACCAAGGAAGTAGTTTTCCGTGGTTTTCCGCTTCTCGTCCAGGAAATTATCGGGGTTGTACCTTACTTAAGTCCAGGACCGCTTCCTTTCCACCAAGGCCCCTGTTCTTCATATGTAGTGAGGCTTTTTTTACGCCCCCCCCCCCCGTAGCTCGCTCCCCCGTCGTGGCAATCGACTCAATCTACATTGTCTCCGACATGCTATTAGTTTCTAGGTAGAAAAAGAGATAGCTAGGAAGGTTGGGAAATGATACAAGGAGTATCTGCCTGTTTCCATGTTAATCACGTTACCAGACGAGTTTGTATTGGTAGGATAGTGTTAAGGTATGGTATTGAAGGGTCAGGAAAAACCACATAGGCAGAAGGGAGAAAGATCCTACATGTAAAACCTGACATCTTTTGATAGCACATGCAAGGATGTGGGCTGGAAAAAGTCCAGAGGTTGTGTTAGTTAGGAGTATGTGTCATGCAATCATAACCATTTACCTACCTTTTGGCAAATATTATGGGGAATCATTCCTTCTTGTCACTGCCTGGTGCGGCTCGGGTCCGCTGGCGTCTGGGCTTTGGGCCACAGGTTAGTCCCTTGTTCCAGCAGCAAGCAGCCCCTGGTGCCAAGTCTCCTTTTAAGGAGAAGGGGAGTAGTGCCAAGCCTTACTTATTGTAAGGGGCATCTTCTTTCTCGCCTGATGACGTCCCTTCATTGCGGTGTTGGTGGCACACACTTGTCTCTTTAATTATATACACACATCCTATCATATATACATTAATACTTTTCTTTTGTAGACTGCGGGCCGCTTTTCCGCTCTCGTGTCCTGAAAGACAAGTAGATATTAGTAGGTGTGGGTTTTCCGTCCACCCCTTTGTCACTGGCGGGAGGCGGGGTTGGATTGGATCGTCTCTTATTATGGCTGTGCTGCCTTCGTCATGTTGTGTTTCTTCTCTCAATCCTCCCTCGCTTGATTCCCGGTGGTGGCTACATCTGCAACATAGCATATCATAATAATATAGCATAACATAATCTAGGACAAGATGGATAGTTAGCAGACATGTACATATATACAGGTATTGTAGTGTGTGTGTGTAATGTTAAGTGGTGCGGTGTAGTGATTTGGTGTCAGCTTAAGAGGGGGGGGCAGTTTTGGGCCCCCGACCTCCTAACCCTGTGGCTGAACAGAATGTGCTTCGGCGTGGGGTATTTGGTGTATAGGTCGACGTCATAGCGTCCTATTCCACTGACTAGGGGGTTGACCTTACTACCCCGTGACTTCGTGTTCATTCGGAGTGTTTGTTTTAGTATGTGTTGCCTTATCGAGGTGACTTTTGCAATTGCGCGTAGGTGGCGTATTAGTGTGTCATACGGGAGTCTAGCCGCTGCTCGAATGCATTTGTTTTGTATTAGTTCCAGGTTATCCAGGTTCGTCATAGCAGTGTAGCCCCAGGCGAGGGCTGCGTACGTTATTATTGGCCTAATTAGGGCCTTGTACATGTTGATTGGTACTCTTTTGTTAATACTGGATCTTTTATTCAGCATAGGATAGAGCTGTGACAGTCGTGCGTGTGTTTTTCGCTGGATATCTTTAATGTGATATAGCATGGTTAATTTTCTATCTAGGACTACTCCTAGATATTTGACCTTGTCGTGCCATGCTATATCTTGATTAAATAGTTTGAGCGGATTTATATTGGCTGGCCTATGTGTGCGTCTGTTCTTCCTAGTGAACATCACAGCTTGGCATTTGTCAACGTTGACCTTGATACGCCATTTGGTTAGCCAGGGCTCAAGGGTTCGGCGTGCTACTTGTAGTCTCTTTCGGGTGCATACTAGCTGAGGATGTTGTATTGCGATAGCAGTGTCATCCGCGTAGAGGTGCGTGGTAGTGAGTTCCGCTATCGGCATGTCATTCGTAAATAGGATGAACAGGATTGGTTCTATTAGTGACCCTTGGGCTACGCCCGCCCTGATTTGTCGCGAGCTTGACAGTGTGTTGTGAACATCTACTTGGAACTCTTGGCCTTCCAGGTATGATTTATGTTCCGGTTGGTACACCTATACGCTACATATATGAATGTTCCGCCTTAACTTACCTCTCTACTGGAGAAACCCTGTACTTTAACAACTGAACTAACTCTACTGTTTATCAGAAGATGTCACTGTGTGTTTTTTATTTGCTTTTGTTTTTCATTGATAAAGAAGTGTGGACATTCTCTAACAGATGTCTCTACCAAAAACTATGATAATGCGCTCTGGTGTGAAGGATTGAACTTTCTTGGAGAAATTTTGTATTCCTAAGTTTTGTTTTTACTAAATTTTGTTCTGTGGTTTGTGGGTTGGCAACATTAATCCTTTCTTTCCGCCTGTTTTGAATTTAACCAATCACTAATTTCTGTAATTAATTTTCCTCCAATCATTGCTTTCTTCTTCGAATTTCCAAGTGTAATTATTTGTCTACCAATAAAATTGGGGGGGTATGTCTACTCATTCCTGAAAGGTCTCAAATTTTCCACGAGGGTATAAAAACTGCTGATTTTCTTGTCTCGGTGCCACTTCTGTAACATCTAACATAGTGTGTGGATATGTAGCAGGGGGTGGGAAGCGCCTCTTTCTTCAAGCAGCAGCTCTTCAACAAGGTAATGGCCTGTTAACATCTTTATTTCTTGTTAGCTCAGCAGTCTAACTCTCGGGGAGGGTTCGAAACCTTTAATATGTAACCTACCACTTTAAAATGTAAATTCCCCTTCTGTCTATGTAAAAACTACAAATATCTTTTACTGTAAAGCGGGGATAGAGAGTGCTGTACCCTCTCGAGCTCCCCTTCATTTTGAAATTGAGGTGAATACGTTTCATAACCGTTTCTTCTCTTCCTTAATGTATTAAAGTTTTCTCATACGAGTCACCTCCCTAGCTTGGGATTAGCCCCTGTATTATCGGCCTAGCCCCACATAGGTTTTTAAAAAAAACTTTGTGTAGGAGTGCAAATAATCACCTCCATTCAATTTTGCATTTTGGGCCATTTATTTAACTCGTTTTGTTTTCCTTCCTGAGAAGGCCCAGTAGATCGGGTACGAGGTACCCCTGTACCATTATATGTGTGCCTTGAGGGCAGTTAGTGTGAAGTCTGCTTATGGCCTCCTGATAGGCTAGAACTTTGAGAGCGGATCTGCTCTTTCCTAAATTTGATCTCTGTGTGCCTCTAGGAGGCTTAACATTGTAATTAGGAGCAAGAGCTCCTTGGCATGATGGGGTTTTCTGCCCCTTTGCTCAATTTTGTACCTTGGTAAAGTTGGGCTAATAGCTCAAGGATTGTGATTGTGGGGCTCGAAGCCCAGACCTTGTAATAATCCCCTAACACTTGTAATTTCTTTGTATCCGATTTTGGATTGTTGTTGACTTGTTAAGTTTTCAAATTCTATGTCACCATTGTTAAGTTTTGAAAATATAACCTGTGTTGAAATTTTAATTCATCTTTCGAACTTGTAGTTAGACCCATTCCAGCCCGCACCTTCTTTCACCTCTGCCTTCCACGGATAACTCCGTAACAATTTAATTAATTTTATGTACCCTGGGTGGAATTCGAGGTCTATTAATTTCGCTAATAGGCCTTCGTGTCAGACTATATCAAATGCCTTCTGGATATTAAGGAATACCGTGCCTGTGTCCCTCCAATTGTTTAGTCCAATGGTCCTTGTTCTAAGACCAGGCTAAGCAGTTGCGGGGTGGAGTGGCCGTTCCTAAAACCGATTTATTCATTTCGAATGATTCATCTTTCCTTAATATGTGCTATTAGCCTTTTTAGCAGTATTTTCTCCAATACTTTGCTGAGGGCGTCCAGGAGACTGATGGGCCTGTAATTATTAGGGTTAGATTTGTCCTTTTTCCACTGTTCTGGGTGATACTGCAATTGGAACATTGTATATTTTAGTGAGTAGTGCGAGGGCTTTCGGAGTTAGCTTTTGAGTATTATGTTCTGAATCTCGTCTGGGCCGGGTGCCTTCTTCGGGTTAAGGTGATCTATTATCCACTTAATTTCGTGGATATTGGTCTTCTTAACCTCGGGTCTAGGTGCGTTTGCCAGGAATTTCGCTAACTTGGCCTCTGTTTGCCTAATGAAGGCCTCATAGCCGACTCACTGGAAGAGGCCTTTACGCTTAATGACGAACCATCAGACCCAGCCTTCATTAGGGGTAGCGCATTAGGCAGCGCGTAAGTCTCATAATCGTATTTTAGATATTTATTTTGTTACGGAGGTATCCGTGGTAGTTAGAGGTGAAAGAAGGTGCGGGCTGGAATAGGTCTCAACTACAAAATTAAAGTTAATTTAAAACTTTAACAAAGGTTATATTTTCTTTTCAAAATCAACAATTAACAGAGTATAACAGGTACCAAGTAGCAGATCAATAAATTAACAAATTACAGTTCGTTACAATATTTGGGTTTCGAGCCCCAAGTTTAATTCCTGAGCTCACAGCTCACAACCACAATTGCTGAAGGGCAGAAAACCCCTAAGTACGAGGAGCACTTGCTCCTAATTACAATGTTAAGAAAAAGAGCAGACCCGCTCTCAATTTTACAAGCCTATCAAAGGCTACAACAAACTTCATTTCTATCTGCCCTTAAGGCACACAAGGAAACAGGGGTAACTAGTACCCAATCTACTGGGCCTTCGCAGGAAGGAAAACAAAACGGGTTAAGTAAATGGCCCAAAATACAAAATTAATGGAGGTGATAACTTGCACTCCTACACCAAGTTTTTGTCTAAAACCTATGTGGCGCTAGGCCGATCATACAAGGGCTAATCCCAAGCTAGGGAGGTGACACGTATGAGAAAACTTTACTACATTAAAGAAGAACGGTTATGAAAACGCAGTCACCTCCTATTCAAAAATGAAGGGGAGTTCGAGAGGTTGAAGCACTCTCTATCCCCGCTTTACAGTAATTTATAGATTTATAATTTATAGATTTGACATAGACCGCAAAGAATTTACATTTTTAAAAGGTAGGTTACATACTAAAGGTTTCGAAACCTCCCCTAGAGTTAAACTGCTGAGCTAGCAAGAAATAAAGATGTTAACAAGCCATTACCTTGTAGATGAACTGCTGCTTGAAGAAAGAGGCACTTCCCGCCCCCTGCTACATATTCACACACTAAGATGTTACTGAAGTGGCACCGAAACAAGAAAATCAGCAGTTTATATACCCTCGTGGAACATTCGAGACCTTTCAGAAATGAGTAGACACACCCTTTCGTTTTTATTGGATAACAGCAAAAACTAATACACAAGACGAGGAAGAAACACCTTATTGGTGGAAAATTAATTACGTAAATTCCCGCTTGGTTACATTCAAAACGGGTGGAAAGAAAGGATTTATATTGCCAACCCACAAACCACAGAACAAAATTTAGTAAAAATAAAACTTAGGAATACAATATTTCTTCAAGAAAGTTCATTCCATTGCACCAGAGTGTGTTACCATAGTTTTGGGTAGAGACATCTGTTAGAGATTGTCCACACCTCTTAATCGTTGAAAAACAAAAGACAAATAAAAAACACTCAGTGACATCTTCTGAATAACCGTGGAATTAGTTCAGTAGTTAAAGTTCCAAATTTCTCCAGTAGAGAAGTTTCAATTGGCGCAATATTTGAATTAGCGGCGTGGAGGTGTACCGCCCGGTACAGTCCCCCCCCCCCCCAAAAGTCCTTCCAAGGGGTGACACCGAAAAAACAACATTTTAAAAAAAAACAAAGTCGAAGGTTTTTTTTTTTTTTTTCCTGAAGAGTAGAAGAATTTAGAAGAGAAATAACTTTTCAGTAGTTGGAGGTCTCAGGAGTTGTTTGATATAGGTGGGATCCAGTTTTAGAATTTCTTTGTAGTAGCTTTTGATGAAAGGTCTCTATGTTTTGTAGTAGTTGAATTCAGAAGAAAACTTAAATTCTGGAAAGAAAAAAAAATTCTAAGTCCACCAAATTTTGATTTGAAGGAGTATTTGATTGCCGAATAGAGAGTCCATGTAGCTGAAGAAGAACATTATCTGTCGCTTAATTTTGACGACAAGACCTGCCGCCGCTGCCAGTGTCCAGAGGAGGCCGCTCGGACCCCTTAAGTACCCTGAGTACCGCTCTCCCGCACTGTGAGAGGGGTAGACGTGCTGCACGCCGCAGATGCGACGTTTGTTTACAGTCCACAAGTGGCTTGCAGGTGGTGCGCCGCACATCAGCCTTGGCCGGAAGGAGGGCTCCGGCGCGCCGTACAAGGTTGACCTCGCTGGAGTGGAGTGGGCCCGTACCCCACCTCAGTGGCGGTACGGCGCCGCACGACTGCGGGGGCTCTGAATCAGTAAGATCTCGGCGGCAGAATTTTGTAGCCTATCTTGGAGTTGAGGCTGAGGGGCCAGCGGCGTGGAAACATTTATTATTTTGCCACAGGTGTGGTTTAGCAGGAGACGGGAGCGTGGTAATGGCCATATGGAGGGGACAGCAGAGTAACTTCAGGGAAGGTTTCACAAAATTTATACAAAGCAGGTTCAACCAAATGTAAAACAATAAGAGGCAGAAGGCCTTAAAATGAAACTAAAAATATAACCTTCAGGACTCTTACGTTATTATAAAGACAAAGTTAGCACGGAAATTATACAGGTTTCACCTCCGACAGGTGAACCCTAAATATCCTCTCGGTGGCTGGGTTGCTCACTAACAATGTCACCGGCATTAAAAAATCCAAGACGGTACACGGCCCATGAAATCTGGGGGCAAGCTTGCCCGCGGGAACAAAATTCCTGACCATAACTTGGTCTACTTTTAAATTGGTGGGCCTCCGTCCACGATCATATCTTTCCCTAACCTTTTCATGAGAAATTTTCAGATTGGCCTTGGCCTTCTTCCAAAGATTTCTAATATTATCTGGATCTATTTCCTCTGGTAGAATATCACTAAGAGACCAAAGGTTAGCGAGCGGCGTGTTTGGTACGAACTTGAACATCAACGAAGCTGGAGTAAACTTATGAGATTCATGAACCGCCGAATTCAAAGCAAAAGCTAACCAATGCAGGGACGTGTCCCACCTAGAATGATCTTCATGATGTTAGGCAATAAGAGCCGACCTCAGATTACGATTGACCCGTTCAGCTAGAGATGGTTGAGGATAGTAAGCAGAAGTAGTCATATGAGATATGGACAGATCAAAACAGAATTTACGAAAGAGATTGGATGTGAAAGCTTTAGCATTATCTGAAACAATATATTGACACGGACCAAAGGAAGCAAAAATAGAATTTAAACAAGAAATAGTGGACTGAGCGGTAGCCAGCTTAGTCGGAAATAACCAAGAAAATCTTGTGAAACCATCTACACACACGAGGATGAACTTTTTGGCATTCCCCTTTGACTGGGGGAAGGGTCCTACGTAGTCGATGTAAAGACGTTCCATGGGGGCGCGACGCTTGATGAGAAGACAAAAGCCCTTGCTTAGTGGACATGGTTGGTTTACTAAGCCAACAAGATTTACAAGATTTTACCAATTCACGGATTTCTCCGACCATACCCTTCCAGATGAACATTTCACGGATCTTTTCACGGGTTTTGAAGATACCTAAATGCCCCCCTAGTGGGGTCTCATGGTAGTACTTATAGATCATAGGTACAAGCACAGCTGGAACTACAACTTTCATTGTCTTATTGTGCCTCGAAGGGCAACATAAAACACCATTCCTTAGTACATAAGGGACGACGTGTTTCGCAGAAGAAAGGGTTTCCATTATAGGAGCCAGCGTCGGATCTTCACGTTGACATTTTTCAATATCCCTAAAGAGCATGGGAGCATCTGTTAGAATGGCATTAACCTCAGGTAGTATGGACTCGGGAGGTGAAGAACGATCAACCTGTTCAGGGGTCTCTACCTCATTAGAAAACATACGGCTTAGTCCGTCTGCCACAACATTTTCAGTACCTCTTATATGCCTAACGTCAAATTGGAAGGCAGAAATTCGCATGGCCCACCGGGCTATACGACCAGTACGACGCGGCCTACCTAAGACCCAACTTAAGGCTTGGTTATCAGTCACCAAGTCGAACTTGACATGTTCCAGATAAAGGCGGAACTTTTCTAGCGCAAACAAGACAGCCAAACCCTCAAGTTCATAGATGGAATACTTGGCTTCTTGAGCCGAAAGAGTCCTAGATGCATAGGCAATGGGTCGCCTCCCTAGTTCGGTCTCTTGAAAAAGGACCGCAGCCACTGCCGACGACGACGCGTCGGTTTGGACGATGAATTTCTTCGAGAAATCCGGCATTGAAAGAACAGGGGCATTACACAGAGCTAATTTGAGATCTTCAAAAGCGGCTTGTTGAGAAGGTCCCCACTCAAATTTGACGCCTTTCCTACGAAGTAAGTTCAAGGGCGCCGCTCTATTGGCGAAATTTGGAATAAATTTCCTGAAGAAATTCACCATACCAATGAACCTGGCAATACCTTTGATGTCTTTGGGAGGTTTGAAATCACGGATGGCCTGTGTTCTAGAATGATCGACTGCGACACCATCGGGCGACACAATATGCCCCAGAAACGATATGGAGGGCTTAGCGAATGCCACCTTGGACAACTTCACCGTTAACCCTGCCTTACGAAGGCGACTTAGGACCTCTTTCAGATGATCAAGGAGTTCTTCAAAGGTCTCAGAAAATACGACGACATCATCCAGATAATGATAAAAGTACTCGAATTTGATGTCGGAGAAGACCCTGTCTAGCAGTCTCGTAAGCACGGCTGCCCCCGTGGGGAGCCCGAAAGGCACGCGGTTGTACTCATACAATTTCCAATCCATGGCAAACGCTGTCAGGTGTTTACATTCCTCTGCTAGCGGTATCTGATTATAAGCCTGATTAAGGTCTAAGATGGTGAAGAACTTAGCTTTACGAAACCATGAAAAACAAGAATGAAGGTCGGGAAGGGGCATCGATTGTAACACCACCTTCCGATTGAGAGCCCTATAATCAATCACAGGCCTGAAGCCCCCTTGGGGTTTCGGAACTAGAAAAATCGGCGAAGAGTATGCCGACTTAGAGGGGCGAGTAATACCATCTTTTAGCATCTGATCTATGATTTCTTTCAATGCCTTCATTTTAGGTGGAGATAGCCTATAAGGTGGAAAACGGACAGGAATCGAATCCGTAACCTCAATCTTGTATTCGATATGGTCAGTAACACCAAGAGTATCAGAGAAAACCTCTGGAAACGACTGACACAACTTACGAATACTCTCTGCCTGCTCCTCAGGTAGATGTCTAAGGTCTAACAACATCTCATCCTGGGTAGGCGAAATAGATGAACATGACACATAACTACATTTTAACAAAGGGACTTTGGAATTACTATCAGATTTGAAAGTGGACGACTTGCTCTGAAGGTCGAGCACTAGACCGGTGTGAGACATGAAATCAGCTCCCAATATAATGGGGCAAGACAAGTGCTTGGCCAAAACCAGTTTGAATTTCCAAGTAAATTTAGATATACGAATTTTGGCATACAGAAAACCTAAAATTTCTAATGGAGAGGAATTTGCCGAAACATATTGAACCGAAGTCGAACAAAAATCAGGAAGTTTACAAACAGATTTCAATTTGGAGTACCACTCGGCCGAAATAATAGAACAAACACTGCCTGAGTCTAAAAGAGCAGTTACAGGCTCATTATTCAATTCAATTCTAAGAAATGGGACAGGTGCGGGAGTATCCGCCGCAATCCTAAGACATTCTTTGGGACATTCGGATGGTAATGTCGAATAGTTCTGATTTTTTCCTGAATTTTCGTCAGGTTTAACCAGGGCTGAGCCTTGTGAAGAGGGGTTAGTCGACTCAGCCGAAGCCACTAGTCACTTATGATTGTTGGTGGAAGTTGCACTCGAAGTTGAGCAGGAGGGGGTGCTGTTAGCATTAGGGCAGTTCTTGGCAATACGTGAAAACGCGCCGCATTTAAAACAGCCTTGGGATGACCCTGCTCCATTCCTTATCCCACTAGATTTAATTAATGGACACTTGTACCGAAGATGGTCAGGCGACCCACAAGCGTAACATTTACGGGGAGTGACTGGTCGGCGAGGTGGAGGCCGAGGATTACTGAAAGAAGGAGGGGGCTCCCTCACCACACGTGGTGTGTCGGCATATCTAACTCCTTCAGCTGAGACAGCCATAGCCTCTAACTCGGCGAAAGTTTGCGGACGCGACGCAAAACACAAGTATGATCGGTATGATGGAGAAATACCTTCCACAATAGCCTGTACAATTTGATTTTCAGGGAAATGTAGAGCAAATACCCTAGTGTAGAACTTAATATCTTGGATGAAGTCGGCAAGGTTCTCATCCAGACGCTGTACTCGGTAGTAGTATTTTTGAATTAGTGAAGACCTAGCTCGGTCCGGAATAAAATTTGCTAACAGATGGGTTGTTCAGCAAAAGCCCTAACTATCTTGTCTGAGAGAACACTAATTGCATAGTGATAAATGACCTGCAAAATTTGACACGGAGAAAGAGAAAAAACAAGGGCATGATCCTGAAACTCAACTAAAAACCTTAAGAATGAAATAACGTCACTGGTAGAGTTAACAGAAAACTTAGAAATACCCCTGAGCAACATTGCTAATGGATGAGACAAACTGCTGAACCCTGGTGACATAGTAGGTAGAGGCCTAAGTGGCGAAGAAGCTAATTCAGAACGTGCATTATTCAAAGAGGTACGGCGTTCAGACTCATTGTCTAATGGGGAAGAGGTTTGTTGCAGTCCTACTGATTTCCTATTTTCTTCTCCTTTAGAAGAGTCTTCCTCGCTAACTAAGTTTACCGTAGCCGGTTGGTCGGTTTTGGGAGGGACTGCCCCAGTTAATAATAGGCTAACCTTACTGGACAATTCTGAAAGGTTTTCGAGAACAACACTAGCTTCCTTCCTTTGAATGTCATTCAACTTCAGAGACAACAGATCGTTAACTCTATTACAAAAATAAAATAACCTGGCTTGCACACGTTTAAGTTGATTAGGAGAAGGATCATTTTCTTCAAAAAAACTAACTACGGATGCCAGCTCAATAGTATTGTCAGTGATCGTGGAGAGAGAGAGTCGTCAATCTCTTTCTCACCCAAAGTGGGGATGGAAATAGGCAAATTCAGGGAATCTTTAAGCTTATTGGTATCTACCGCAACCGTGCCTCCAGATTGAACATTTCTAATGGTTAATTCATAGATCAACTCCTCCTTGCGCAAATAGCCGGGATGGAGGACATCGCGAGGGCCGGGCATGATGACAGAACTTTACCAATTTAGAAAAAATCAAAAAAACCAGCGACTGAGAAAAGTTCAAACAAAAGCAATATTTAGCCGTCAAAAGGGGCTAAATTGAGACCCATTAACCAAGCTCTGCTACCACTTATTACGGAGGTGTCCGTGGTAGTTAGGGGTGAAAGAAGGTGCGGGCTGGAATAGGTCTCAAATGCAAAATTAAAGTTAATTTAAAACTTTAACAAAGATTATATTTTCTTTTCAAAATCAACAATTAACAGAGTATAACAGGTACCAAGTAGCAGATCAACAAATTAACAAATTACAGTTCGTTACAATATTTGGGTTTCGATCCCCAAGTTTAATTCCTGAGCTCACAGCTCACAACCACAATTGCTGAAGGGCAGAAAACCCCTAAGTACGAGGAGCACTTGCTCCTAATTACAATGTTAAGAAAAAGAGCAGACCCGACTCTCAATTTACAAGCCTATCAAAGGCTACAACAAACTTCATTTCTATCTGCCCTTAAGGCACACAAGGAAACAGGGGTAACTAGTACCCAATCTACTGGGCCTTCGCAGGAAGGAAAACAAAACGGGTTAAGTAAATGGCCCAAAATACAAAATGAATGGAGGTGATAACTTGCACTCCTACACCAAGTTTTTGTCTAAAACCTATGTGGCACTAGGCCGATCATACAAGGGCTAATCCCAAGCTAGGGAGGTGACACGTATGAGAAAACTTTACTACATTAAAGAAGAACGGTTATGTAAACGCAGTCACCTCCTATTCAAAAATGAAGGGGAGTTCGAGAGGTTGAAGCACTCTCTATCCCCGCTTTACAGTAATTTATAGATTTATAATTTATAGATTTGAGATAGACCGCAAAGAATTTACATTTTTAAAAGGTAGGTTACATACTAAAGGTTTCGAACCCTCCCCGAGAGTTAAACTCTGAGCTAGCAAGAAATAAAGATGTTAACAGGTCATTACCTTGTAGATGAACTGCTGCTTGAAGAAAGAGGCGCTTCCCGCCCTCTGCTACATATTCACACACTAAGATGTTACTGAAGTGGCACCGAGACAAGAAAATCAGCAGTTTATATACCCTCGTGGAACATTCGAGACCTTTCAGGAATGACTAGACACACCCTTTCGTTTTTATTGGATAACAGCAAAAACTAATGCACAAGACGAGGAAGAAACACCTTATTGGTGGAAAATTAATTGCGTAAATTCCCGCTTGGTTACATTCAAAACGGGTGGAAAGAAAGGATTTATATTGCCAACCCACAAAACACAGAACAGAATTTAGTAAAAATGAAACTTAGGAATACAATATTTCTTCAAGAAAGTTAATTCCATTGCACCAGAGTGTGTTACCATAGTTTTGGGTAGAGACATCTGTTAGAGATTGTCCACACCTCTTAATCGTTGAAAAACAAAAGGCAAATAAAAAAACACTCAGTGACATCTTCTGAATAACCGTGGAATTACTTCAGTAGTTAAAGTTCCAAGTTTCTCCTGTAGAGGAGTTTCAATTGGCGCAATATTTGAATTAGCGGCGTGGAGGTGTACCGCCCGGTACATATTTATTAGAAGGTTATTTCATTCCTACCCTATGGGTAGGCGGGCCGTCAGCTCTACAAAGTAGCTCTTAGGCCGTGTACAATATATATATATATATATATATATATATATATATATATATATATATATATATATATATATATGTAAAAGAAAATAGAATGTTTAGTGGTATGTATAGACATACGTAAGGAAAAAGTAGGAGGATAAAGAGTTAGGATATACAGTTATACAGATATTTACAGAATAGGATTACAAAATGATGAATATATAACGAAAAGAACATGTTTGCATCGTAGCGTATTGGAGCAAGAGTTCATATAGTTCACTGGGCGTCAATGCACTGACAACATAAGCACTGCACTATTTTTCCTCAAGGTCACAACATACCGAGGAGGAAATGAACAGAACGTGCACTGACAAGTGTTACAAATAACAGACGAAATTGCAGAAATACAGGAAAGACAACACTGAAAATAAAGAATATGGAATAAAAGTCGGTTGAATAACGTTCAAGAACACCAATTGCTAGCTTAAGCAAGTCCACATAACGTGAATAAAGAACGTGCCGCAGGTAGAATGTTAATCGGCACGAATAAACCCACTGAGAAAAACAAACAGAAATTAGAATCACACGCACTACCTTGTGGCACTGCAGAAAAACGAAACAGAAACACTGTCACATAATACGAAGTGTCCTCACTTCGGACGAAAAACATAAATAATAATAATAATAATAATAATAATAATAATAATAATAATAATAATAATAATAATAATAATTGTTACCGTGTTTTTGTGGTAGTTATGCATGAAAGAAGGTGCTGGGTGGTGAATAGGTCTCAAGCTACTAAAGTGAAATTAATTTTAAAATTTAACAAGGTTATATTTTCTTTTCAAAATTAGGTAACAACAAATAGAACAGGTACTTAGTAGCCGAAACACGATTGAAAAATACATTTACATAGGTACCCCATTTGGGGCTTCAAAAGTCAGAAACATAATTCTTGAGCAATGAGCCCAACCTTACAATGAACACCATACAACAAAGGGGCCGAAAACCCCCAAACATGCCAGAAACATTTGCTTCCAATTACACCCAAAAGCCTCCTTGAGGCAGAAACACAATTTTCAAGAAAGGGCAACTTCCCCCTAAAATACAAGCCTATCATAGGCCACTCCGAACTCCACCTTTAAGCTGTCCTCCAAGGACATATACACAGGGGTAAAATACCCAACCTACTGAGGTCTGTTAAATGACAAGAAGGTTAATGCATGACCTCTAAAATACAATTTGAGAGGAGGCGAACTTGCACTCCCAATACACTTTGCTTAAGACCTACTTGGCCCTAGGCCGTTAATACAAGGGCTAATCCCATACTAAAGAGGTGACTTAAGAATAGAACAATTTGTTTTACGTTAACGAAGAATAGGTTGAGAAAACTAAGTTCACCTCACAACAATATGAGTGGGAGCTCGAGAGGGTTAGCACTCTCTATCCCAGTATGAAGCTTTAAAAGAGAATATATGAAAAGAGTAGTTACATTTTAGGAAAAGGTTACATGGTTGAACGCTTAGAACCCGCCCCGAAAGTTAAACTGCTGAGCTAGCAAAGAAAGAAGTTATAAATCGGCCATTACCTTGTTGTTGACCGCTGCCGAAGAAAGAGGCGCTTCCCGCCCCCTGCTATGTACTTTACACACAGAAAGATGGATCAGAAGTGGCGCAGAGACCCAAAAATCAGCAGTTTATATCCTCTCGCGGAAGGTTCTAGGCGTTAGGGGAATGAAAACACCCGCCCACAATAATTTTATTGGCTAGGGTACAGAAACATATCCAAGTTGGGGGAAAATACATCGGATTGGTCGGAAATTACTAAAAGAAATTCGGGATTGGATAACCTAAAACAAGGGGAAAAAGAGGGGTATACAGCCAACTTAAACAATAACAGAAGGAAATTTAACAAGAAACAAACATTTGAAATAAAAATTTCTCCAACAAAATAGTTCTTTGACTCCGCACTAGGGTGCACTATTGTTGATCTTCAGTAGTGTCCTCTAGGAGAGAAAGTTTACACTTCTTACTTCAAGCGAAACAAAAACACATCAAAAATGACACAGTTCAAAAACTCAAAATTTTCCACGTGGTGACATCTTCTGAGAAGGTAAAGAATTAACAGCGTAGATAAAGTTCAGACTTCCTCCAGCAGAGGAGTTTCACCTGGCGCAATTTTTAAATTAGCGGCGTGGAGGTGTACCGCCCGGTACAGACCTCCCCCCCCAAAAGTTCCTCCAGGGGTGACACATGAAATCTGTTTGAAACAAGGTCCAAGTTATGCTGTGGATATGAAGATTGATTGCAGAAGCATTTATAAGATTTCTTAATTTGGTTTGATTCAGTTTCAAAATTTTGTTGTTGCAGATGAAGTAAAGTCTTTATATTTGTAGAAGTTGAATTTCTGAAGATAACTTTTTATACTTGAAAGTGAAGGAAAAAAAATTTTCAAAGTCCACCAAATATTGCAGTTGAATTCCCAAGTGTAGTCATTACTTATAGTAACTGTTCATGTAGTAGATGGTGATGAAGTGGGATGGCCAGACCGGCCGTTGCGGCTTGCGTCCAAAGGAGGCCGCTCGGACCCCTCAAGTACCCTGAGATACCGCTCGCCCGCACTATGAGGGGAGCAGAGGTGTTGAAGCACGCCGCGCCCGCGGTGAACATATACAGGCTGCGGGCAAGTAGCAGGTCGTGCGCCGCACATCAGCCTTGGCCGGGAGGAGAGCTCCGGCTCGCCGTGCACACGTCGTCCTCGCTGGGGCCGAGGGGGCCCGTCCTCTGCTCCAGTTGCTGCACGGCGCCGCGCGGCTGCGGGGGCACTGAAACATTAAAGCTTGGCGGCAGAATTGTGTTGGACCATCATCTTTTTTTTAGGGGCACAGGCTTGGTGAGGAGGTTGAGGGGTCAGCGGCGTGCAGATATCCATGGCATTTACTCAAATCAAGCCACTGTGTGTATTGAAGCAGGAGACGGGAGCGTGGTAATGGCCGAGGCAAGGACAGAATGGCAGTTTAACGGATCGGGGAAGGTTTGACAAGAGGCTTACATATAAGACAAAATATTATAGAAGGGGCAGAAAGCCTTAAAAGTTGAACTCAAAAAAAATATAACCTTCATATTCCTTTCAAATTATATGAAGCAAGTTGACACAAAATTTACACTGGTTTCACCTGTGACAGGTGAACCCTAAATATCCTCTCGGTGGCTGGATTGCTTACTAACAACGTAACTGTCGTAAGAAAATCGAGAATGATGCATGGCCCATGAAATCTGGGGGCAAGCTTGCCCGCGGGAACAAAATTCTTGACCATTACCTGGTCACCTACATTCAAAGTGGTGGGTCTCCGTCCACGATCATACCTTTCCCTGACCTTTTCGTGAGACACTTTAAGATTGGCTTTAGCCTTCTTCCAAAGATCTTTAATATTATCCGGATCTATTGTCTCGGGTAGAATGTCACTCAGAGACCAGAGGTTAGAGAGCGGCGAGTTGGGAACAAACTTGAACATCAAAGAAGCTGGAGTGAATTTATGTGATTCATGAACCGCTGAATTCAAAGCAAAAGCTAACCAATGCAGGGACGTGTCCCACCTGGAATGATCATCATGATGATAGGCAATCAGTGCGGACCTGAGATTACGATTAACCCGTTCAGCCAGAGATGGTTGAGGGTAATAAGCAGAAGTAGTTACATGAGAGATGGATAAGTCAAAACAGAATTTACGAAATAAATTAGATGTAAAAGCCTTAGCATTATCAGATACAATATATTGGCACGGACCAAAAGAAGCAAAAATAGAATTTAGGCAAGTAATGGTGGACTGAGCGGTAGCCAGCTTAGTCGGAAATAACCAGGAAAATCTGGTAAAACCATCTACACATACAAAGATGAATTTGTTGGCATTTCCCTTCGACTGGGGGAAGGGTCCTACATAATCAATATACAAGCGTTCCATGGGGCGCGATGCTTGATGCGAAGACAAGAGGCCTACCTTGGTGGACATGGTTGGTTTACTAATCAAACAGGATTTACAAGCCTTTACTAGTTCACGGATTTCACCGTCCATACCTTTCCAGATGAACATTTCACGAATCTTTTCGCGAGTTTTAAAGATACCAAGATGCCCTCCTAATGGGGTCTCATGATAATACTTGAAGATCATAGGTACAAGAACCGCTGGAACAACAACCTTCATCATCTTATCATGCCTCGAAGGGCAACATAGAACACCATTCCTCAGAACATAAGGGACGACATGTTCCCCAGAAGAAAGGGTTTCCATTATCGGAGCCAGCGTCGGATCTTCACGTTGGTATTTCTCAATATCCATAAAAAGCATGAGAGCATCTGTTAAGATGGCATTAACACCAGATAGTATGGACTCGGGAGGTGATGAACTGTCGACCGGTTCCTGGGTCTCGACGTCGTTAGAAAACATACGGCTGAGTCCATCAGCAACAACATTTTCGGTACCTCTGATATGCCTGACATCAAATTGGAAGGCAGAAATACGGATGGCCCAACGGGCTATACGACCAGTACGACGCGGCCTACCTAAGACCCAGCTTAGGGCTTGATTATCTGTCTCCAGGTCGAATTTGACATGTTCCAGATAAAGACGGAACTTCTCTAAGGCGAATAAGACTGCCAAACCTTCGAGCTCATAGATGGAATACTTGGCTTCTTGAGCCGACAATGTCCTAGACGCATAGGCGATGGGGCGCCTCCCTAGTTCAGTCTCTTGAAGAAGGACTGCAGCTACCGCTGACGACGACGCGTCGGTTTGGACGATGAATTTCTTCGAGAAATCCGGCATAGCAAGTACAGGGGCATTACAAAGTGCTAATTTAAGGTCTTCAAAAGCGGCTTGTTGAGAAGGTCCCCACTCGAATTTGATGCCTTTCCTACGAAGAAGGTTTAAGGGCGCCGCTCTATTAGCGAAGTTAGGAATAAACTTCCTGAAGAAATTCACCATACCAATGAACCTGGCGATACCTTTAATGTCCTTGGGAGGTTTAAAATCACGGATGGCCTGGGTTCTAGAATGATCGACTGCTACACCATCAGGTGACACAATATGCCCTAGGAAGGACATAGAGGGCTTAGCGAAGGCAACCTTGGACAACTTAACAGTTAACCCAGCCTTACGAAGGTGATCGAGAACTTCTCGCAGATGATCTAGATGTTCTTGAAAAGTCTCTGAAAATACGACGACATCATCCAAGTAGTGATATAAGTACTCAAATTTGATGTCGGAGAAGACCCTATCTAGTAGCCTAGTGAGTACAGCTGCTCCGGTGGGGAGCCCGAAAGGCACGCGGTTGTATTCATATAAATTCCAGTCCGTGGCAAACGCTGTAAGGTGTTTAGACTCTTCGGCAAGGGGAATTTGATTGTAGGCCTGATTTAAGTCCAAGATAGTAAAGAACTTGGCCTTACGAAACCATGAAAAACAAGAATGAAGGTCAGGAAGGGGCACAGATTGCAACACCACCTTCCGATTGAGAGCCCTATAATCAATGACAGGCCTGAAGCCTCCTTGGGGTTTCGGAACTAGAAAAATAGGCGAAGAATACGCCGACTTAGAGGGCCTAATAATACCATCCTTCAACATCTGATCGATAATTTCTTTCAGAGCCTTCATTTTAGGTGGAGATAGCCTATACGGTGGAAAACGAACAGGGATCGAATCCGTGACCTCAATTCTGTATTCGATCAGGTCAGTAACACCAAGAGTATCAGAGAACACCTCGGGAAACGACTGCCACAATTTGCGAATACTATCAGCCTGCTCCTCAGGTAGATGTCTAAGGTCTAACAACATCTCATCCTGGGTAGGCGAAATAGAAGAACATGATGCAGATTTACACTTTAATAGAGGAATGCTACAATTAGAGACAAATTTGAAAGTGCAAGACCTACTCTGAAGATCGAGCACAAGACCAGTGTGAGAAATAAAGTCCGCTCCCAATATAATGGGGCAAGACAAGAGCTTGGCCACAAACAATTTAACTCTCCAAGTGAATTTAAAAATACGAATTTTGACCAATAAGGAACCTAGAATTTCTAATGGGGATGAATTAGCCGAAACATATTGCACAGGAGATGAGACATAGTCAGGTAGTTTACAAACAGATTTCAATTTAGAATACCATTCAGCCGAAATAATCGAACAAACACTGCCTGAGTCTAAGAGAGCTGTAATAGGCTCGTTATTTAACTCAATCTTAAGAAAAGGAACCGGTGCGGGGGAATCCGCCGCAATCCTAAGACACTCTTTGGGACCTTCAAAAGATAAATTTGAAAATTGCTCGTTCTCTAAATTTACAACCTGTTTACCAGGGGCTGAGTCTCGGGAAGATGGATTAGTTGACTCAGCCGAAGCCACTAGTCACTTTTTATTATTGGCATAGGTAGAATTTGCACCAGAAGTTGAGCAGGAGGGGGTGCTATTCGAGTTTGGGCAATTCTTGGCGATATGTGAGAAAGCCCCACATTTAAAACAGCCTTGTGCTGAACCAGCTCCATTATTTGCCCTACTAGTTTTGACCAATGGACATTTATTGCGAAGATGGTCAGGCGACCCGCAAGCATAACATTTACGGGGTGTGACTGGTCGGCGAGGTGGAGGCCGAGTGTTACTAAAGGAAGGCGGGGGTTCTTTCGCTACACGCAAAGAATCGGCGTATCTAACTCCTTCCGCTGAGACGGCCAACGCTTCAAGTTCAGAGAAAGTTTGCGGGCACGCCGCGAAACACAAGTATGACCTATAAGATGGTGAAATGCCTTCCACAATAGCCTGTACAATCTGATCTTCAGGAAAATGAAGGGCAAACACCCTAGTATAAAACTTAATATCTTGGATGAAGTCTGCCAAGTTTTCATCCAAGCGCTGTACACGGTAATAGTACTTCTGAATAAGGGAGGACCTGGCCCTAGCCGGGATGAAGTTAGCTAGCAAATGGGCATGGAAATCCTCAATAGATGATTGCTCGGCAATGGCTCTTACGATTTTATCAGAGAGAATACCAATAGCATACGGATAGATAATTTGCAAAATTTGACATGGAGAAAGAGAAAACACAAGGGCATGATCCTGAAATTCAACCAGAAATCTTAAAAATGAAATTACTTCACTGGTGGTATTAACCGAAAACTTAGAGATACCTCTGAGCAACATTGCCAATGGATGAGGCAAGCTGCTAAACCCGGGTGACATAGTAGGTAAAGATTTCAATGGCAAGGAAGTTAATTCAGAACGGATGTTACTCAACGATGCACGGCGTTCAGGCTCGTTGTCCAATGGGGCAGAGATAGTTTGGGCAGCAATGGTTTTCCTATTTACTTCTCCCTTAGGAGGTGCTTCCTCGCTACCTACATTCACTATGGTGGGTTGATCAGATTTGGGAGGAACTTCCCCAGTTAACAATTGAGTGACCTTGCTAGATAATTCAGACATATTTTCAAGCAGCGTACTAGCTTCCTTCTTCTGAACGTCATTCAACTTTAGAGACAACAGATCGTTAACTCTATTTGAAAAGTGATATAGCCTAGCTTGCACACGCTTAATTTGATTGGGAGAAGGATCATTTTCATCAAAAAAACTAACTACAGAAGCTAGCCCAGTAATATTCTCCGTGATCGTGGAAAGAGAGTCGTCAATTTCTTTCTCTCCCAAATTGGGGATGGAAATGGGCAAATCTAGGGACTCTCTAAGCTTGTTAGTGTCTACTGCAACCGTGCCTCCAGATTGCACATTTCTGATAGTTAATTCATAGATCAACTCCTCTTTGCGCAAATAATTAAGATGGAGAACATCGCGAGGGCCTGGCATGATGAGAGAACAATTTTGAAAAAGTCAAAAAATTCCAGCAACTGAGAAAATGGTTAGAGTTCGGATCAAAACAATGTGTAGCCGTCAAAAGGGGCTAAATTGAGACCCATTCAACCACGCTCTGCTACCACTTGTTACCGTGTTTTTGTGGTAGTTATGCATGAAAGAAGGTGCTGGGTGGTGAATAGGTCTCAAGCTACTAAAGTGAAATTAATTTTAAAATTTAACAAGGTTATATTTTCTTTTCAAAATTAGGTAACAACAAATAGAACAGGTACTTAGTAGCCGAAACACGATTGAAAAATACATTTACATAGGTACCCCATTTGGGGCTTCAAAAGTCAGAAACATAATTCTTGAGCAATGAGCCCAACCTTACAATGAACACCATACAACAAAGGGGCCGAAAACCCCCAAACATGCCAGAAACATTTGCTTCCAATTACACCCAAAAGCCTCCTTGAGGCAGAAACACAATTTTCAAGAAAGGGCAACTTCCCCCTAAAATACAAGCCTATCATAGGCCACTCCGAACTCCACCTTTAAGCTGTCCTCCAAGGACATATACACAGGGGTAAAATACTCAACCTACTGAGGTCTGTTAAATGACAAGAAGGTTAATGCATGACCTCTAAAATACAATTTGAGAGGAGGCGAACTTGCACTCCCAATACACTTTGCTTAAGACCTACTTGGCCCTAGGCCGTTAATACAAGGGCTAATCCCATACTAAAGAGGTGACTTAAGAATAGAACAATTTGTTTTACGTTAACGAAGAATAGGTTGAGAAAACTAAGTTCACCTCACAACAATATGAGTGGGAGCTCGAGAGGGTTAGCACTCTCTATCCCAGTATGAAGCTTTAAAAGAGAATATATGAAAAGAGTAGTTACATTTTAGGAAAAGGTTACATGGTTGAACGCTTAGAACCCGCCCCGAAAGTTAAACTGCTGAGCTAGCAAAGAAAGAAGTTATAAATCGGCCATTACCTTGTTGTTGACCGCTGCCGAAGAAAGAGGCGCTTCCCGCCCCCTGCTATGTACTTTACACACAGAAAGATGGATCAGAAGTGGCGCAGAGACCCAAAAATCAGCAGTTTATATCCTCTCGCGGAAGGTTCTAGGCGTTAGGGGAATGAAAACACCCGCCCACAATAATTTTATTGGCTAGGGTACAGAAACATATCCAAGTTGGGGGAAAATACATCGGATTGGTCGGAAATTACTAAAAGAAATTCGGGATTGGATAACCTAAAACAAGGGGAAAAAGAGGGGTATACAGCCAACTTAAACAATAACAGAAGGAAATTTAACAAGAAACAAACATTTGAAATAAAAATTTCTCCAACAAAATAGTTCTTTGACTCCGCACTAGGGTGCACTATTGTTGATCTTCAGTAGTGTCCTCTAGGAGAGAAAGTTTACACTTCTTACTTCAAGCGAAACAAAAACACATCAAAAATGACACAGTTCAAAAACTCAAAATTTTCCACGTGGTGACATCTTCTGAGAAGGTAAAGAATTAACAGCGTAGATAAAGTTCAGACTTCCTCCAGCAGAGGAGTTTCACCTGGCGCAATTTTTAAATTAGCGGCGTGGAGGTGTACCGCCCGGTACAATAATAATAATAATAATAATAATAATAATAATAATAATAATAATAATAATAATAATAATAATAATAATAATAATAATAATAATAATAATAATAATGAACACAAGATAAAACTAATGGGACGGACAGTCCGTTTGCTTGTGCCAGAGTAGAAACAGAGAAAAGATTGTAATGATAAAAATAAGAATGATAATAATAATAATAACAAATAGAATATAAATAATAAAATAATAAAACAATAGACGGACACTGGTCGTGCTGCAGAAATATAGGCTACACCACTGTGCGCAGGAGCATCATGGAATTGAAAAATACAGTTTTGAATTGTAATAGGACAGTGGTGGAGAGAGAGTGGTGTGGGTGGAAGCTAAGTGATGGGGGGGGAGGAAAGAGATGAGAAATCTGGAGTGTGCGACGGTCGTTAAGAATGGCATCAGATTTTCGTGGTTATTTCCGACTAAGCTGGCTACCGCTCAGTCTACAATTACTTGCTTAAATTCTATTTTTGCTTCTTTTGGTCCGTGCCAATATATTGTATCTGATAATGCTAAGGCTTTTACATCTAATCTTTTTCGTAAATTCTGTTTTGACTTGTCCATCTCTCATGTAACTACTTCTGCTTATTACCCTCAACCATCCCTGGCTGAACGGGTTAACCGTAATCTCAGGTCCGCACTTATTGCCTATCATCATGAAGATCATTCCAGGTGGGACACGTCCCTGCATTGGATAGCTTTTGCTTTGAATTCGGCGGTTCATGAATCTCACAAGTTTACTCCAGCTTCTTTGATGTTCAAGTTTGTTCCCATATATATATGGCAATCCACGTCACATACGAGTGTTAAGATATTAGCCCCATTTAAGAACTGCCGGTACATCTAAAACACTGAACATACGTTGAAAGTTAAAGCTTGAAATTATCTTCACCAAACGAAAACGAAAAATAATTCATACAGTAGAGGGTTAAAATAGAACAACGATAAAAATGTCTCTCGAGAAAATTGTGTTTATGTCACAAGCAAAAGGCAGTGCACACTGGGGAAATTCCAGAGCAATGGAGATTGTCAACAATCAAAAGTATGTTTAAGAAAGGAGAAACTGACAATCCTGATTCATATCGAGGTATAGCCCTCGAAAACACATCATTCAAAATCTTCATGAAAATCTAAACAATCAGGCTTGCAGAAGAAATAGACTCCCAGATACCAGAAAATCAATTCGGCTTCCGAAAGGGAAGAAGCACACTACATGCCGTAAAATACCTAATAGAACAAGTCCAAGATGCATTGAGGCATCCAGGAAAGAAATATTTTGTAGTCTTCGTAGACTATCGTAAGGCTTTTGACCTTGTTGATAGAGCAACACTCGTCCGGAAACTCAATTACCTAATAGGGGTTACACATCCGATAGCAATCATAATCTCGAATATCCTCAAATATAACTATGTCCAAATATCAGACAACATAACCCTATCCAAAAACGTAACCCAAACAAACGGAGTCCTACAAGGTGACCCAATCAGCCCAATTTTATCCAACATCATGACAGCAGACATCACAGAAATAATCACAGATACCTCAGCATTGCTTATACTTTACGCAGATGATATGGCAATAGGCTCAGAAAACATAGAAGAGCTCCAAGAGGTCCTCAATAGGCTCACATCATGGGCAGAAAGAAACGGTTTGCAAATAAACCACAACAAAGCTAAACAAATGACCTTTAGGAAAGGAGGAAAACATGCACATAAAAATACAATAACCATGCACAACAAACCTCTAGACGTAGTGCCGAAATTCAAGTACCTAGGAGTCACCCTCCAAACTACTCTAATATCCTACAATATCCACGTCAAAGAAAGAGCAGCCGCAGCAATAAAAGCCATCTACAACATTCAACAACCTCAACATTGGGTACAGCAATGTTACTGTTCAGGACAGCCATAACACCAATAGCAACCTATGGGATTAGCATCACCTGGGAAAAACTCACAATCAGCGACCTGATGACAATAGAAACAGTCAAGGCCCGATCTCAAGAGAATATTTTTTTTGCTAGGGGCTTTACGTAGCACCGACACAGATAGGTTTTATGGCGACGATGGGATAGGAAAGGCCTAGGAGTTGGAAGGGAGCGGCCGTGGCCTTAATTAAGGCACAGCCCCAGCATTTGCCTGGTGTGAAAATGGGAA
Organism: Anabrus simplex; assembly: GCF_040414725.1. Lineage (NCBI taxonomy): Eukaryota > Metazoa > Arthropoda > Insecta > Orthoptera > Tettigoniidae > Anabrus > Anabrus simplex. Next base: position 69,564,300 of record NC_090267.1, on the reverse strand, counting down.
ACCACGGAAAACCATCTTCAGGGCTGCCGATAGTGGGATTCGAACTTACTATCTCCCGGATGCAAGCTCACAGCCACGCGCCTCTACGCGCACGGCCAACTCGCCCGGTCTCAAGAGAATTCTAGGCATTGGGAAGTCAGCCCCTTCAAGGTTAACATATGTTCTAACCAAAGAGAACTACTTCATTGACGATATCAAAACACAGTTTTGTCTACCAAACACCAAGCCCTACGAGAATGCGCGCCAAACTTTAAACGAGAAACGAAATGCTATTTGGTCCGACTTCTATTCCACGGACGTCATAATGACGGAAGAGAGGAAGCAAGCAAATTACGAGCTACGGCACGTAATTACACGTTACGCCACTCATGGATTTCACCACAGATTCTGCCAAACCAAAAACTTCCACCAGCCGAAAGAAGACGGTATATGTAACCCGTGCAAAGATCGTTGTGAAAGATACCGTGCACAAAACTGCAAAATGAGGACAACCTCAATAATAAGAATGGCATTAGCATAGTTGACCATCTGAACAAAAACTGTTTTTGCACATTGTGCGCTTTTCATTTAATAATAATAATAAAAGGCAATCTACAGATTCGAAAATATCTTTTGAGATTAATTACGTCATTCATAAAGAAATATATTTGTAATGCCGTCTTTTTAGTGGGACACAAATATGTCATTACACCAAGGAACTTGTTTTCCGTGGTTTTCCCCTTCTCCTCCAAGAAATTATCGGGATTGTACCTTACTTAAGGCCACGGCCGCTTCCTTCCCACCAAGCCTCTGTTCATGATAGGGAGTGAGGTCTTTTGGGCGAGGCACAGTTAACTCTCGACAGTTGAATCGCCCGACCCAATGCCTCACGCTCCAGGACACTGCCGTCGAAGCGGTAGAGATGGGATCCCTCGCTGAGGCCGAGGGAAAAACAACGTTGGATAAGCAGTTTAGGTAGACGAAGAATTAGGTTAAGAAACGACAATAAAATGCTAGTTCTGATGACTTCAGATTAAGATGATGAAATGCCATGAGTTTCTGCAGATGGCTCTAATAGAAGAGTTGATAATTTTGGACATTCCAGTAATTTGTGAATATTTACTTGTGATTATTAACTTTCCTTCCTTCCACATTCCACTATACCACAGAGGTTGAGAAAGCCCGTATTAATATCTCAAATTGAACTGAAATGCTGAGTTAGGCCTATTTATTAATTTAAACGGTTCTGTTTTACTGGTTTCTCAAATAGCGTTACCAAACTACCATTGAACCTTAGGGAGTCATACAGCACATTCGTACAGGGAATACATAGCTACATCCATTACCAATTCATTACTCTCCGTTGCGATTGAGAGTAAAAGGCCTTCATGACGTCTTCATCAAGTAACAAATGTCGCAGCAGCGAATAGCAGAATACTAGTGGATCTTGAAGGAATTTGCGCATCCGTGTCAGGATGGCCGAGTGGTCTAAGGCGCCAGACTCAAGGATAGTCCTTGTCTGGGAAAATCAGGTCTGAAGAATTCTGGTCCTCTCTGAGGGCGTGGGTTCGCATCCCACTCCTGGCACGATTTTAATGTTAATTTCATCTGGACTCTGGTCGCACACGAATATTTATTTCAAATTTCATATCAACAGTGAGTATTACGAAAATAGTAGTAATGCATATAACGAATAGACAGTGTATATTGAACCCTTTAGGTCCATATTGAGGGATACCTACCTTCCTTACCTATCAGCAAAGTTCATGAGATCTGTCTCTTGGGTCGTTTCGGGTTCTGCGTCACTTGCTGAGGTAAAGGTAGGGTTCATTAATTCTAATCTATCTACCGGAATGAAAGGTCTGTTTAAAAGATTCCTATTTATTCAGGAAAATTCTGAAGCATGTCAATGGTATCATAGAAGTCAATTGTGTCCACTGGACACCACAATCATTTTACATAAATGTCAGAACACTGGTGTGAGACTTTAACGTAATTGCCTGATGGGCATTCTTACTAGAAACCATTGTCTCAATTATTAATCATTTAAGAAAGGAAAGTCTGGAAATCCTTAAATTCGGCTTCCATGTGAGACCACATGTACCATCATAGTGATTCGTTATGGTCCAGCCCTCGTAACACGAACTCTGGACTCTGAGTATAATTAAGGCCGTCCAATCGGTGTGTGCCACACAGTGGTTCTACGGCATGGACCCTTAATTGAATCGATGTGACCTGCGTCTATGTCATGGACCGACATCTAATCTTTTAAGTTACTTTAAAGTCATTGTGGATGATGACCGCAAGGAAATGATGCTACGATGGCGTATGGCCCTAATCTAAGTCACTGAGGTTGATGACCCCCTGACCATCCAAGTTTCTAGGCTGAAGGCTAAACACAATTAAGTTACATCGGTTTATGACCAAAGTTCCACTTTACTATCCCCAGCACATTCACTGCTCAATCAATCAAAGTTCAATAATTACAACAATAGCAATGCTCACAAACTTAGTGGCAGAAAAATCCATTTCCTTCGGATATGTCCCCTTTATCGTTACTTTATTTTTATATTTCCCAGAAACAAACTAAAATTTCCAGAATGCATCTCCAAGTTATTCGCTTGATTAAAGTTATTTCAAAATGCGGTTTCACTGAATTTAATAATTAAATAAATTTAAATGATTTAACGAAATGTTAAAGATCAGTAAATTTTATCTCCGCGGACTCTGGTTTCTTCACAAATTTCTACGCAGCTGTGATATGAGTTCAATATTGCGATGTTTATCTGGCTGGAAAAGAATTTGTTACATCATTCATGTCCAGCTATATATCTCGTCTCGCGATATCACACTTTAAAATTCTAATCTAGTCCTAACCGTTATTAACACTTGGATATCCTAATAATCTACGTACAAACCAAACAACTCGCCATATAATTACGATGTCATATCTCGTCATTACCATTATGAATTTTGCACACCCCTCACAGACAAACCGATCAATCACGACCATCGCTCTATATTTTGGACAACCCTAAATTTGGTTACTCTGTTCCTTATACTCAAAGTTCATGGTTTCAAATGTTCATTACGTCCCCAATTACAGTATTTCACAATACTTAGATCATTACCGGCTATGAAATTTCAACTAAATCCAGCATTTTAACGTATCCCCTGGCCGAGAATTACAGTACAATCTCATCTCCACTTCTTTCCCGCTATCATAGCTGAGGTCTCTCACCCCATGCTCGCTTGGCAGTTACATAAACCACCCGGTTCGTTCTACCTGACTGACTTCTCAAAATGCTCCCTTTAAACTCTGCCGACATGATTAAACAAATACGATATTCTAACCAACAAAATGCACAGATATGCTTCAAGATGCCCACACTAATTATGCGCGTCGCCAATTATACCGCTATGGATTTCTATGAATTCCTTTCCATTCTCAACATTATAAAATATTCCTCGGGCTATCATATCCCGGCTTCAATGACAGGACTCTAACCTGATTCGCACATCTCATCTCAACTCATATAAAACACTCCTCGGGCTTCCGTGTCCCGGCTTCAATGACAGGTCCAACCTGATTCACAAAACTAACCTCTGTTTCCCAGCTCCACAATTATCCTCGATAAAGAACTGGAATAAAATCCTCACTAGAAATCCCGACGTCTAATATCGCACAATGCATTACTCATGAATAACTTCGCATAAATGATATCGTATTTAATAACTTGATTTTTACGAGAAATGACTGAAACATTCTACTAGATCTTTTATTGTCAGTCAGACACAGTTTAAAATGGGCATTAAAAAAGAACGTTTCTCTCCGTGACCAAATTCATCACCCTTGGCTCTCACCCGACAGCGCGCTTCCACTCGATTGAAAATGAGTGACCATGGATTATTATTATTAACGTCAAATTGCAGACAGAAGAATATTACATCGAATGAACATCTTACTTCGACATCACAAAATACAGGCAGTACACTCACACGGATGACGATCTACATTGGACGTGATATCACTTCAGAACCCTATTCAATAACTTTTAGAACATTATACGACACTCGCAAGACTTCAAAATTTTATCCAAGTGGGAAATAAAACAAATGACTCTTTTAGTCGTACTCTCACATTTACAAAACTTAGTAGGGCGACCACTGCGTCGTATATCCCCATGCAAATACACTTTTAGAAATCACGAGACGAGATATAAGATGTAGTAAGATGGAAAGCCACCTACCTCATGTCGTCACGCCAGTATTCGTCTTAGGGCTCACCTGTGACCCTGACATTTTATTTAGCCATCTTTACATTCATGGCTGTACATCTCATTATGTTTCTTCAGGTTTCCTGGAATAAAGCATTAAAAAAAAGAAATACCCTTCACTTGTTTGCGGAGCGCACACGATGGATTATAATTATTCCCGCACACGAATTACTTAATCACATTAGAATATTTCAGTACTTTGACCGTCCTATCTGGTACAGTTATTTCACTCAAGAAAACTATCTCCTCATGGAGTCAAGACTTAGCCGCAATGGCTAAAATCTGCAGTTGAACTCAGTCTACTTTCGTTGGTTTGATTTCGCAGAGCAGCTCAACAATTTTTCGTCCGCTTTGTATCACAAATGCCGGAGAAGGAAGGTTCGTCCTGGCGTCCCTTCATATTTATAGCAGTTACCCCCTCTCTTCGGATCTCTCCCTTTGCCGCCAAGAAAATTTCTCTAAATTTTCTGACTTACCTAAACTGTAATTTCAAGAGTTTTGAAAGTGACTACATGCTTGCTACATTTCTGGCGGTAGTGTTCATGGACATTTAAAAATTTTACGGGTTCGATTTGTGAGATGATTGACCTCCTTTGATAGGCACTATATTTTTTTGACTTGGCGTGGTCACGCCATGTACACGCGCTTTGAAATAGTTCATAAAAATGACTTGAGATTCTTCCGCCGTCGACACGTGTGGTTGACGTCACGTACCCCAGAGCGTGGGACCGAAGGTAATCACCCCCTCGTCACGTGTCAAATCCATGCTATCAAGAATCCAACTTTTAATTTAATTGTTACATTATGCATAATGTTCTTAGGGCACAAAGGTCATGGGTTCAATATATTATAAAAACAATGCTCCTGAAGGTGTGGCAATGCTTGAGCTTGCTATGTACCGACGAAGGGATAGGAAGTGTATGCCTAGTCAATATTAATCTATGACAACAGGCAACCGACAGAGGAAAACGGTAATTCCAGCACTTTCTTGGCTGACGGGGTCTTATTCGTCAAGGATGAACTTTCGGTGTGCAAGTGTTGTCGACCATAAAAATGTCTGTCGAGAAAAATATGTTTATGTCACAGGCAAAGGGCAATCTACAGATTCGAAAATATATTTTGAGATTATCTACATCATTCATAAAGGAATATATTTGTTATGCCGTCTTTTTAGTGGGATACAAATGTGTAATTACACAAAGCAACTGGTTTTCAGTGGTTTTCCCCTTCTCCTCCAGGAAATTATCGGGATTGTACCTTACTTAAGGCCACGTCCGCTTCCTTCCCACCAAGGCCCCTGTTCATCATATGTAGTGATGCCTCCTGGGCGAGAGACAGGTCACTCTCCTCAGTTGTATCGCCTGACTCAATGTCTTACGCTCCAGTACACTGCCCTCCAAGCGGTAGAGTTGGGATCCCTCGCTGAGGCCGAGGGAAAATCCAAACTCGTATAAGCAGTTTCGGTAGAAAGAGAAATAGGTTAAGATACGACAATAAAATGCTAGTTCTGACGACTTCAGATTAAGATGAAGAAATCCCATGAGTTAATTCAGATGGCTATAATAGGCGAAGTTGATAATTTTGCACATTCCAGTAATCTGTGATGATGATGATGATGATGATGATGATGCTTGTTGTTTTAAGGGGCCGAACATCGGAGGTCATCGGTCCCTAATGGAACGAGATGGACGACAGGATACATGACAGTTAAAATTTTAAAACGTATCCACTGACTAGAGTTTAAAAAATGGTGATGGAAAATGAGTATGAGATTAAAACAATCAGTGGATCTGATTCGCAATGCCTTATTTTGTAATAAAATAAGAAAAAATACAGGAGACAAAGGAATAAGGCTTTGCTTGCTAGGACAGATATATATACGTATGTTACATTAGACTTTAAAAGAACACATTAAAATGCGCAACACAAACTAAAATGAAGTCAATGGGATAAAAGCGCTATTGACACAAAAAACACTAGGACAAAGGACATCATCACACACGATAAAACAAACCACTATCCCTCATAAAGCGGATGACGAGGTCTGCTGACTGCTCGTCATCTCGCAAGATAAGGGATATTGTACTCGGAAGGTTAAGACTACGGCGCAGATCGACCAGGTCCACACACTCCGTAAGGATGTGTGCCACGGTAAGGTGTTCGCCGCAGGTACACATCGGAGGCGGTTCCCCTTTCAAAAGATGCGAGTGAGTCAGGATACCATGGCCGATCCGAAGACGACATAATACCACGGCTTCCCTCCGCGAAGCCCGAAGAGAAGTCCTCCAAACCTTCGTTGTTCCTTTTATCGCTCACAGCTTATTTGGAAGTGGAGTGGGCTGGCACTCCACCTGGGCCACTCCATATCCCAATGGGACATAACCAGATGTCTCAGCTGAGAGCGAATATCACTTGCTGGAACCTTGAAAGGCAACGGGGGCAGTGTAACTGCCTCCTTGGCAGCCTTATCTGCTAATTCATTTCCCTCTATGCCCATGTGGCTGGGGAGCCACAGAAACGTGATTCTGGTGCCGGCATCCGAACACCCGGCCAGCAGGTCCTGGATCCGCTGCACCAGAGGGTGCCGAGGGAAACAAGTATCAATAGACTGGAGCGAACTCAAGGAGTCGGTACACACGAGAAAGTGTCGGCGCTCATTGTACAGTGCGTACCGCAGAGCTTCGCGGATAGCATAGAGTTCGGCTGTGTACACACTACAGGTTTCCGGGAGAGCAAAAAGGAACCTATTATTGTTGACAACGAACGCACAGCCCACCTTCGTATCTGTCCTCGAACCATCCGTGTAGACGGCGACTGAATCTGGATAGCGGCCAACAACGGACAGGAAGAGCCTCCGATAAATCGAAAGGTCCGTGTTTTCTTTCGGGCCGGTGTGCAGATCCAGGATTATTTCAGGTCGTCGTACTACCCACGGAGGTACCCCACTTGGTTGTCTGACAAGGCAAGGAACCGAAGGTACGTCGAGCAATCTGTAACTGCTATCCAAGCTTAATCCAACCGGCCGCTTTGCTCGAGGACAAGCAGCGTACAGCAAACGGTTGCCATTTTTGAACACGCAAGGATAGCTTGGATGAAGTGGCATCTGTCGCAAATTTTCAGCATACGAAAGAAGCATTTGCTGGCGCCTCAGATATAAAGGCGGCTTACCAGACTCAGCGAGCAGGCAGGTAATGGGACTTGTACGGAAAGCTCCCGTCGCCAACCTAACCCCGCTGTGGTGGATGCTGTTCAGCTTCCCAAGCACGCTTGGCCTTGCTGAGCCATATGCTGCACTGCCGTAGTCTAACCTGGATAAAATGTGTGCCCTGTAAAATCGGAGTAGCACCACGCGGTCAGCTCTCCAATTAGTGCTGCCAAGAAACCTCAAGAGGTTAAGCCTCTTGGTGCATTGAACTTTTAGCTCCCGCACGTGTGGCTCCTACGATAATTTACTGTCAAAAAGGAGCCCAGGAAATCTGTAAGTGTCAACAACTGGAAGAACGACATTTCCTAAATAAAGCTCAGGATGTGGGTGAAGAGTACGTTGACGACAAAAGTGGACAACGGAGGTCTTTGCGGCAGAAAACCGAAAGCCATGTTGTAAGGTATACTTCTCCACCCTCCTAATAGCTTGCTGTAATTGTCGCTCTGCGACTGCCATACTGCACGACCTATAGTGCAGAGCAAAATCGTCCACATATAGTGACGGTATTACTGCTGGACCAGCAGCAGCGACAATACCGTTTATGGCAATCGCGAACAGAGCGACACTAAGGACCGATCCCTGTAGGACTCCATTTTCCTGAACGTGATATTGCGAATATGTCCTCCCTACTTGGACACGGAATAGACGGAGGGACAAAAAATTCGCAATAAATACCGGCAAGTTACATCGGAATCTCCATTGGTGCAGGACTGAAAGGATACCATATCGCCATGTGGTGTCGTAGGCCTTCTCTAAGTCAAAGAAAACAGCTACCAAGTGCTGTTTACGGAGAAACGCATCCTGGATAGAGCTCTCCAGGCGGACCAAGTGGTCAGTGGTGGATCGAGCGGCTCGAAAACCACACTGGTATTCCGACAAGAGTCCTTGTTTCTCCAGACACCACACGAGTCGGCGATTTACCATCCTCTCAAATAGCGTACACAAGCAGTTGGTAAGACAAATCGGCCTGTTACTTCCTGCATACTTAGGATCTTTATCAGGCTAGAGGACAGAAATGACTATGCCCTCTCGCCACTGAGACGGCGAATCACCCTCCATCCAGATACGGTTGAACACACGAAGGAGATAGAGTAGACTATCATCACTAAGGTGTTTCAACATCTCGTTATGGATGTTGTCCGGTCCAGGAGACGTATCCTTGCAAAGCGCTAGGGCGCTGTGGAGTTCCCACTCCGTAAAGGGCACGTTGTAGTCCTCTGAAGCTTGAGAGGCAAAACTAAGGTGATGACGTTCTGCCTCCCGCTTCACAGCGAGGAAGTCAGGATGGTAATTCCCGGAGCCAGATACATCCGCGAAATGGCTAGCTAGACGGTCAGCAATCAGAAGGGATTCAGTGACGATATTGCCTGCAATGGAAATTCCCGGTACAGAAGATGATCCTTGGATACCGAAATACGCCGAAGTTTAGTCCACACTTGAGATGATGGAGTGTGTGACGTCATAGACGACACATATCTCTCCCATGAAGCCTTCTTACTTTGGCGAATAAGAACCCGCGCCTTAGCGCGGAATTTCTTAAATGTTACCAAGTTGGCTGCAGTAGGCTGTCTACGGTAACGTTTATGAGCACGACGGCGTTCTTTGATAGCTGCTGCTATTTTTCGTTCCACCAAGGAACGAGTTTTCGGCGAGGAGTCCCCGAGAAGAACGGAATAGACTCCCCAGCAGCAGCAAGAATAATTTGGGTGATGTAAGTTATTTCCTCACCGACGGTCCGCCTGATACAGTCGTTAAGGACAGCTAATGATGTGTACTTTGGCCAATCAGCATGCTTAAAAATCCATCGAGGGGGAGCCTCGACGGAATTTTGGTTCAACAAAGTAAGAATGATGGGTAAATGGTCACTGTCACAAAGATCGTCGTGTGTGTTCCACCGAAACAGCGGAACCAACGTTCGGCTGCATAGACTTACGTCTATGCGAGAATATGTGCCGTAACGTACACTGAAGTGTGTTGGTTCCCCTGTGTTCAAAATACATAAATCCATGTCTGTTACCAATGTTTACAGCTCTCTTCCCCGGGGGCAAGGCGTCTCAGAGTCCCAGATGGGATGATGGGCGTTAAAATCTCCCAACAAGAGGAAGGGAAGTGGAAGCTGATCTAGAAGATCAATGACATCGTTAATGTTAAGAGGTAGCCCTGGCGGAAAATAGACATTACACACTGTTGTTATGACAGGCAGCAGAACGCGAACAGCTACAGCCTCCAGCGGGGTTCGTAGTGGAACCTCCTCGCTGTAGGTATCAGAACGGACAAAAATGCCAACGCCACCGGAAGCCCGGTGAGCATAATGTCGTTCTGTCGAGTATAGTCGAAAATTTCGCATGACGGTATGATGATCTGGTCGGAAATTTGTTTCCTGAATACAGACTATACTCGCCGAATACTCGCTAATGAGCTGGCGCAGCTCAGCAAGATGCCTATCATAACCGTTACAATTCCATTGTAACAGTGCCATATTGTAAGTGTGGACTTCTGAGGATTAGGATAGGACCAGCGGAATGCTACCTAACCTAACCTACACTCACATCCCCATCCGAAGATGGAGATTCGTGCTCCATGTGCAGCGCCTCGTCACTAGACGAGATGATGCAGGCCTTCAACTTCTTCGAAGTAGTCAGGGTGCGAGGTTTCTGCCCACGAGGGGAGCGCGCAGGTTTCCCCGAAGGAAGACCTGCTGACGCAGAATCAGGCCCTCCAGGTGGAGGGCGTGACGCCCCATTGGTAGGAGATTGGAAGAGCGCCTATTAAGGGCGCTGTTCTTCCCCGCCGTCGATTCTTGTTTAGACGGGCTGGGAGGGGATTTCGCAGCCCTGGTCGACGATGCCGCCTCCGCCGGCTTAGGCGCGACTTTCGCCGACCTTGTAGGGGAAGGAGACGTTGTCTTCTTCCCCTTCTGTGCCGGCATAGGTTTCTTAGCCGGCACAGGCAGATTGGTGGTCGAAGGCCGGGATGGACCAGCCATCGAGCTTGTTCTCTTTGCGGCGTTGCTCGCAGGAGCAACCGCCGCCTTGGGCGCAGCGATCCTCTGGACAGGTGTTGCAAATGAAATTGAGGAACCTGGCAGGGACTGAGCTATCAAGCTGAAGTCGAGTGTCTTGGCCGGTGCATTCAAGGAATTAAACTTACGGCGCGCTTCCTTTAGGAAAGGCCATCCAGGGTCTTGATCTCTTGGATCTTCTTCTCACTCAGATAGGTCGGACAGTTCCGATCCCGAGGAGAATGAAGACCAAAGCAGTTAGTGCACTTGTACGGAGGTGTGCACTCCTCCGCGCCGTGAGCTACTTTCCCACATGTACCACACACTGACTGATTCGAACAACAAGATACCATGTGTCCGAATCTCTGGCATTGATAGCACCGCATAGGAGGCGGGATGTACGGCCTCACATCGCAACGATAGGTTGTCACCTTGACTTTCTCTGGCAACACTGACAATTTGAAGGAGACTATAAACGCACCCGTGGCAACGTCTTCACCGTTGACTTTGCGTGTGATACGCCGGACGTGGGTCACGCCACGGTGCTTCATCCATCAATTCATCGTCAGTGTTCAGGACGAGCTCACAGTGGAAAATAACTCCACGAACCAGATTCAAGGTTTTGTGCTCTTCCACTTTGACGGGGATGTCGCCAAAGTAGTCGCACTTAAGCAACCGATCTGCCTGGAACACAGTGCTCGTCTTTAAAAGCAAACCACCATTGCGCATTTTCTTCAGGTCCTCCAGTTCACCGTAGACACCTTCAATGTGGCGACTAAATAGAATCGATTTCACCAGCTTGAAGTCGTGCCCGTCGGTCCTGGTAGCAACCAGGAACCTAGGGAAGCTGGAACCCAGACTGTCGCTGCGCTTGTTCCCAAGGGGTTGCCCCCCTTAGGGAATCGAAAGTTAAAGACTTGGGTAGAGAACTACCCGAGGTTGCAGGCGGAAGTTGTTTCGACGCCATGCCCGAAATCATCCTCCCCGAATGCCACCCACTCCGATCAGGGGGTCTCTGTAACCGAACCAAGCAGCCAAGGCAATACCCACCTGGTCGTAGCAGGTATTGCCCGGGGTCCGATGGTGGACGATGCCTAATACGGGATGACTGAGGCAATGAGCACTAGGACTCCCTCCAGTCACCCGCAATAGCATGTACCCCATAGCGTGTACAGAGCACTAACAATAGGGAAAAATAAATAAAAATAATTAATAAGAATATGTCCTTCTGGCATTCGGCTGTGCGGGGACCTGCGTTGTCAGGCGGATAGTACTGCCCGGGTACATGACACTCCCACCCGCCGCGTCCTGGGTGGTTGCTGGCACGGGCTTTCGAGCGTAGTCGCACGCATAGGAGCTCCATCGCCGAGCAGCACGCACATCAAAATTTTGAATGGTCTACATCTGACCCTCGGAAAAAAAATAAAAAAATAAAGAGGGGACCATGGCCACATGACCCTTTAAGTCGCCTTCTACGACAGGCAGGGATTACCTATGGATGTATTCAGCCTCTCCCATCCACAGGAGGTCCATCACATTATACCAAACCGCAATCCATGTCAGCGCCAAGGTCGCCCCTTTTTGTCGCCTCTTACGACAGGCAGGGGATACCGCGGGTGTATTCTACATGTGCGTCCCCCACCAGCAGGGGGTAGTGTGTTTGGTCCGCGAGAGGTATTTTATTCCCCTCAAGTCCGCCGGCAAGCCGGTTAGGACCCCCCTATCCGCCACCTGGGACGCGCCACGTGGGAGTATCACCTCTCCCCCTGCTACGACAGCGTAGTAGGTTCGTGGCCAGTAATTTGTGAAAATGTACTTGTGATTAGTAACTTTCTTTCCTTCCTCATTCCACTATACCACAGAGGTGGAGAAACCCCGTATTTATATCTCAAATTGAACTGAAATGCTGAGTAAGGCCCATTTATTAATTTAACCGGTTCTATTTTACTGGTTTCTCAAGTAGCGTTACCAATCTACCATTGATCCTTACGGTTAAATACAGCACTTTCGTACACGGAATACATAATTATATCCATAACGAATTCAATACTCTGTGATGCGCTTGAGAGTAAAAGTCCTTCACGACGTCTTCATCAAACAAAAAAATGTCGCAGCAGCGAATAGCAGAATACTAGTGGACCTTAAAGAACGTTGCGCCTACGTGTCAGTATGGCCGAGCGGTCTATGGTGCCGAAATCAACGATAAACCTTGCTTGGTAAAATAGGTCTGAAAAATTCTGGTCCTCTCCGAAAGTGTGGGTTCGAATCCCACACTTGAAACGATTTTTATATAAATTTCATTCGGACGCAAATCTGGACTCTGGTCGCACACAAAAATGTACGGTATTTCAAATCCCGTATCAACAGTGAGAATTACGAAAATAATAGTAATGCATATTACGAATAGACAAAAATGCCTTTGCTGGGGAGATGTAGTGTTTACAGTGCACTATGTCTTCTGGTATAGGCTATATCAAATTTGTTACTTTCATTGACCTGTCCTAGTCTCATCCTCGGCTTTGACAATATGAAAGTGACTGAGGTATGAGTGATGCTAGTAATGCCATTCCTTATGCAGCCAGTCCCTGTTATGAATGGTGTGAAAATATCGCTCATAGGGTCGGTTGGTGCATACACATCCGTGGGCTTGGCAGACTGATATGTAATAGCAACTTCTGGCTCGGAGGAGAAAGCAACGGGAAACTACCTCACGCCTCATTTCCCTATTACGTCTCTTCAGTGACGCCTAAGCTATTTATGACAGCTGTTGGCGGAGCTGCAGAGGATCAAACCAGCCTTCGGGCTGAATACCCAACAACATACACTGACTGACAGAGCAAATGCAACACCAAGAAGGAGTGGTCAGAACTTTATGCCAATTGCAGCGTAGACTGACGTCACTGAGGTATGCTCATGATGTGAAATGCGCCGCTGTGCTGCGCACGTAGCGAACGATAAATGGGACACGGCGTTGGCGAATGGCCCACTTCGTACCGTGATTTCTCAGCCGACAGTCATTGTAGAACGTGTTGTCGTGTGCCACAGGACACGTGTATAGCTAAGAATGCCAGGCCGCCGTCAACGGAGGCATTTCCAGCAGACAGACGACTTTACGAGGAGTATGGTGATCGGGCTGAGAAGGGCAGGTTGGTCGCTTCGTCAAATCGCAGCCGATACCCATAGGGATGTGTCCACGGTGCAGCGCCTGTGGCGAAGATGGTTGGCGCAGGGACATGTGGCACGTGCGAGGGGTCCATGCGCAGCCCGAGTGACGTCAGCACGCGAGGATCGGCGCATCCGCCGCCAAGCGGTGGCAGCCCCGCACGCCACGTCAACCGCCATTCTTCAGCATGTGCAAGACACCCTGGCTGTTCCAATATCGACCAGAACAATTTCCCGTCGATTGGTTGAAGGAGGCCTGCACTCCCGGCGTCCGCTCAGAAGACTACCATTGACTCCACAGCTCCACAGCATAGACGTGCACGCCTGGCATGGTGCCGGGCTAGAGCGACTTGGATGAGGGAATGGCGGAACGTCGTGTTCTCCGATGAGTCACGCTTCTGTTCTGTCAGTGATAGTCACCGCAGACGAGTGTGGCGTCGGCGTGGAGAAAGGTCAAATCCGGCAGTATAGGTCGGCCGCTCGTTCTTGGCCGGTGCAATTCACGTGCGCAGTGGTCTCTCCACGCATAGCGAGCCTATAAGTTTCTTCCCACTACGGTAACCAGTACATTTGACGTGCGCAGTGATCTCCCCGCGCAGGGCATGCGCATAATAATTATGGCCTCAGTTCTCTCCTCGAACTGACAGCGTGCGGACACCAGAGTAGCGCGAGCGGTAAGAATAGTGACTAGTGGTTCGTTTTTACTTCCTTACAATGCCTCCAGTTCATTCGAAACTAGGGTCGAAAACCTTGCATAGTCAATCACGTGAAATAATTTCGAATGTACACGAATTTATGAAGAGAGAAGCAGCAGCCGGTGATGTGATGATCCCTTTGAAAAAGGTTCAGGAAAGGGTCGTAAGGGCGACTCGTGTGTCTGAACGATCTGTGAGACGGATTATTAGGGAAAGAGAAGCCGCTGAAGAAACGGGAACATCATTTGGAACGCCTGGGAAAAGCACGCAGTAAGGAAACGTATTACTGGTGTGGATGACTTCGACGTGTCTGTGATTCGCCGTACAGTGCATGACTTTTATCTTGTAGAGAAATGTGCGCCAACAATCGGCAAACTCCTTCCTAGACTTCAGGATGAGGATAGCATAAAGTTTACAGGAGGGAAAACAAGTTTAAAACTCATATTGAAGAATATGGGTTTTAAATGGAAAAAGACAAGAAACAACAGGGCTGTTCTGATAGAACGGCATGACATTAGGTCTTTGCGTATACAGTTCCTGAAGGCGATTAAGAAATATCGAGAGGAGGGTCGTCCCATAGTTTATGAAGACGAGTCTTACATTCATAGTAGCCATTCAAGCCCTAAGAACTGAAGTGATGACACGGCAGCAGGTTTGATGACACCTGTATCGTAGGGCAGTAGATTAATAATCGTTCATGCCGGTGGCTCGTCGGGTTTTGTACCGAACGCTCTATTAATGTTCAAATCGGGGCGGTCGACGGGAGACTACCATAATGAAATGAACTCTGAAAATTATCAGCGCTGGTTGACAGAACAATTAATACCAAATTTACAACCTAAATCTGTGCTGGTAATAGATAATGCTTCTTACCATAACGTTCGTCTGAACAAAACTCCAACCTCTAATAGTAGGAAAGATACCATGAAAGCATGGCTTAGAGGGAAAGGAATTTCGTTTGAAGAGAGTATGCTAAAGGCTGAATTGTACAACATTATTAAATTGCACAAACCGCTCCATCAGCAGTATCTCATAGATGAAATTATGACAAGACATGCGCACACTACCTTGAGACTACCCCCATACCATCCTGATTTAAACCCCATAGAAATGATATGGGCTGACGTGAAACAATGAGTAGGAAATAGGAACACCACTTTTAAAATGGACGATGTTATCGCTTTGTGCAGGGAAAGATTATCAGAAATCGGAGAAGAGGAATGGGGAAAGGTTTGCCGTCGCACAGAGGAAAATGAATTAGAATATTATGCACGGGAAGGACTAATCGAAGATGCTATTGAAAGAATAGCGTTCACAGTTAATGGCAGTAGTGACATTAGTGACAGTGACGGTGACAGTGAATCAGAAGAGAACATAGAATCAGGAGACAGTGAAGACACAGCGATGTCAGGTGTAGAGGAACTGAATTAAACCCTGCACTATTAGCTCCTGTGAATATTAGTATTAGTACTTTACCTCAGTAGAGAGTTAGAATTATATTATTCTTTTTTAGTTAACTGGAACGTACAGTAATGCCTACTAGCGATGTGAATCTTTTAGTGTAAAGAATAATGTGTATAAAGATTTCGCGTGAACGGAACGTTGGTTTGCTTTGCTTTGCTTTGCTCTGACCGCTTCTTATACAGCCTGCAGCATGGCGACGGACGGACACACGAGCGGGGCGAAGGGTGCCCGAAGACTGGAATGGGTAAGTCACGTGATAAGTCACATGATCTTCTATACTCGCTCTATTGTTCCCGCGCGCAAGTGACCGGCCAAGAACGAGCGGCCGACCTATAACTGTGGAGCGCCCTACCGCTAGACAACGCGGCATCATGGTTTGGGGCGCTATTGCGTATGATTCCACGTCACCTCTAGTGCGTATTCAAGGCACGTTAAATACCCACCGCTACATGCAGCATGTGCTGCGGCCGGTGGCACTCCCGTACCTTCAAGGGCTGCCCAATGCTCTGTTTCAGCAGGATAATGCACGCCCACACACTGCTCGCATCTCCCAACAGGCTCTACGAGGTGCACAGATGCTTCCGTGGCCAGCGTACTCTCCGGATCTCTCACCAATCGAACACGTGTGGGATCTCATTGGACGCCGTTTGCAAACTCTGCCCCAGCCTCGTACGGACGACCAACTGTGGCAAATGGTTGACAGAGAATGGAGAACCATCCCTCAGGACACCATCCGCACTCTTATTGACTCTGGACCTCGACGTGTTTCTGCGTGCATCGCCGCTCGCGGTGGTCCTACATCCTACTGAGTCGATGCCGTGCGCATTGTGTAACCTGCATATCGGTTTGAAATAAACATCAATTATTCGTCCGTGCCGTCTCTGTTTTTTCCCCAACTTTCATCCCTTTCGAACCACTCCTCCTTGGTGTTGCATTTGCTCTGTCAGTCAGTCTATATTTTGAGAATAATTACGTCATTCATAATGAAATATATTGTTATGCCGTCATATTAGTGGGATACAAATGTGTCATTATACCAAAGAATTAGTTTTCCGTGTTTTTCCCCATCTCCTCCTGGGAATTATCGGGATTGTACCTTACTTAAGGCCACGGCCGCTTCCTGCCCACCAATTCGCTGTTCATCATAGCTAGTGAGGCCTCCAGGCGCGAAGGGGAAATTGGTCATTCCCCTTCCCGAAGGGAGTGGGCCCACCACCTAGAAGGTTACGCCATCTCTCTGGCCAGGACATTGGGCGGTGTTTGGGGATTTCTTCGACTTGGAAAAGGAAAATCTACTGTGTTTTGTTTATTGGGGATGTTAGCGGATGTGGCCTCTTGGCTAAGGCAGTGCTTTTCTGTTTTGCTTTATTAATGAGAAGTACATACATGTGTTTACATATGCAAGATACAAAGTGTTTTTACAAGATACATAGTGTTTTGTGCAAAGTACATAGTGTTTTTATAACCAGGGTACATACTGAGGGTTTTCGCTGGGTTGTGATAGGAGATGGAGTGCTAGGACGTGGTACAAGGAAGAAAAGTTTACTAGGGAGGTAAACAGGTTTAGGAAGTTAGGCGGAGGAGGGTGTAGTGTGCGGTTACTGGGTTGGGGTGGTGGGAGGTTTCTAGGTGGTGGTGGTGGATAGTTGTTGGGTGGCGGTGGTGGTAGACGGGAGTGTGGACTTGGTGGTAGAATAGTGGGTGCTGGCCCGGAGCGTGTTCTGTGGTGGGGTAAGTTAGATCGATTGGGGTTTAGGGAGGTGAGCAGGAAGGTTCAATCCGGTGGTGGCGTCCATTGAGATGTAGGCTACTCCATGGTTTATTAATCGTTGGACGTCTTCGGGTGTAGGCAAGTGCAGTCGTACTAGGTACGCTGGACCGTCGTCGTTACGTATTCGGAAGGCTCTCAGCACCGGACGTCCTGCCGGCTGGCGCTCTTGGAGTATTGCTGTGATTGGTAGGCTTGGTTCTACGCCACAGGCGACACATCTGAATGTGTTGTTCTGGCTGCGTGGTGGTGGCAGTGTTGTATTTGGTTCTTCCTGTTGGTCATGGACTGGGGGTGGTGGGGGTCGGTAAGTTATCAGAGGAGAGGGGTGGGTTGTTACGGTGATGGTAGTAGGAACGTAGGAGTTCGCTTGAATGGAGGTAGTAGTATTGGTGGTGGTGGTGGTAGTTGTTGTCGTGGTTAGGGAGGTGGAGGGAGGGAGCGGCTGTTGATGCTGTTCTAACATTATTTTGGCAAGCCGCTTTGCTGAGGTCTCTTCTATTGGGTACTGCATTCCTCGGAAACAGATACCATTTTCCAACGCCTTCCCAAAGTCTTCCAGTGATGGGTAGAATAGGATGATTTCCCTTAGGGGAACACCGTTTCCTATTGATCTGATGGCGGAGTAAACGCCGGTCGGACGGAGTTTCGTAATTACGCCTTCTACTAGGATCGCTGGGTCATTATAACCGAGAGAGATGGTATACTTGTAGGGGAGGCCGACTTCCTCTTGGTGTCAGGCCTATTTTGCTTTTTTACATCGGCCGGGTGCGGAGTTAAAGTTGTGGCGCTACCCGGCCGAAAAATAATTTTTGTGGGTGTTTTGTGTGGTCAGAGTCCACATTCGGAGTTTGGAGAGGGGATGGTGAGGCCTCCTGGGCGAGGCACAGATCACCTTCCACAGTTGTATCGTCCGACCCAATGTCTTACGCTCCAGGACACTGCCCTCGAAACAGTAGAGTTGGGATCCCTCGCTGAGTCCGAGGGGAAAAACCACCCTTGGACAAGCAGTTTAGATAGAAGAAGAAATAGGTTAAGATACGACAAGATAATGCTGGTTCTGATGACTTCAGATTAAGATGAAGAAATACCACGAGTCTCTTCAAATTTGTGAAAATTTACTTGTGTTTAGTAACTTTCTTTCCTTCGTCATTCCACTACACCACAGAGGTGAAGAAACCTCGTATTAATATCTCAAATTGAACTGAATTGCTCAGTTAAGCCTATTTATTAATTTAACCGGTTCTGTTTTACTGGTTTCTCAGGCAGCATTACCAAACTACCGTTGATCATCATTACGGGGTCTTACAGCAACATCGTACACGGAATACATAATTATATCCATAACCAATTCAGTACTCTGTGATGCGATTGCATGTAAAAGCCATTCATGACATCTTCATCAAGCAAAAAGAATGTCGCAGCAGCGAATAGGAAAATACCAGTGGATCTTGAAGAAGTTTGCATATCTGTGTCAGGATGGCCGAGCGGTCCAAGGCGCCTGACTCAAGCCTAAGCCTTGCTGGGTAAAACAGGTCTGAAGAATTCTGGTCCTCTCTGATGGCGTGGGTTCGATTCCCACTCCGGACAGGATTTTTATATTAAGTTCATTCGGACACAAACCTGGACTTTGGTCGCACACAAAAATTTATTTCAAATCCCATATCAACAGTGCCGCCTCTGTGGTGTAGTGGTTGGTGTGATTAGCTGCCACCCCCGGAGGTCCGGGTTCGATTCCCGGCTCTACCACGAAATTTGAAAAGTGGTACGAGGGCTGGAACGGGGTCCACTCAGCCTCGGCAGGTCAACGGAGTAGAGGTGGGTTCGATTCCCACCTCAGCCATCCTGGAAGTGGTTTTCCGTGGTTTCCCACTTCTCCTCCGGGCGAATGCCGGGATGGTACCTAACTTAAGGCCACGGCCGCTTCCTTCCCTCTTCCTTGCCTATCCCTTCCAATCTTCCCATCCCTCCACAAGGACCCTGTTCAGCATAGCAGGTGAGGCCGCCTGGGCGAGGTACTGGTCATTCTCCCCAGTTGTATCCCCGACCAAGAGTCTGAAGCTCCAGGACACTGCCCTTGAGGCGGTAGAGGTGGGATCCCTCGCTGAGTCCGAGGGAAAAGCCGAACCTGGAGGGTAAACAGATGATGATGATGATGATGATGATGATGATATCAACAGTGAGTATTACGAAAATAGTTCGTTCTTAATCTGCTTACCCTCCAGGGTCGGTTTTTCCCTCGGACTCAGCGACGGATCCCATCTCTACCGCCTCAAGGGCAGTGTCCTGGAACTTCAGACTCTGGGTCGGCGTATACAACTGGGGAGGATGACCAGTACCTCGCCCAGGCGGCCTCACGTGCTATGCTGAACAGGGGCTTGTGGGGGATGGCAAGTTTGGAAGGGATAGACAAGGTAGAGGGAAGGAAGCGGCCGTGGCCGTGGCCTTAAGTGGGAAACCACGGAAAACCACTTCCAGGATGGCTGAGGAGTGAATCGAACCCCCCTCTACTCAGTTGACCTCCCGAGGCTGAGTGGACCCCGTTAAAGTCCTCGTACCACTTTCCAAATTTCGTGGCAGAGCCGGGAATCGAACCCGGGCCCCTGGGGGTGGCAGCTAAAAACGCCAACCACTACACCATAGAGGCGCATTACGAAAATCGTAGTAATGCATATTACGAATAGACAGTGTATATATTACAAAAAGAAGGCTCCGGAAAGTGTGGCTTTGGTTGAGCTTGCTATCTACCGAGGAAGGTTTAGGAAGTGTATGACTAGTCAATATCGAGCCGACAGAGGACAACGGTCATTCGAGCACTTTCTTGGTTGACGGGGTCTTATTCGTAAAGGATGAACTTTCGGTGTGCACGTATTGTCGACCACAAAAATGTCTGTCGAGAAAATTATGTTTATGTCACAATCAAAAGGCAATCTAAAGATTCGAAAATATATATTGAGATTAATTACGTCATTCTTAAGGAAATATATTTGTTATGCCGTCTTTTTAGTGGAATGCAAATGTGTCGTCATATCTTTTTTTTTTTTTTTTTTTTTGCTAGTTGCTTTACGTCGCACCGACACAGATAGGTCTTATGGCGACGATGGGACAGGAAAGGGCTAGGAGTGGGAAGGAAGCGGTCGTGGCCTTAATGAAGGTACAGCCCCAGCATTTGCCTGGTGTGAAAATGGGAAACCACGGAAAACCATTTTCAGGGCTGCCGACAGTGGGGTTCGAACCTGTATCTCCCGAATACTGGATACTGACCGCACTTAAGCGACTGCAGCTACCGAGCTCGGTGTCATTATATCAAGGAAGTGGTTTTCCCCTTCTCTTCCAGGAAATTGTCATGATTGTACCTTACTTAACGCCACGGCCGCTTCCTTCCCACCAAGGCCCCTGTTCATCATAACTAGTGAGGCCCTTGGGCGAGGCACAGGTCACCCTCCCCAGTTGTATCGCCCAACCCAATGTCTTACGCTCCAGGACACTGCCCTGGAAGCAGTAGAGTTGGGATCCCTGCCTTAGTCCGGGGGAAAAACCAACCTTGGATAAGCAGTTTATGTGGAAGAAGAAATAGGTTAAGACACGACAATAAAAGGCTAGTTCTGATGACTTCAGATTGAGATGACGAAATCCCATGAGTTTCTTCAGGTGGCTCTAATAGAAGAGTTGATAATATTGCACATTCCAGTAATTTGTAAAAATTTACTTGTGATAGTTATTTTCTTTCCTTCCTCATTCTACTATACCAAAGAGGTTGAGAAACCCCGTATTAATATCCCAAATTGAACTGAAAACTGAATTAGGCCTATTTTTAATTTAATTGGTTTAGTGTTACTGGTCTCGGGTGTAGCATTACTAAACTACCATTGATCCTTAGGGGTTAATTCAGCACTTTCGTACACGGAATACATAATTATATCCATAACCAATTCATTACTCTGTGATGCGCTTGAGGGCAAAAGGCCTTAATGTCGTCTTCATAAAGTAACAAAATTTCGCAGCAGCGAGTAGAAGAATATTAGTGGATCTTGAAGAAGTTTGCGCATCTGTGTCAAAATGTCCGAGCGGACTTAGGCGCCAGATTCAAGGATAATTCTTACCTGAGTAAAACAGGTCTGAAGAGTTCTGGTCCTCTATGACGGCATGGGTTCGAATCCCACTCCTGACACGATTTCAATATTAATTTCATTCGGACACAAATCTGGACTCTGGTCACACACAAAAATTTATTTCAAATCCCGTATCAACAGTGAGTATTACGAAAATAATAGTAATGCATACAACGAATAGACAGTGTATATATTACAAAAACAAGGCTCCGGAAGGTGTGGCAATGTTTGAGCTTGCTATCTACCGAGGAGAGTGGTATAGGAGTGGGGAAGCGGTAGAGTCAAGTGGGCGGCAAGGAGATAGATAGGATGAGCTGTGTAGAGGTAGAAGTTATGAGGAAAGTGGTATAAGAGGTAGCACAGGAGTTATGTCCGTTTGAGCAATTAAAAAAGGTGCTTCAGGAGCAAGTCCGGGAGCACGAAAATACGAGACAGTGGATCCAGTATTACATGAAAAATACGAAGGCAATGATGGAAGGCAACGAGAAAGAACTGGTGTCACTAAGGGAGAAAATGAAAAATATGGAATAGGAGGTGGTAAATCTGAAGAAAGAAATAGCAGTCTGCAGACAGGAGCGTAAGAAGAAATCCATATTTATTTACGGGGTGGAGGAAGAAAAGGCAGAATCTAAAGTGACATTATTTACAAAGTGGTAGATGTCATACAAAAGAAAATGAAAATTAATTTCAGTGAGGTCGATGTAGACAGTGGAGAGAGTTGGCAAGGTGGGAGGGCAAAGGCCCATAAAAGTGTCGCTGCTATCTTCATTGATGGCAGTTATAGTGACAAGGAACGCTGGTAATCTACAGAGTGAGAAAATTGGAGTTAAGAGGGATTTCGGAAGAGAAGAGAGTATGAATTTCAAAATTCTTAAGAAACATTTAGTGAAAGCTAAAATTCAGGGGTTGAGAGTATATATTAGTGGCCAGATACTGGTGGTGAGCGACAGGAATTGGACCCGAAAGTGGACAGTGTCGAAACTGAAATCAATGGATGAGAGTTTGAGGCAAGGAGAAACTAGCAGGGCTGAGAGTTCGAGGCAAGAAGAAACTAGCAGGGCTGATGTGCATATTATCAAGGGAGGAGCACCGAGCAGAAGGGGTTCCTTGGAAGCGATCGTGAAAAGAGCTGAGGAAAGAGTAAATGCAAGGAGGATGGAAGAAGTCAGGAAATTAATGAACGAAGTAGTGACGGAAGTCAGCGTTAGAGAAGAAAGCAGGATGCAGGAAGAGAAGATGGAAGAAGAAACACAGGGGATGACAAGTGGACATAATCAGAGCCAAAATAACGGTTTGAGGGAGGAAGCAGAAGTAAGAAGTGCCGTGGCTAAAGGGAGAAGCTTGAGTTTGAAGGAGTTGTGGGGTAAAAAGAGAAAAATGGAAGAAGGAATAATTACGAGAAGTAAAAAGACAAGTAACAGTAGTAAGTAACGTGGTTTGCTTGTGTTATGATGGATGATAAGGGAGGTAGCGAAGTTTAGATGGTATTTACTCAAGTAATGGTGTCTGTATGTGTATTGTAATTGTTGAAGTAAATGTGACCTAGAATACAAGAGAGGTAGCGAGGTTTAATGGTATTTATTTAAGTGATGGTGTCTTTAGGTATAAGATGTATGGATTGTGGAGTTCGATGGATGGTTAATAAGAGAGGTAGCTAAGTTCAGATGATTGTAATTGTAAAGTAAATGAGGACTGGAATTGAAGTGTTAAGTATGAAAGGTGATGATGATGGACGGATGATAAGAGAGGTAGCGAAGTTTAAATGGTATTGGTGATAAGAGAGGTGGCGAAGTTTAGATGGTATTTATTCAAGTTATGGTGTCTGTATGTGTATTGTAATGGTTAAAGTAAATGTGGCCTGGAATAGAAGCGTTAAGGGAGGTTGGAAGAATGTGTGGGTCGGTAAATACATAATGATGGTTAGATTCAAGTGATGGTGTATGCATGTGTATTATATGATGGATAAGAGAGGTAGCGAGGTGATGAGGTGTTTTTAAGTGTATTGTAATTGTATGGTATTTATTCAAGTGATGGTGTCTTCTATCTTCTTCTATATAAATAAAATCGTAACGACCATGTGTCTGTACATTGATTATTTGGGCAAAATTTCCGTACAGTTATCCGTTTCAGGTGTAATAATGACCATCTGCATTATTTTTAGCTTTGGTGTCTGTTTGTCTGTTTGTTTGTCTGTTTGTCTGTTTGTCTGTCCTTCTATAACTTGAAAACTACTGGATATATTTCCACCAAACTTCATATTTAGAATCCACCAGTCCTTGGATAGGTTTTAGCGCAAAAATCGTTTCAAAATCCCTGAACTGCGCGGGGATTTTTACGAAACCGAAACCGTGATTTTGCACTCCCTCAAAGTATACACAACGGAACTTAATGAAAATTTATTTCTAAACATTCTTTTCACATGTGCATCATTTCGATAACAGGATTTAATAAGGGAGATATCATTAACGGACCGTTTTTCGGTACAAATCCCAGCGGACTTAACGCAATATCGGGT
Organism: Anabrus simplex; assembly: GCF_040414725.1. Classification (NCBI taxonomy): domain Eukaryota; kingdom Metazoa; phylum Arthropoda; class Insecta; order Orthoptera; family Tettigoniidae; genus Anabrus; species Anabrus simplex. Next base: position 69,540,122 of record NC_090267.1, on the reverse strand, counting down.
GCGTGTAAAGCGTATTACTTACAACTTGAAAACTACTGAAGATATTTGAACCAAATTTTATATATAGCATCCATCTGTCCAAGGGTAGGTTCCTTGGTGTCTGTTAGTTAGTTTGTTTGTTTGTTTCTTTGTTTGTTTGTCTGTTGGTCTGTTTGTCTTTCTATAACTTGAAAACTACTGGATATATTCCCACCAAACTTCATATTTAGCCCACCTGTCCTTGGGTAGGTTTTAGGGCAAATATTGTTTCTAAATTCCTGAACTAAATGGGTAGGTTTTAGGGCATATTGTTTCTAAATCCCTGAACTGATTGGGGGTTTATACGAAACCGAAACCGTGATTTTGCACTCCCTCAAAATATACACAACCAAACTTAATGGAAATCTACCTGCCTTAATGGAAATTAATTTCTAAACCATTTTTCTCATGTGCATCATTTCGATACCAGGATTAATAACGGAGATATCATTAACGGACCGTTTTTCGGTACAAGTCCCACCGGACTTAACGCAAGAGCGGGTGCGCGTAAAGCGTATTTCTTACAACTTGAAAACTACTGAGATATTTGAACCAAACTTTATATTTAGCATCTACCCCTCCAAGGGTAGGTTTTAAGGTTTATACCATTTCAAATTCCCGGAATGGACTGGGGTTTTATAGGGGACCGAAATGGTGATTTTTACTCTCCCACAATATATAAAGTACAAGACCAACCTGACTGGAAATCGATCAAACTGTTTGGGAATCCAATTCCAATGTCTTTTTCTCATATGCATTTTTCAACGGGAGGATTAATAAGGGAGATAACATGAAAGGTCGGTTTTCAGGCTAAGTCTAGCGGACATAGCCCAAAAGGTGTTATTCGTGGAGCAGATTCCTTATCTATCTAGATAAATCATATCGTAACGACCGTGTGTCTGTGTATTGACTATTTTGGCGAAATTTTCGTACAGCTTTCCGTTTAAGGGGTAATGACCACCTGCATATTTTTTAGCTATAGTTTCCTGGAAGTCCTAAATTTTACCCCCCCCCCCCCCCACTCGCCCAAAATCAAGATTGCCTCACAATCTGCCACACGAGCTGAAAAATTGAAATTAAGCAAACTGATACGTTTTAACCAGTAACCTACGGAAAACTTCCAAGCTTTAAATATTTCACTTTTTATGCCGAATAATATCGAAATATAGGCAATTTAATGACGGCGCAGACCTTCGTTTCGAGGTATTTCGCTGCTAAACGGTAAGTCCTATCACAAAACGGATGGCACCCTCTCCGTTCAATTTCGAGTGATCTACAACTTTTGTCCTGTGATATTTTGTCGTATCCCTCTCTCTCCCTTATAGGGTAGATTTGGCTGTATATTTCGATGGTTCGTAAATTTTATGCTTTTTACACGTGTATTACTTAGTTTGACACACTTATAGGAAAGGTAGAGTCATCGAATTTGGCACGCACATTGACACGACCAATGGCTATACGCGAAACCCATTTCATGATTCTAGCTTCCACATAAGTATGTGAAAAATAATGTAAAATGATGAAGATGTACCCAAATTTCACCCCATTCAAATATCGAAACTCAATCGAACCCATATATATGTTAGATACGAGAAAATGTTTTAACACCGAACATGTAGAGCGATGAAAGGGACGTCTGATGGTGCAAACCGTTTGTTGGTATGATGTACCGTTTAGGAGCAGTAAATCTCGAACTGAGGTTTGCACTTTCAAACGTGCCCATGCTTATCTGTCATCTATATAAATATAATCGCAAAGACCGTCTGTCTATACATTGGCTATTTTGGCGGAATTTCCATACAGTTATCCGTTTCAGTTGTAATAATGACCATCTGCATATTTCTTAACTTTGGTGTCTGTTTGTTGGTTTGATTGTATGAGTTTTTATAACTTGAAAACTACTTAATATATTTCTACCATACTTGATATTTAGACTCCACCTGTCCTTGTGTATGTTTTAGGGCCAATATTATTTCTGATTACCTAAATTTACTGAGGGTTTATCCGAAACCGGAACCATGATTTTGCACTTCCTCAAAATATGCACAGTCGCCATAAGACCTATCTGTGTCGGTGCGACGTAAAGCCCCTAGCAAAAAAAAATGCACATCCGAAATTAATCGAAATCTACAATCCTTAATGGAAATCCATTTCTAAAACTTTTGTTCTCATGGGAATTTTTCGACAGGAGGATTAATAAGTGAGATATCATGAACGGTTGGTTTTGCATGTTAAGTCCAGCGGACGTAGCCAAAATGTGTTGTACATGGAGCAGATTCCTTATCTATCTATATAAATAAAATCGTAACGACTGTGTGTGCCTGTACATTGACTATTTTGGTGAAATTTTCGTACAGATACCCGTTTGAGGGGTAATAATGATCGTCTGCATATTTTTTGGTTTAATTTCCTGAAAATCATAATTTTTACCCCCTCACTCAAAATCCAGATTGCAGCATAATCTGCCAGACAAGCAAGAAAATTGAAATTTGGTAAAATTATACGTTTCAGCCTGTAAAGAACGAAAAACTTGACAGATCTTTATTTTTTCATTTTTATCCCCGAAGAATATCGAAATATGGAAGCAATTTTAATGATTGTGCAGACCTTCGTTTCGAGGTATTTCATGGGATAAACGGGAAGTCCTATCACATAACGGATGACACAATCTTCGTTGAATTAAGAGTGATCTTCAACCTTGGTCTTATGACTTTTTGTCGTATCTGTATCGCTTATACGTTAGATTCGTCTCTGTTTCTCGATTTTAAGTAAATTTGGTCTCTTTACCTATATAATTCATACTTTCAATCACTTACAGGAAAAATAGTATGATCAAACTATACACGAACATTGGCCCACCCAGTACCCATATGTGAGCCAAATGCTATGTCACATAATTATCCGAAAAGTAATGCAATGTAAGATAATCTTACACAAACTTCAACCTATTCAACGTTTCTGACTCAATCAGACCCATGAATAGATGAGATGCGAGAAAATATCATAGGACCAGCCATTTAGATCGCTAAATACTGCGCCTTACGGTACAATCCTTTGTCAATATGACGTACCGTTTAGCAGCAGTTAATCTGTAAATGAAGGTCTGCAATATTGTAAACATGCATATACTTTCGTATTTCCATCTATATATATTCATTGATGTCGATTTGTAGCGATCGAGAAAGGGTGTGACTGCTATTGTAATCAGTACTCCCTACACTGACTTTGACTGCTGGCAGTAGGAAACTTCTGTGTAAATGGCATTAGTAAGGAGGGCCTACCATTTTAATGAATAATTCACTTCTCGATTTGTCTTGCAGAAGGCAAGGGATCATGCAGTTTTGTTCGAAAGTCCCCTACCCTATTGTGTTTGGCTCTAGGCCAGGGTGTCCGCTATTATAAACAAATGTTCCAATCTAAAATATGACTAGCATTAGGCATAGTGGCCTGCTATTTTCATGGAAACTCACTAATTCTGTGTGACTGGCAGTAAGCTGGCTGGCAGCAGTAAAAAGGGCCTGTCATTATAATGATAACTGCACAACTCAATTTTGACTGGTGGTAGGGAAGTTGCCTGCTATAATAATAAAATCTCCTCAACTGTAATCTGTCTGAAAGTACGAAATGAGTCTGCCATTGTAACTAAAACTCCCCAAATCGATTGTGACCGCGCAGTAGGCAATGGGGCCTGCAATTATAATGTAAACTTGCCAACTCGATTGTGAATGGCAGTAGGCAAGTGAGCCTGCCGTTATCATCACAACTCCGCAACCCTCACTTTACATTGGAAACAACGTATGGGGACCTCCACATGCTATTTTTCGGATAAGGCTAAGAGACATGCGATTTTAAAACAATCTCATTTACTGCACTCACAGTATTTACGTCGATATCCGTATACAATGTAGAATACCGTAGCGAAGCACGGGTACATTTGCTAGTTAGGTATAAGATGGATGAATTATGGAGTTCGATAGATGGATGATAAGAGAGGTAGCGAAGTTTAGATGGTATTTATTCAAATGAAGGTGTCTTAATGTTTATTATAATTGTAAAGTAAATGAGGACTGGAATTGAAGTGTTAAGTATGAAAGGTGATGAAATTAAATGAGGACTGGAATTGAAGTGTTAAGAATGAAAGGTGATGATGAGGGATGGATGATAAGAGAGGTAGCGAAGTTTAAATGGCATTGGTGATAAGAGAGGTGGCGAAGTTTAGATGGTATTTATTCAAGTTATGGTGTCTGTATGTGCACTGTAATGGTTAAAGCAAATGTGGCCTGGAATAGAAGTGTTATGATGTATGAAGGATAAGAGAGGTAGCGAGGTGATAAGGTGTTTTTAAGTGTATTGTAATTGTATGGTATTTATTCAAGTGATGGTGTCTTTAAGTATAAGATGGATGAATTGTGGAGTTCGATAGATGGATGATAAGAGAGGTATCGAAGTTTAGATGGTATTTATTCAAGTATGAAAGATGATGATGTATGGATGATAAGAGAGGTAGCGCAGTTTCAATGGCATTGGTAAGTGATGTATTAGTTAATGGTGGATCGGTAAGCAAAGTTGGTTGTAGATGATTATTTAAATTAGATTAAGCATGGTTGAATAAGACGAGCATGAACAGATAAGTAGTGCAGTGATAAAGTTACAACGTGAGCAGAATACGTAGTAGCAGAATGTGAGTACAACGAAAGTATGGAATCAGCAACCCCGAGGGAGTCAAGTAGAGGAAATGTAGGAGGAATGGAATGTGCAAAGGTTTGCGTGGATACTCAGCAGGGGCATGAAGGTCTGTGACATTCATAATACCGCTTAAATCGCATATCCAAAGAAGACAATAGAAATATTCAGGAGAGAAGTTGGACGTGACATGGAGAGGTCGAGGATGACTACCGTGGTGACCTGCATTGGGGGCTCACGTTTCCGGAGTATCCGAGGGGATTCATGCCATGCCCAAGGAGTATCATTATTTTACTAAATTGTTCTATTCATTTTCTGTTCATTGCGGTTATTATTTTCTTTCTTTTCTGTACAGTACATGGAGTGTGAATTTTGGCTTAGGCTGGACATTGTTATTTTTCTCTTTTAACGGTATTGCTACTGTAGAACTGAGAAAAATAATAATAAATCAATCGATCTACCGAGGAAGGTTTAGGAAGTGTATGACTAGTCAGTATTAATCTGTGACAATATGGAACCGACAGAGAAAAACGGTCATTCGAGCACTTTCTTGGCTGACGGGTTCTTATTCGTCAAGGATGAACTTTCGGTGTGCAAGTGTTGTCGACCATAAAAAGTCTGTCGAGAAAATTATGTTTATGTTAGAAGAAAAAGGCAGTCTAAAGTTACGAAAATATATTTTGAGACTAATTACGTCATTCGTAACGAAATATATTTGTTATGCCGTCTTTTTAGTGGATTATAAATGTGTCATTACACAAAAGGAAGTGGTTTTCCATGGTTTTCCCCTCCTCCTCCAGGAAATTATCTGGATTGTACCTTACTTAAGGCCACGGCCGCTTCCTTCCCATCAAAGCCCCAGTTCATCATAGGGGGTGAGGCCTCCTGGGCGAGGCACAGGCCACCCTCCCCAGTTGGTTATACCCCGACCCAATGTCTCACGCTCCAGGACACTGCCCTCGAAGCGGTAGAGTTGGGATCCCTCGCTGAGTCCGAGGGAAAAACCAACCTTGGATAAGCAGTTTAGATAGAAGAAGAAATAGGTTAAGATACAACACCAGTCTTACCTAGACCGTCAGCAGGAGTAGACGTGCTGAGTCGAGTGTGCCGGTAAAGCGGGAGTGGAGTGAGAGCGGTGCCTGGAAGAAGGAAGACGGGAGTGAAGAGGAAGATGATTGGCGTGGATCAATATCGGGCAGTTATCGGAAGTTGGCAGGGGTGAGGGAAGAAGGAAACAGCCTGGAGTGAAGGAGGTAAAGTGAAATCAAGATTGAAGAGTGAAATGATATTGGTGGCAACTGTGATTATGCTACTGCTAGTCATAGGGGGTGTGGAAGTAAACCCCGGACCGACTCCCAATGGCTACATGAGCTGGGAAGAAGTAGAGGTAATAAGGAGGGTGGTTATTGAGGTTTTGGAAGAAGTATGCCCATTTCAGCAAATAAAAATATGATGAAGGAACAAGTGAAAGAATTTGAGAATATGAGGCGGTGGATACAGGGTAAAACAGACAAAACAAGGACCAAAGTAGAATCAATGAGAGAGAAATTGCGTCACTTAAGGAGAAAATAAGGGACATGGAGGAAGAGGTGGTGAAGCTGAAGGCTGAAATAGAACGCAGTTGCCAAGAACGCAGGAAGAAATGCTTATTTATATATGGAGTGCCGGAAGAAAAAGGAGAGGACAAAGTGTTTACAGTCTACAAGGTTGTGGAACTCATCCAAATAAGGATGAAAATTAACTTTAGTGAAGTTGATATAGACGATGTAAAAGGGATAGGTAAAGCACGGGGCAACAGGCCGATAAAAGTGAAGTTTTTTCCACCCTGATGGCGGAAATAGTGATAAGAGGCACGAATAATCTACGGAGCACAAAAATCTGGATTAAAAGGGACATGGGAAGAGAAGAGATGAGAAATATAAATACCCTAAAAACATTTAGTCCGGGCCAGACTTCAAGTGTTAAGAGCTTACATTAAGGGTCAACAACTAGTGGTAACCAATGGCCACCGGACCAGGTTTTGGACAGTGACGAAACTACGGGATTTGGAAGAGAATATGAAGAGAGAAGAAGAAATAGGGAAGAGAGTGGAAGGAAGACAAGTTATGGACAACAGTGTTACAGAAGACGAGCCAAGTGATCAAGAAATAACCAAGGGAAACAGGAAGTTAAGCGAGGAAAGGCAGGGAGATGAGCATAGTGAAAGTGTGATCGTGCATAGTGAAAAGGAAAGTGCAGTGGACAATGGGGCGAGAATAGGAAGGCTTAAGGATACAGCTAGGTATATAGACAAAGGTGAGGAAAGTCGGAGAGGCGAATGCAGTGAAGGAATGGATCTGCAGAGTGAAGAGGAAAGAGCAGCGGAAACCAGACAGAGAATAGAGCTGTATATGAGCAAAGGGAGAAGCAGGAGCGAAAGAGACACGTGGGGAATGAAGAAAAATGAAGAGGTAGAGTCACAAGAAGTAAAAGCTCTAATAAGTTAGTTAGTAAGTAAAGGAATAGTGGTTGAAGACATGGTGGTATTTTAAGGAAAGATAGTAAAGTAGTTTTAGATCGTATGTGTCTGTATTTTAGGGTTGGTTAGTGGTCTGTATTTTAGGTTGGTTGGTGAAGAATGAAGAAATTATAATGGAAGGAGGTTTTGTATTTTAATTGAATATACTTTTATCAACTTAATGGTGTACTCAAGTATATTTAATTTATAAGGGGAAGTGTTTGGTAGACAAGTATAAGTTGGAAGGTGTCGGAGTGAGGTTGTTTTTGGTATGAGGTTGATTTGTTGGTATGCGTCGGTATTCTGACTGATTTTTGCCAAGAGTGAGAGTGGCCAAAGATAGTTAAGTAACTTTACTGTATGTGTAGAAAGTGGTGGGTGGATGTAACTCGAGTGGTGTGAGGAAGTAATACGTGATTATGATGGTGAAAACGTTGTGGAATTAATGGTTGAATTCGTGGTATAAAGTGAGTGAATTGAGGGTTGAATTTAATAAGTGATTAAGGTTGTATATGTTTGGATGGCAAGATGTTTATTAGCAAGCAAATGGTATTTTAAGGGAATATACTTTTAGCAAGTTAATGGTGGAGCGGTATGTAAAGTTGGTGGTTGTAGATATGAAATGATGCTTAAAAGATGGATATGGTAATTTGAGTGGAAATGGAGTATGATTATTATAGATATTGGAAAAGTATAGGGCATCTAGTGGTCCAGTGTGGTTGACAGATGTGATTGAGCAATAGTTGCGAATTGTATAAGAAGAATGACGATGATAAAGTTGTGGATCAAGAGGTTGAATTGGTGGTATATAGTGAGTGAATTGAAGGATTGTAATTATAAGTGATTATGATTGTGTATGTTTAAATGGCAGGAAGTTTATTACCAAGGAAATGGTAATTTAAGGGAATATACTTTTAGCAAGTTAAGAGTGGTTTGTGTACACAAAGGTGGTGGTTGTAGATATGAAATGATGCTTAAAGGGTAGATATGGTAATTTGAATAGAGTGGAGTGTGATTATTATGGATATTGGAAAGTATAGGGCACCTAATATAAGGGAGTAGGGTTGTATATGATTGAATGACAATATGTATATTAGTAAGCCAATGTTATTCTAAGGGAATATACCTTTAGCAATGGATGGTGGATCGGTATGTAAAGGTGGTGGTTGTAGATATGAAATGATGCTTAAAGGATGGATATGGTAATTTGACTGGAAGTGGAATGTGATTTTGGAGATTGGAAAAGTATAGTGCACCTAGTGGTTCAGTGTGGTTTTGATAGATGTGATTGAGTAATAGTTGATAATTGTTTCTGTTATGAGTCTTGTGTACAGAAGGGAGTCTACATAGCAATTGTGATTTTGATGGACGTGACGATTGACAATTGGACTTGAATTATATGAGTTGACGTAATGGTCAAATGTGATTGTGATGGGTGTGATTAAAGAGAAAGAGTCTAGAATTATAGGTGTTGGCATCTCGAGTGGTTGTTTATAAGAGCGAGAAGAGCCAAAATTGGGCAGTGGGTAAAGTTGGGTGGCCAAGTATGAGTAATTCAATATGTTGGATGAACTTTCGGTATGCAAGTATTGTCGACCATAAAAATGTCTGTCGAGAAAATTATGTTTATGTCACAAGCAAAAGGCAATCTGAAGGTTCGAAAATATATTTTTATATTAATTACGTCATTCATAACGAAATATATTTGTTATGCCGTCTTTTAAGTGGGATACAAATGTGTTATTATACCAAGGAATTGGTTTTCCGTGGTTTTCCCCTTATCCTCCAGGAAATTGTCGGGTTGTACCTTACTTAAGGCCACGGCCGCTTCCTTCCCACCAAGCCCCCAGTTCATCAAAGCGGGTAGTAGTAGCATCCTTCTCACTGGCGCAGGCTGGGCCTTAAACCGTGAGGATTTTAGCCCTTCGACTCATTTCGGGCCTTGAGTGCTTTTTCTTAGTGGAGATCTTCTCTTCTTCGGTGGCATGGCGTTGTTGGTTGGTGGCTAGTATAGCGGTTATTATGTCTTCACTGGTCAGGATATGACCTGCGCCCCTTGCGGGGCGGATGTGACTGGCAGTCGTTGAAGCTTCGTTGTCAGAGTCCCAACGTAGTCTGAAGAGGAGGGTCACCCATCCAGATGGTGACCACTCCCGATGTTGCTTCAGTGTCATGACGCATTAATTAATTTACAGTGCTCAGGACAAGGTGGGTAGGATGATGAGGGCATTTGAGTTGGCGGTCCAAATGCTGTGTTGAGGTTCTGATTAGGGCCGCTGTGTGAAGGTGAGGAGTTGAATTTCTTGGCGGGGCAGGTTAATGTAGGATGATTTGGTTGCTTGGCATGGCGGGTGCATGGAGTGTAAGGTGAGGAGATAGAAGGTTTAGTAGAGATAAGAGGAGGGTAGAGATTTCTTAGCGGGGTTGGGGGCGGAAGGGGGGATGTTGAGCGTGGGAGGGGGTATGTTGGGCGTGGGAGGGGGGAGATTTTGAGGCTTAGGAGTGAAGGAGGTTTGCTGTTAGTGTGTAGGAGTTGGGCGTGCTTGTACTGTGCTCTAATTGACCGTTTAAAGAATGGGCAGCCAGGGAACGAAGCGGCATGACTGCCTTGGAAGTTGGCACACTTCGCACGGTCCCTCGGTACCTTAAAATCTGTCGGGTGATGCCTCCTGGAGGAGGCACAGGTCACCCTCCCCAGTTGTACCACCGACCCAATGTCTCACGCTCCAGGACACTGCCCTCGAAGCAGTAGAGATAGTATCCCTCGCTGAGGTCGAGGGAAAAACAACCTTGGATAGGCAGTTTAGGCACAAGAAAAAATAGGTTAAGAAACGACAATAAAATGCTAGTTCTGATGACTTCAGATTCGTATCGAATCGTAATCTGTTTACCCACCAGGGTCGGTTTTTCCCTCGGACTCTGCGAGGGATCCCACCTCTACCGCTTCAAGGGCAGTGTCCTGGAGTTTCAGACTCTGGGTCGGGCCATGGAACTGGGGAGGATGACCAGTACCTCGCCCAGGCGGCCTCACCTGCTATGCTGAACAGGGGCCTGGGTGGGGGATGGGAAGTTTGGAACGGATAGACAAAGAAGAGGGAAGAAAGCGGCCGTGGCCTTAAGTTAGGTACCATCCCGGCATTTGCCTGGAAGAGAAATGGGAAAACACGGAAAACCACTTCCAGGATGGCTGAGGTGGGAATTGAAACCACCTCTTCTCAGTTGACCTCCCGAGGCTGAGTGGACCCCGTTCCAGCCCGCGTACCACTTTTCAAATTTCGTAGCAGAGCTGGGAATCGAACCAGAGCCTCCGGGGGAGGCAGCTAATAACACTAACCACTAAACCACACTTGAGATTTAGGTGAACAAAACCCACGAGTTTCTTCAGATGGCTCTAATAGAAGAGTTTATAATTTTGCACATTCCAGTAATTTGTGCAAAGTTACTTGTGATTAGTAACATTCTATCCTTCATCATTCCACTATACCACAGAGGTGGAGAAACCCCGTATTAATATCTCAAATTGAACTGAAATGCTGATTTAGGCCTATTTTTAACCGGTTCTGTTTCACTGGACTCCGATGTACAGTTACGAAACTTCCATTGACCCTTAGTGGGTAACGCAGCACCTTCGTACACGGAAAACATAACCGATTCATTACTCTGTGGTGCGATTGAGGGTAAAAGGCTTTCCTGACGTCTTCATAAAGTAACAAAATGTCGCAGCATCGAATAGAAGAATACTAGTGGATCTTGAAGAAGTTTGCAGATCTGTGTCAGGAAGACCGAGCGGTCTAAGGCGCCAGACACTAGGATAGTCCTTGCCTGGGTAAAACAGATCTGAAAAATTCTCGTCGTCTCTGAGCGCGTGGTTCGAATCCCACTCCTGACACGACTTTAATATTAATTTCATTCGGACACAAATCTGGACTCTGGTCGCACACAGACATTTATTTCAAATCCCGTATCAACAGTGAGTATTACGAAAAAAAAAAAAGTAGTAAAGCATATAACGAATAGACAGTGTATATATTAGAAAAACAAGGCTCCGGAAGGTGTGGCAATGTTTGAGCTGCCTTTCTACCGAGGAAGGTTTAGGAAGTGTATGACTAGTCAACATTAATCTATGACAACAGGCAACCGACAGAGGAAAACAGACATTCGAGCACTTTCTTGGCTGACGGGGTCTTCTTCGCCAAGGATGAACTTTCGGTGTGTAAATGTTGTCGACCACAAAAATGTCAGTCGCGAAAATTATGTTTATGTCACAAGCAAAAGGCAATCTAAATATTCGAAAATATATTCTGAGAATAATTACGTCATTCATAACGAAATATATTTGTTATGCTGTCTTTTTAGTGGGATACAAATGTGCCATTACACCAAGGAAGTGGTTTTCCGTGGTTTTCCCCTTCTCTTCCAAGAAATTATCGGGACTGTACCTTACTTTAGGCCACGGCCGCTTCGTTCCCACCAAGCCCCTGTCCATCATAAGGAGTGAGGCCCCCTGGGCGAAGCACAGTTCACCCTCCTCAGTTGTATCGCCCGACCCAATGTCTCACGGTCCAGGACACTGCCGTCGAAGCGATAGAGAGGGGATCCCTCGCTGAGGAAGAGGGAAAAAACCTAGGATAAACTGTTTAGATAGAAGAAGAAATAGGTTAAGATACGACAATATAATGCTAGTTCTGATGACTTCAGATTAAGATGAAGAAATCCCATGAGATTCCTCAGATGGCTCTATTAGAAGAGTTTATAATTTTACACATTCCAGTATTTTGTACAACTTTACTTGTGATTAGTAACATTCCTTCCTTCCTCATTCCACTATACCATAGAGGTTGAGAGAACAAGAATTGATATCTCTAAATGAACTGAAATGCTGAGTTAGGACTATTTATTAATTTAACCGGTTCTGTTTAACTGGTCTCTGAAGTAGCGTTACCAAACTACCATTGATCCTTAGGGGGTCATACAGCACATTCGTACACGGAATACATAACTATATCCATAACCAATTCAATACTCTGTGATGCGATTGAGAGTAAAAGGCCTTCATGACGTCTTCATCAAGTACCAAAATGTCGCAGCAGCGAATAGCAGAATACTAGTGGTTCATGAAGAAGCTTGCGGGTCCGTGTCAGGATGGTCAAGCATTACCCTTGCCTGGCTAAGACAGGCCTCAAGAATTCTGGTCCTCTCTGAGGGCGTGGGTTCGAATCGCAGTCCTGACGCGATTTTAATATTAATTTCATTCTGACACAAATCTGGACTCTGGTCGCACACAAATATTTATTTCAAATCCCGTATCAACAGTGAGTATTACGAAAAAAAAAAGTAGTAAAGCATGTAACGAATAGACAGCGTAGGCTATATATTACAAAAACAAGGCTCCGGAAGGTGTGTCAATGTTTGAGATTGCTATCTACCGAGGAAGGTATAGGAAGTGTATGACTAGTCAATATTAATCTATGACAACAGGGAGCCAACAGAGGAAAACGGTCATTCGAGCACTTTCCTGGCTGACGGGTTCTTATTCGTCAAAGATGAGCTTCCAGTGTGCAAGTATTGTCGAACATAAAAATATCTGTCGAGAAAATTATGTCACAAGCAAAAGGCAATCTAAAGAATTGAAAATATATTTTTATAGCCTATTAATTACGTCGCCGCCTCTGTGGTGTAGTGGTTAGCGTGATTAGCTGCCACCCCCGCAGGTCCGGGTTCGATTCCCGGCTCTGCCACGAAATTTGAAAAGTGGTACGAGGGCTGGAACGGGGTCCACTCAGCCTCGGGAGGTCAACTGAGTAGAGGTGGGTTCGATTCCCACCTCAGCCATCCTCGAAGTGGTTTTCCGTGGTTTCCCACTTCTCCTACAGGCGAATGCCGGGATGGTACCTAACTTAAGGCCACGGCCGCTTCCTTCCCTCTTCCTTGCCTATCCCTTCCAATCTTCCCATCCCTCCACAAGGCCCCTGTTCAGCGTAGCAGGTGAGGCCGCCTGGGGGAGGTACTGGTCATACTCCCCAGTTGTATCCCCCGACCAAGAGTCTGCAGCTCCAGGACACTGCCCTTGAGGCGGTAGAGGTGGGATCCCTCGCTGAGTCCGAGGGAAAAACCGAACCTGGAGGGTAAACAGATGATGATGATGATTAATTACGTCATTCATAACGAAATATGAGGCGTCTAGTATCAAAACCGGCCAAGTCACTCAAGGCATATTTTTCAATATGGACGAAAAACCCGTAGAGACAAAGCAATGATAGTCAGAAAATATTTTTTTCACAGTTATATCCTTAATGGTTTAACATTTAAGTTCCGCTATTTTGAGAAATCTAACTCATAATTAACCCATCTTTTTGTTAATTTAAATTTTGACTTGGCCGTTTTTGTTGCAATTTTGTAAAATTTCACAAGGTATGAAAGTAAATCTTTCAGTTCACCACTCGGAACAATATCCACGTTACAGCACACAATAATGACAAAATACGAGCACACCGGAAATAGGACTGCTTTGGCGCCAATGACGGTAAGAAGCCCGCGAATACGTAAATCAGTGTTGCAAACGAACATAAAACAAAATATTGTGACTTCAAAGAATATACATTACAAGGAACGATTTTGCCTACTGATATTATCACATTGTTGCTTAATGTAACAAAACAAGGTTCCAGACAATAATGCTGCATCATAAAGATTGTCGCTCGTTCCTTGACTTGGCCGGTTTTGAATTCACTGGCTGCATGACTTGGCCGATTCTGTTGCACGACCGAGAATTCAGTGCTCTATAACATGAAGACATGGACGATTTTAAAGCATATTCTTGTTTCACCTGATAGTGCTATACTTCTACTTCAAATTGATAACCTTAACTCATTTTCGTAAATTTTGTGACTTGGCCGGTTTTGATACTAGACGCCTCATATATTTGTTATGCCGTCTTTAAGTGGTATACAATGTGTCATTATACTAAGGAAATAGTTTCTTTGGTTTTCACCTTCTCCTCCAGGAAATTGTCGGGATTGTACCTTACTTAAGGCCACGGCCGCAGTTCATCACAGCGGGTGAGGCCTCCTGGGCGAGGCACAGGTCACCCTCCCCAGTTGTATCGCCCGACCCAATGTCTCACGCTCCAGGACACTGCCCTCGAAGCGGTAGAGATGGGATCCCTCGCTGTGGCCGAGGGAAAATTCAACCTTGGATAAGCAGTTTAGGTAGAAGATTTAGCTTAAGAAACGACAATAATATGCTAGTTCTGATGACTTCAGATTAAGGTGAATAAATCCCATGAGTTCCATCAGATGGCTCTAATAGAAGAGTTGATAATTTTTCACACTCCAGTAATTTGTGCAAATTTACTTGTGATTAGTAACATTCTTTCCTTCATCATTCCACTATACCACAGAGGTTGAGAAAACAAAAATTAATATCTCGAAATGAACTGAAATGCTGAATTAGGCCAATTATTTAAATTAACCCGTTCTGTTTCATTGGTATCTCATGTACCGTTACTAAACTACCATTGATCCTTAGGGGGTAATGCAGCACGTTCGTACACGGAATACATATTTATATCCACAACCAATTCAGTACTCTGTGATGCGGTTGAGAATAAACGGCATTAATAACGTTTTCATAAAGTAACAAAATTTCGCAGCAGCGAATAGAAGAATACTAGTGGATCCTGAAGAAGTTTGCGCATCGTGACAGGATTGCCGAGCTGTCTAAGGCGCCAAACTCAAGGATAATCCTTGCTTGCGTAAGGTAGTTCTGAAGAATTCTGGTCGTCTATGAGGGCGTGGGTTCGAATCCCACTCCTGACACGATTTTTATATTAATTTCATTCGGACACAAATCTGGACATTGGTCGCACAGAGATATTTATTTCAAATCCCAACGGGTGAGGCCTCCTCGGCGAGGCACAGGTCACCCTCCCCAGTTGTATCGCCCGACCCAATGTCTCACGCTCCAGAACACTGCCCTCGAAGCGGTAGAGATGGGATCCTTCGCTGAGACGGGGGGAAAACCAACCTTGGATAAGCGGTTTAGGTAGAAGAGGAATTAGGTTAAGAAATTACAATAAAATGCTAGTTCTCATGACTTCAGATTAAGGTGAATAAATCCCATGCGTTTCTTCAGATGGCTCTAATAGAAGAGTTGATAATTTTGCACATTCCAGTAATTTGTGCAAATTTACTTGTGATTGGCAACATTCATTTCTTCCTCATTCCTCTGTACCAGAGAGGTGGACAAAACAAGAATGAATATCCCAAATTGAACTGAAATGCTGAATTAGGCCTACTTTTTTTAAGTAACCGGTACTGTTCCACCGGTGTCTGCTGTAGCCTTACTAAACTACCATCGATCCTTAGGGGGTAATGCAGCACATTCGTACACGGAATACGTAATTATATCCACAACCTATTCAGTACTCTGTGATGCGATCGAGTGTAAAAGGCCTTCATGATGTCTTCGTAAAGTAACAAAATTTCGCAGCAGCGAATAGAAGAATACTAGTGGATTCTTGAAGAATCCTACGCATCCGTGTGAGAATGGCCGAGCTGTCTAACGCCTTGATTCAAGGATAATCTTTGCCTGCGTAAAACAGGTCTGGAGAATTCTGGTCATCCCTGAGGGCGTGGGTTCGAATCCCACTACTGACATGGTTTTAATTAATTTCATTCGGACACAAATCTGGACTCTGGTCACACGCAAACATTTATTTCAAATCCCGTATCAACAGTGAGTATTACGAAGGTAGTAGTAATGCATAGAACGAATAGACAGTGTAAATATTACAAAAACAAGGCTCCGAAAAGTGTGGCAATGCTTGAGCTTGCTATCTACCGAGCAAGGTTTAGGAAAAGTATGACTAGTCAATATTAATCTATGACAACAGGGAGCCGACAGAGGAAAACGGTCATTCGAGCACTTTTCTGGCTGACGGGTTCTTATTCGTCAAGGATGAACTTACGGTGTGCAATTGGTATCGACCATAACAATGTCTGTCGAGAAAATTATGTTTATATCACAAGAAAAAGGCAATCTAAAGATTCGAAAATATATTTTGAGATTAATTACGTCATTCATCGTTCGTAATCTGCTTACCCTCCAGGGTCGACTTTTCCCTCGGATTACGTCATTCATAATGAAATATTTTTTGTTATGCGGTCTTTTTAGTGGGATACAAATGTGTCATTACACCAAGGAAGTGGTATTCCGTGGTTTTCCCCTTCTTCTCCAGGAAATTATCGGCATTGTACCTCACTTAAGGCCACAGCCGCTTCCTTCCCAAAAAGGCCCCAGTTCATCATAGCGGGTGAGGCCACCTGGGCAAGGCACAAGTCACCACCCCAGTTAGGTATCCCCCGACCCAATGTCTCACGCTCCAGGACACTGCCCTCGAAACGGAAGAGATCGGATCCCTCGCTGAGGCTGAGGGAAAAACAACCTTGGATAAGCAATTTAGGTAGAAGAAGAATTAGGTTTATAAACGACAATAAAATGCTAGTTCTGATGACTTCAGATTAAGGTGAATAAATCCCATGAGTTTCTTCAGATGGCTCTAATTAAAGAGCTGATAATTTTGCACATTCCAGTAATTTGTGAAAATTTACTTGTCATTAGTAACCTTCTTTCCTTCCTCATTCCACTATACCACAGAGGTGCAGAAAGCCCGTATTAATATCTCAATTTGAACTGAAATGCTGAGTTAGGTCTATTTATTAATTTAACCGGTACTAAAGAGACTAAGAAGGAGGTGCAGACTGGAAAGAAATAGAGTTAGAAATGGCTGTGGAAATAAGGAGAAATTGAAGGAACTTACTAGAAAATTGAATCTAGCAAAGAAGGCAGCTAAGGATAATATGATGGCAAGCATAATTGGCAGTCATACGAATTTTAGTGAAAAATGGAAGGGTATGTATAGGTATTTTAAGGCAGAAACAGGTTCCAAGAAGGACATTCCAGGAATAATTAATGAACAAGGGGAGTGTGTATGTGAGGATCTTCAACAGGCAGAAGTATTCAGTCAGCAGTATGTAAAGATTGTTGGTTACAAGGATAATGTCGAGATAGAGGAGGAGACTAAGGCCAAAGAAGTAATAAAATTTACATATGATAACAATGACATTTACAATAAGATACAAAAGTTAAAAACTAGAAAAGCGACTGGAATTGATCAGATTTCTGGGGATATACTAAAGACAATGGGTTGGGATATAGTACCATATCTGAAGTACTTATTTGATTATTGTTTGGTCGGAGGAGCTATACCAGATGAATGGAGAGTTGCTATAGTTGCCCCGGTATATAAAGGAAAGGGTGATAGACATAAAGCTGAAAATTACAGGCCAGTAAGTTTGACATGCATTGTATGTAAACTTTGGGAAGGCATTCTTTCTGATTATATTAGACATGTTTGTGAAATTAATAACTGGTTCGATAGAAGGCAATTCGGTTTTAGGAAAGGTTATTCCACTGAAGCTCAACTTGTAGGATTCCAGCAAGATATAGCAGATATCTTGGATTCAGGAGGTCAAATGGACTGTATCGCGATTGACCTGTCTAAAGCATTTGATAGGGTGGATCATGGGAGACTACTGGCAAAAATGAGTGCAATTGGACTAGACAAAAGAGTGACTGAATGGGTTGCTATATTTCTAGAAAATAGATCTCAGAGAATTAGAGTAGGTGAAGCTTTATCTGACCCTGTAATAATTAAGAGGGGAATTCCTCAAGGCAGTATTATCGGACCTTTATGTTTTCTTATATATATAAATGATATGAGTAAAGGAGTGGAATCGGAGGTAAGGCTTTTTGCGGATGATGTTATTCTCTATAGAGTGATAAATAAGTTACAAGATTGTGAGCAACTGCAACGTGACCTCGAAAATGTTGTGAGATGGACAGCAGGCAATGGTATGTTGATAAACGGGGTTAAAAGTCAGGTTGTGAGTTTTACAAGTAGGAAAAGTCCTCTCAGTTTTAATTACTGCGTTGATGGGGTGAAAGTTCCTTTTGGGGATCATTGTAAGTATCTAGGTGTTAATATAAGGAAAGATCTTCATTGGGGTAATCACATAAATGGGATTGTAAATAAAGGGTACAGATCTCTGCACATGGTTATGAGGGTGTTTAGGGGTTGTAGTAAGGATGTAAATGAGAGGGCATATAAGTCCCTGGTAAGACCCCAACTAGAGTATGGTTCCAGTGTATGGGACCCTCACCAGGATTACCTGATTCAAGAACTGGAAAAAATCCAAAGAAAAGCAGCTCGATTTGTTCTGGGCGATTTCCGACAAAAGAGTAGCGTTACAAAAATGTTGCAATGTTTGGGTTGGGAAGAATTGAGAGAAAGAAGAAGAGCTGCTCGACTAAGTGGTATGTTCCGGGCTGTCAGCGGAGAGATGGCGTGGAATGACATTAGTAGACGAATAAGTTTGAATGGCGTTTATAAAAGTAGGAAAGATCACAATATGAAGATAAAGTTGGAATTCAAGAGGACAAACTGGGGCAAATATTCATTTATAGGAAGGGGAGTTAGGGATTGGAATAACTTACCAAGAGAGATGTTCAATAAATTTCCAATTTCTTTGAAATCATTTAGGAAAAGGCTAGGAAAACAACAAATAGGGAATCTGCCACCTGGGCGACTGCCCTAAATGCAGATCAGTATTGATTGATTGATTGATGGCTTCTCAAGTAGCGTTACCAAACTACCATTGATCCTTAGGGGGTCATACAGCACCTTCGTACACGGAATACGTACATATATCCATAACCAATTGATTACTCTGTGATGCGATTGAGAGTGAAAGGCATTCATGACGTCTTCATCAAGCAACAAAATACCGCAGGGGCGAATAGGAGAATGCTAGTGGATCTTGAAGAAGTTTGAGCATCCGTGTCAGGATGGCCGAGCGCTGTAAGTTGCCAGACTCAAGGATAAACCTTGCCTGGGTAAAACAGGTCTGAAGATTTCTGGTTCTCTCTGAAAGCGTGGGATCGAATCCCACACCTGACACGATTTTAATATTAATTTCATTCGGACACAAATCTCGACACTTGTCGCACACGAATATTTATTTCAAATCCCGTCTCAACAGTGAGTATTACGAAAGTAGTAGTAATGCATAGAACGAATAGACAGTGTAAATATTACAAAGACAAGGCTCCGGAAGGTGTGGCAATGTTTGAGCTTTGTATCTACCGAGGAATGTTTAGGAAGTGTATGCCTAGTCAATATTAATCTATGACAACAGGGAGCCGACAGAGGAAGACGGTCATTCGAGCACTTTCCTGACTGACGGCGTCTTATTCGTCAAGGATGAACTTCCGGTGTGCAAGTATTGTCCACCACAAAAATATCTGTCGAGAAAATTATGTTTATGTCACAAGCAAAAGGCAATCTAAAGATTCGAAAACAAATTTTGAGATTAAATATGTTATTCATAACGAAATAGATTTGTTATGCCGTCTTTGTAGTGGGATACAATGTGTTATTATACCAAGGAAGTTGTTTTCCGTGGTATTCTCTTTTTCCTCCAGGAAATTGTCGGGATCGTACCTTACTTAATGCCACGGCCTCTTCCTTCCCACCAAGGCCCCAGTTCATCATAGCGGGTGAGGCCGCCTGGGCGAGGCACATGTCACCCTCCCCAGTTGTATCGCCCGACCCAATGTCTCACGCTCCAGGACACTGCCCTCGAAGCGGTCGAGATGGGATCCCTCACTGAGGCACAGGGAAAAACCAACCTTGGATAAGTAGTTTAGGTAAAAGAAGAATTAGGTTAAGAAACGACAATAAAATGCTAGTTCTGATGACTTCACATTAAGGTGAATAAATCCCATGCGCTTCTTCAGATGGCTCTAATGGAAGAGTTGATAATTTTGCACATTCCAGTAATTTGTGCAGATTTACTTTTGATTAGGAACATTCTTTCCTTCCTCATCCACTATACCACATAGGTGGAGAGACCCCTTATTAATATCTCAAATTGAACTGAAATGCTGAGTTAGGCCTATTTATTCATTTAACCGGTTCTGTTTAACTGGTTTCTCAAGTAGCGTTACCAAACTACCATTGATCCTTAAGGGGTAATGCAGCACTTTCGTACATGGAATTCATAATTATATCCACAACCAATTCAGTACTCTGTGATGCGATTGAGTGTAAAAGGCCTTCATGACTTCTTCATAAAGTAACAACATTTCTGATATTGACATCGCCTTCCTACAAGAAGTCCCCCTTCCGATGTTACCCATTTCCTCACATTATAACCAGTATATAAATATAGGCAATGCTAATAGGGGAACAGGGTTCTTAACACGACATGATCTGGAACTGGAAGGTGTGAGGTGTCTCTATTCTGGAAGAATCAAATCTGGACATATTCATGATACTACCCTAATAAATATTTATGCATCATCAAGGAACCAAAACCGTGTTCAACGCTAGACATTCTTTCAACGAGGTCCCATTCCAAACCTGCATAGTATAAAAGAGAAAAATCCTTGCCGGGGACTTCAATTGTGTTCAGCGATTAAAGGATTCGACGGGGCAAAATTACGGGACAAAGACTGACTTAAATGATCTGATAACCTACTTGAACCTGACTGGTGTTGTGGATTAGCTGAATGTGCCTCTTCCTCACTATACCTATATCCAGTACAACTCATCCTGGCGGACTGGCCGCATGTATGTTTCGAGAGCACTCATTCAACCTAGGAACTATGAGGTGATACCTGTTAGCTTCACTAGTCACCGCGCAGTCGTATGGACAATAAACTATCCACATAAAATCTATTATATAGGGAGAAGGTACTGGAAAATGAACTGCTCACTACTTAACAATGAACAATGTAAGGAAACATTTCTGCAACACTGGAATACATGAATACTTCAGAAATGTAAATATAGTGATTGTGCAGAATGCTGGGACCGGCTAGTTAAACCAGGGATAAGACGAATTTTTAAAAACATTGTGTATCACAAGGAACAAGAGAGACGCGATACAAATTAATTCTATTATATCGTCCTCCGACAGCTACAGGAGAGGAACAATGCTGGTGATTAAAATTACAATGAGATTAAGGACATTAAAGGCAAACTGTTGAAAGTGCAACAGCGGACCCTAACACAAATAAACGTGATACTGAAGGATCACACGTCCCTACCTGATGAAATTGCCAGTGTCTACTACATAGCACATGCTAAGCGAAAGTAGCAACGCCGGTACACGATCGCCTGATCGAAGTGAGGTTACGTTAACGGAAGATATAAGGAGACGAATTTCTTCTTTCTGTCAACAGTTATACGCCAGGGAATCTATTGGTATAAACAAAGTCGATACATTGCTTCAGTCCTGTTACGCCGAACTTACTCCGGAAAGTAAAGAACTGCTTAGCATGGAAATTACTGATGCTGAAATTCAGGCTAACATAACAAATCTTCCGTCTAATCACTGTCCAGGAATCGACGGGTTCCCTTATAAATTTTATAAACTATACTGGCATATTATTGGCAAGGAATTCTGTGATGTTATCCGCATTATCTCGAAACGTCGTTCCCTATGCAAATCTCAACATGAAGGTATTATAGTTCCCACCACAAAGAAGAAATATCTCTTCATGTGGAGGACTTCAGTCCGGTTACCTTGTTGTGCAGTGATTATGAATTATTAGCCAGAGTGTTATCCCGTCGTCTGAAGACTGTCTGGCAGATATAATTGGAACTTAACAGTGTTGTAATGCTCCCGGGCTTACCATTCTGACAAATCTGCGAACACTACGTGATATCTATTTGAAAGTCCAATTCCAGCCAAGTGTCCAACTAAGCTTATTGAATATAAAGCATTTGACCGTGTTAGCCATCAGTATCTGTACATCGCTTTAAAGCATTTTCAATTCCCTGATACAGTGATTGACTACATTCGAATGATCCATTACAATTCTATATCCAAAGTACTTGTCAACGGATACTTCTCATCATTTATACTGATAGAAAGATCAGTACGACAAAGAGTATCCATGGATACTCTTTATCATAGGACTGGAACCATTCTTTCGGACACTTCAACCACAGCTACAAGGATACAGAGTAAATACCTATCAGTTTTCATTGCGTGTTTACGCTGATGACATATCGATGTTAGTCCGCTGTGAAAATGGCCTTGATCATATTGCTCAAGCTCTCAGCACCTACAGCGGCGGTTCAGGGGCGAAAACCAATCCCAAAAAAGCTACTTTACTCAACTTCAATGGAGGGACAGGAATCATTCAGGGAAACTGGTTTCATACGGTTGATGTGGTGAAGATCCTTGCTATTAAATGGAAGACATGTGTGTTCGAAACTTTTTTGCTATTTGCTTTACGTCGCACCGACACAGAGAGGTCTTATTGCGACGATGGGACGGGAAAGGCCTAGGAATGGAAAGGAAGCGGCCGTGGCCTTAATTAAGGTACAGCTCCAGCATTTGCCTGGTGTGAAAATTGGAAACCACGATAAACCATCTTCAGGGCTGCCGACAGTGGGGTTTGAACCCACTATCTCCCGGATGTGAGCTCACAACTGCACGGTCCTAACCGCTTGGCCAACTCGCCCGGTGCTCGATACTTTAGAAACCATTTGGGCAACAGTTTTTGCCAAAGTTAGGGCTGTGATGCTGAAATTTTGTCAAAGGTATTTGAATTTATTTCAGAGGATTGTGGTGAAAAGCATTTATGTGCTCTCAAAGGTTTGGTATTTCGCTCAAGTGTCCCGCTACCTACACACTTTGAAGGCCAACTCTCAAAACATATCGGTTGGTTTATATGGCAAGGCAAGCTGTTTCGAGTACAACGAGAACAACTGTATCTTCCAATATCATCTGAAATTCCAATAAGTGGTAAATGAACTACCGTCAGGAACGAATGCTACCACCAAGCCCATTTGCAGTATGATATGACGAGATGTGAACTTCACCCCACGGATTGAATCCACAGCACTCTACATCCACTGGCCTATGGTCTGGGCAAACTTTAGTCGTATGAAACTCTCGTCTCACACACGTTCCCAAATCTTCCTTTTAATAAATACTCTGGTACCAACAACACATCGTCGTCACAAAATACATCCGGAATACTCGCCATGGTGAACGGTGTGTGGTCAAACGGATACAGCGATACACCGACCAACAACACGCACAAATGCAGTGCACACATGGAGATGGTGGAAACGACAGGTGTGTCGCCTCATGACCAAGCCCCTTGGAGACATCGACGACGGAAGCTGATTCGCCTGTCCGTGACGACCTTCCCCCAAATCAAATAGCAAGCGATTGTGTGAATAATAGGACAATATTTACTTACATGTTGGACAGTGTTGATGGTGGCCGGCTCTTTTGTACCGCATGAAGAAAGAGCGGTGGAAACTCAATGAAAGTGGACAGCTGGAAGATAGGTATGGTCACTATTTGAACTGTATTGATTTATAACAATGTTGCTTTGCGTGTCTTCTTGTTATTGTGATCCTCTCAGTTATTAGGTTCAGTTGTTTCCTTTGAAGGTATAAGAATATTTCATTTTTATTTTTGTGACATTCCGTGAGCGGATATCTGAAATTGCTTAGAACTTTTCACTATCATCCGCCCTGGTTCATTGGTTCAGATTTATTGCATACGTGCAATGTAAATATTGAAACATAGAATAAACGACTTTAAAAAAGCTGTCTAAGGCGCCAGACTCAAGGATAATCCTTGCCTGGGTAAAACAAGTGCGAAGAAATCTGCTCTTGTCTGGGGGCGTGTTTCCAGTCCCACTCCTGACAGAATTTTAAAATTTAATTTCATGCCGGTCCGCCTCTGTGGTGTAGTGGTTAGTGTGATTAGCTGCCACCCCCAGAGGCCCGGGTTCGATTCCCGGCTCTGCCACGAACATTTGAAAAGTGGTACGAGGGATGGATCGGGGTCCACTCAGCCTCGGGAGGTCAACTGAGTAGAGGTGGGTTCGATTTCAACCTCAGCCATTCTGGAAGTGGTTTTCCGTGGTTTCCCACTTCTCCTTCAGGCAAATGGTGGGGTGGTACCTCACTTAAGGCCACGGCCGCTTCCTTCCCTCTTCCTTGTCTATCCCGTCCAATCTTTCCATCCCCGCAAGGCCCCTGTTCAGCATAGCAGGTGAGGCCTCCTGGGCGAGGTACTGGTCATCCTCTCCAGTTTCATCCTCCGACCCAGAGTATGAAGCTCCAGGATACTGCCCTTGAAGCGGTAGAGGTGGGATCCCTCGCTGAGTCCGAGGGATAAACCAACCCTGGAGGGTAAGCAAATTAAAAAAGAAAGAATTTCATTCCGAATCAATTCTGGACGCTGGTCGCTCACAAACATTTATTTAAAATCCCTTATCAACAATGAATATTACAAAAATAGGTTTAATGCACATTGTGAATACACCCTGTATACATACAATGCCAAAACAAGTCTCCGGAAAGTGTATGGCCTTATTTGAGAGCGGTCTATCTATCGAGGAATGTTTAGGAAGTGTATGACATATCAATATTAATTTAGGACAAAAGGGAGCTGACACATGCCAATCAATGAGGACAATAAAACAGACAGCATAAAGGTAGACAAATTCTAGGAAACACTAGAACAAATAGTATGCAAAATTCCTCCAAACCACGTCAAAATCCTACTAGGAGACTTCAGTGCACAATTGGGCAAAGAAAGTCAACACAGGAAAGCAATTGGAAAAATCCCAGCACATAAATGAACCAATCAAAATGGACAAAGATTAGTCGAACTCGGCAGGATATTCATCCTTAAAATCATGTAAACATACTTATAGTTTATAGTTTCTTTTCTATAAAAAATGACGAGGAGATCACTGAACACACTCATCGGCGAATTCAAAATTGACCATGTAGCAATCTCTCATCCAAACCACAGAGAAATTATGAATGTTTCAGTCAGAAGAGGTGCACACATAGACTCAGCTTATTACCTGACGAGAATCAAACTACAGTTGAAAACTCAGAGATTCGCAAAAAAGTAGCCATTAATACTAAAGTTTGACCCCACTAAGATCCAACCATCTCTCACAGAAGAATAAGAGATAAAAGAGGTAAACGTTTAGCAACAACTCAAAATCAAACTGATTACAACAGCACAATAACTAATTCCTCTGCAGAAAAGGAAGAGACGCTCTTGGTGGAATGAGGAATGTGAACAAGCTATCCAATCTCGACAGAAGGCATACAACAACTCGAACAGAAAGAAGACAGAGAATAACTACAAAACATTCCCGACAGTGAGGAAAGAGACAGCTCAATTGATCAGACAGACAAAAAAGAAATTTGAGAAGGACGAACTACTTGGAATCGAGAAAGACTTTGAAAGAAACAACACACGAAATTTCTATAAGAACTTCAAATCTAATCTTGCAGGATATCAACAACAAAGTCTCCGCTTCAAGAACGAAAGTGGGCAATTGGCACTATAATAATTGCGTATGGCCTCCAGAGAGGCCTGGTGCGCTCCTTTTTCTCGTAGACGGCCTCTTAAGCGACCTGCATGTCTGTGAAGATGAGGGCACTACCTAGGATGGTTTCTAATGCTAAATACGCCACACACACACACACACACACACACACCTAGCCCCCGAGCTCTTGGAATTGACCAATTAAGGTTAAAATCACCGACCCGGCCCGGAATCAAACCCCGGACCCTCTGAACTGAAGGCCACTACGCTGACCATTCAGCCAACGAGTCGGACGCAATTGGCACTAAACAACCAAGAAAAGTGAGAGGAACTCGCCAGATGCTTTAGAGGACTACTGAACTGTCCAGAACCAGCACAAACATTTTCTCCTCAAGAACCTGAAAATACTTACTTACTTACTTACTTACTTACTTACTTACTTACTTACTTAATCTGTTTACCCTCCAGGGTTGGTTTCGCCCTCGGACTCAGCGAGGAATCTAACCTCTAACGCACCGAGCTCGATAGCTGCAGTCGCTTAAGTGCGGCCAGTATCCAGTATTCGGGAGATAGTAGGTTCGAACCCCACTGTCGGCAGCCCTGAAGATGGTTTTCCGTGGTTTCCCATGTTCACACCAGGCAAATGCTGGGGCTGTACCTTAATTAAGGCCACGGCCGCTTCCTTCCCACTCCTAGACTTTTCCTGTCCCATCGTCGCCGTAAGACCTATCTGTGTCGGTGCGACGTAAAGCAAATAGCAAATATATATATATATATATAATCTACCGCCTCAAGGGCAGTGTCCTGGAGCGTGAGACATTGGGTCGGGGGCAGTAGAGGTGGCATCCCTCGCTGAGTCCGAGGGAAAAACCATCCCTGGATGGTAAGCAGATTAAGAATAAGAATAAGAGTGCGGTAGTTAATGTCTTAAACACCGAACCAGATGGCGTATGCACTCTGCTCTCGTCGTACTACCATCATACGTCCAGGAGTGTAACGTAGCGGATGTGGTGAGCCGTTCGCTTAGCCATCGACGGAATGTGCCAGCGGCGGTTCGAATGCTGCATCGTTGAAATATTTTTGCATCGGTATGATGTTTGAATGCGTAAACACAGGCCCACGTTTGCCACATTCAAACAGTAGAAGGACGCTGTTATTCATCTCATGTCCTACGCATGCTCGGCTGGTTGGGCCTGAATGTACTGTAATCTCTGCTGTCATTCGGCATGTTTTCACAGAGGAATACGTTGACATATTCCTCATTTATGGGAAAGCAAGACAAAACGCGTGCGGGGCACTACGCCTGTACCAGGAACGGTATCCCAACAGGCGACACCCCGCTTCTACGACATTCTGCCGTGTTGAAATATGCCTAAGGACAACAGGCGTGACTTCCAACCAGCCACCAGTCCGTGATAGGCCCGTTACATTGGGGAAACAGAAGAGGCCGTTTTGGAGGCAGCTCGTAAAAGATCACACATCAGTACAAGGGCGATTGTACGACAGGTGAACACCAGTCAGCCGTCCGTCTGAACATAAATTTCACCCATACAATCTTGAGCTAAACCAAGAGCTCCATGGGCGGGATTTAGATGCTCGAATAGAGTTCTGTCGGTGCCCATCAGACAGGCTGCACAATGATGTAGCATTCGTATCGCATATCTTGTTCTCGGATGAATCGCGCTTCCACAATAATGGGAACGTCAATCGCCTCAATATGCACGATTAAAGTCCGGACAATCCTCACTGGGTGCGACAGATGGCCCATCAAGTATGATGGGGAGTGAATGCTTGGTGTGGAATCTTGGGGGATCCCTGGTAGGACCCTATTTCTTTGAGGGCCATTGGACGGACGACGTTACCTGCACTTCATGCGTCAGGAACTCCCACTGCTGCTGGAGGATGTGCCCTTGCACGACCGTTTGACGATGTGGTTGCAACAGAATGGAGCTCCACCTCATTCGACTTTGCCCGTTCATAACCATTTGAACGAGGAACAGCCAGGGAAATTAATAAGACGAGGATGCCCTGTTTCTTGGCTCACCAAATCACCGGATATAACGCCGTTAGAATTCTTCTTGTGGGGACATTTGAAGAACGTCAAGTGCCGGAAAACCGCGACCAGCTCTGGCAGTTCATCACGGATGCCTGCCGAGCAATTGCACCTGTAATGCTTCAAATCAATCACTACTGATCTGCATTTAGGGCAATCGCCCAGGTGGCAGATTCCCTATCTGTTGTTTTCCTACCCTTATCTTAAATGATCGCAAAGAAATTGGAAAATGACTGACCATCTCCCTTGGTAAGTTATTCCAATCCCTAACTCATCTTGCTATAAACGAATATTTGCCCCAATTTCTCCTCTTGAATTCCAACTTTATCTTCATATTGTGATCTTTCCTACTTTTAAAGACACCACTCAAACTTATTCGTCTGCTGATGTCCTCCCACGCCATCTCTCCTTGCAACTTTTTTGTAACGCTACTCTTTTGTCAGAAATCACCTACCTAGGTACCTACAGTGGACCCCAAAAGGAACTTTCACCCCATCAACGCAGTAATTAAAACTGAGAGGACTTTTTCTATTTGTTAAACTCAAAACCTGACTTTTATCCCCGTTTACTATCATACCATTGCCCACCGTCCATCTCACAACACTATCGAGGTCACCCTGCAGCCGCTCACAATCTTGTAACTTATTTATTACTCTGTACAGAATAACATCATCTGCAAACAGCCTTATCTCTGATTCCACTTCTTTACACATATCATTGATATATATAAGAAAACATGAAGGTCCAATAATACTGCCTTGTGGAATTCCCCTCTTAATAATTACAGGGTCAGATAAAGCTTCACCTACTCTAATTCTCTGAGTTCTATTTTCTAGAAATATAGCCACCCATCAGTCACTCGTTTTTCTAGTCCAATAGCACTCATTTTTGCCAGTAGTCTTCCATGATCTACCCTATCAAATGCCTTAGATAGGTCAACCGCAATGCAGTCCATTTGGCCTCCTGAATCCAGGATATCTGATATATCTTGCTGAAATCCTACAAGCTGAGCTTCAGTGGAATAACCTTTCCTAAACCAAAACTGTCTTCTGTCAAACCTGTTATTAATTTCGCAAACATGTCTAATATAATCAGAAAGAATGCTTTACCAAAGCTTACATGCAATGCATGTCAAACTGACTGGCCTGTAATTTTCAGCTTTATGTCTATCACCCTTTCCTTTATACACAGGGGCTACTATAGCAAATCTCCATTCATTTGATATAGCTCCTTCAACCAAACAATAATCAAATAAGTATTTCAGATATGGTACTATATCCCAACCCATTGCCTTTAGTATATCCCCAGAAATCTTATCAATTCCAGCTGCTTTTCTAGTTTTCAACTTTTGTATCTTACTGTAAATGCCATTGTTACCATAGGCATGAGGACACGAGTTTACTTTACTATCATAGGTAAATTTTAATACTTCTTTAGTATTATTCACCTCCCCTATCCTGACATTATCCTTGTAACCAACAATCTTTACATACTGCTGACTGAATACTTCTGCCTGTTGAAGATCCTCACATACACACTCTCCTTGTCCATTAATGATTCCTGGAATGTCCTTCTTTGAACCGGTTTCTGCCTTAAAGTACCTATACTTACCCTTCGATTTTTCACTAAAATTTGTATGACCACCATTTATGATTGCCATCATGTTATCCTTGCCGGCCCCGTGGTGTAGGGGTAGCGTGCCTGTCTCTCACCCGGAGGCTCCAGGTTCGATTCCCTGCCAGGTCAGGGATTTTTACCTGGACCTGAGGGCTGGTTCGAGGTCCACTCAGCCTACGTGATTAGAATTGAGGAGCTATCTGACGGTGAGATAGCGGCCCCGGTCTAAAAAGCCAAGAATAACGGCCGAGAGGATTCGTCGTGCTGACACCTCGTAATCTGCAAGCCTTCGGGCTGAGCAGCGGTCGCTTGGTAGGCCAAGGCCCATCAAAGGCTGTAGTGCCATGGGGTTTGGTTTGGTTTGATCGTGTTATCCTTAGCTGACTTCTTTGCTAGATTCAATTTCCTAGTAAGTTCCTTCAAATTCTCCTTACTTCCATAACCATTTCTATCTCTATTTCGTTCCAACCTGCACCTCCTTCTTAGTCTCTTTACTTATCTGTTATAATACAGTGTATCTTTATCATTCCTTACCACCTATAAAGGTACAAACCTATTTTCACATTCCTCAACAATTGCTTTAAACCCATCCCAGAGTCTGTTTATATTTTTATTTGCTTCAACGCGCAAGACGATCTATTGGACACCGGGTCCGAATGTGCATAAACCAAAACGGTCATCACATCGAGCATTTGCTACGATAAAACCTTGTCAGGGTAGTTATGTCCTTATTATTTCCGGTATGTATGTATCGGGCCTGCTAACTAACCGGCCATTCTTAGGGCCACAAACACATTCATTCACACACAATTTGCATGAAAGTGGGTACTGAACTTACATTGCGTGCGGTACGCATTAAACAAATATTTCTGAAATTGGTAATCTTCGCCCCGGACTCGAACCTTCCACCTGGCATACAAGCCCGCTCCGCCACGCCTTTACCAACTACACTACAGTTCCGTACGGCACGCTGCGTAGCTTGTAGAAGTATTAGGTTTACGGCGATCACAATATCAATTTAGTGTTTCGCCGGCGTTTCAGATTCCAGTGCTTAATACGAGTATAACATTACAGCGTCCTATCATGGTGAATCGGTAAATACCAAGATATCCGGTTGTGTTGTCTGAGCATACCGGCAGGACATTTGTTTTCAGGACGGAATGAATATTGTGGATTCCATAAACCTACATTGGAAGGGGCGTCTAAATCACTCTGTATACCTAATTATATTATTTGTTTTTACGTTCCACTAATTACTTTTACAGTTTTGGAGACACCGAGATACCGGAATTTAGTCCCACAAGAGCACTTTCACGTGACAGTATATCTATCGACACAAGGCTGACGTACTTGAGCACTTTCAAATAAATACCACCGGACTGAGCCAGTTGGGATCAGGAGGCCAGCGCCTCAACCGTCTGAGGCACTTAGCCTGGCCACGGTAAGACGTGGGTTCGCTTACCCGTCAAGTAGTCGAAAATTTAGTAAATGAGATTTCCATTCCTGGAGCGACACATGGTCGTGGGGTTCACTCAGCCTGCACCAAAAATGAGTACCAGGTTAATTCCTGGGAGCAAAGACGGCGGGGCATAGAGCTAACCACTCTATCCCACTTAGTGCGAGGTTAATAGTGGAAGCCGTTACTTCCGCTTCTCCAAGGGCCTTCATGGCCTGTACGGAGATCACTTTGCTTGCATATCAATTTATATTCTTGTTTCAACGACACATCCTAGTTTTTGTTAAAGTTATTTAGTCTACCGATTTGTGTATTTTAAAATCCTTTCATTTATCTTTCTTTCTTTCTTTCTTTCTTTCTTTCGTTCTTTCTTAATCTGTTTACCCTCCAGGGTCGGTTTTTCCCTAGGACTCGGCGAGGGATCCCACCTCTACCGCCTCAAGGACAGGTCCTGGAGCTTCAGACATTGATTCGTGGGAAACAACTGGGGAGGATGACCAGTATCTCACCCAGGCGGCCTCACCTGGTATGCTGAACAGGGACCTTGGGGGGAGATGGGAATATTGGAAGGGATAGACAAGGAAGAGGGAAGGAAGCGGCCGTGGCCTTATGTTAGGTACCATCCCGGCATTTTCCTGGAGGAGAAGTGGGAAACCACGGAAAACCACTTCCAGGATGGCTGAAGTGGGAATCGAATCCACCTCTACTCAGTTGACCTCCCGAGGCTGAGTGGACCCTGTTCCAGCCCTCGTACCACTTTTCAAATTTCATGGCCGAGCCGGGAATCGAACCCGGGCCTCCGGGGTTGGCAGCTAATCACACTAACCACTACACCACAGAGGCGGACCCTTTCATTTATTCTACATTATTATCGTGTAATAACGGTAAGGGATATTCAGTATTTACCTCCCGAGGCGCCAGCAGAAAAGAGTGAGGGAATCACATTGTCATCGACGTCGACACGCTGAGGGACTCTCATTAGTAGTCGTGTGATGTTCATGTGAGGTGCGTGTGATTCTTCACGAGTTCGTAGAGAGGGTCAGGGAGAAATATGCTGTGCATATAAAGTGGGAAGAAGCACCTGCTCAAATACATCACCAGTAGAAAGTGGGTTGATGTCCCCTCCCTGCGGTCAGTGTGGAACAATAAATATGTCTTCTTCTTATTATTATTCTCCTTCCTAGCCCTTTTCTCATTTTATTGGGGTCGCTAATTCATGTGAATTTCTACTAGTTGTGCGGATAGGTATAGAGATTGCGGGTTTCTGTTGTGGTGTGCTGTGTGTAGATGAAGAGAGTGTATTGACAAACACAAACTCTAACACGGAGCAAGTTGGCCAGGAAGATATGTTTCCGTGGTTTCCCATTTTCACACCAGACCTTAATTAAGGCCAGGACTGCTACCTTTCCAATTCCCACCCTTGAGTCACCGAAAACCTTCCATGTGTTAGTAGCGACGTTAAACCACCAGCAAAAAAAACAGCCAGTCCCAAGCCAGGAGAATTAACCATACGCAGTTAAAATCCTCGGTCCAGTTGGGATTCTAACTCGCGGCCCTCTGAACCGAAGGCTACGACGCTGATCAATCAGCCAAGGACCCGGACAGTGTAGAGCAACAAATACACCGAAATTATAGTGTGGACTCTATAAAAATTGCATGAGAAATCAATATAACTCTCAGACCGAGCACACACACACACACACACACACACACACACACACACACCGTACGTGTCAGTCACGTATTGTCCACTAGACATTTCAACCCCGTACCACACGTTTGTGCAGGATTTGTTCTCTCTATTTATTGTTATTATTGTTATTATTTTTATTATTATTATTATTATTATTATTATTATTATTATTATTATTATTATTATTATTATTATTATTATTATTAATTTCTTTCTTAATCTGCTTACCCTCCAGGGTTGGTTTTTCCCTCGGACTCAGCGAGGGATCCCACCTCGACCGCCTCAAGGGCAGTGTCCTGGAGCTTCAGACTCTGGGTCGGGGGATACAACTGGGGAGAATGACCAGTACCTCACCCAGGCGGCCTCACCTGCTAATCGGAACAGGGGCCTTGGTGGGGGATGGGAAGATTGGAAGGGATAGATAAGGAAGAGGGAAGGAAGCGGCCGTGGCCTTAAGTGCGGTACCATCCCGGCATTTGCCTGGAGGAGAAGTGGGAAACCACGGAAGACCACTTCCAGGATGGTTGAGGTGGGAATCGAACCCACCTCTACTCAGTTGACCTCCCGAGACTGAGTGGACCCCGTTCCAGCCCTCGTACCACTTTTCAAATTTCGTGGCAGAGCCGGGAATCGAACCCGGGCCTCCGGGTGTGGCAGCTAATCTCACTAACCACTACACTACAGAGGCGGACATTATTATTATTATTATTATTATTATTATTATTATTATTATTATTATTATTATTATTATTATTTAATCCGTTTACTGTCAACGGTTGGTTTTCCCTCGGACGCAGCGAGGGATCCCACCTCCACCGCCTCAAGGGCAGTGTCCTCAAGCGTGAGACTTAGGATCGGTGATACAATTGGGGAGGATAAATTAGTACCTCGCACAGCCGGCTTCACCTGCTATGCCGAACAGGGGCCTTGTAGGGGATGGGAAGGGATAGGCAAGGAAGAGGGAAGGAAGTGGCCGAGGCCTTAAATTAGGAACAGGCATTTGCATGTGGAAGAAGTGGGAAACCACGGAAAACGACTTTGAGGATGGCCGAGGTGGGAATCGAACTCCCTCTACTCACTTGACCTCCCGAAGCTGAATGAACCCCGTCCAGTCCTCGAACGACTTCTCAATTTTCGTGACAGAGCCGAGAATTGAACCCGGAACTGCAGGGGAGACAGCTAATCACACTAACCCTAACCACTACACCATGACTGAGCGAGTTGGCCGTGCGGTTAGGGCCTCGCGACTGTGAACCTGCATCCGGGATATAGTGGGTTCGAATCCCACTGTCGGTAGCCATGGATATGGTTTTCCGTGGTTTCCTATTTTCACACCAGGCAAATGCTGGAACTGTACCTTAATTAAAGCCACGGCCGCTTCCTTTCCTATCCCATCGTCGCCATAAAACCTATCTGTGTCGGTGCGACGTAAAGCCACTAGCAAAAAGTAGCACTACACCATAGAGGTGGACGCTCTCTCTGCTACATCTACTTAATGTTCCAGTAATCCCTGAAGACCTGCAGCACTTGGTTGTAAAAAAGCGATGCAAACGTTTCAGTTTATTAAATCATTTGACTTAAAATACGGTACAATTAGAGATTATCTTTCAAATAATTCAAACTGTTTTAGAAAAGTCTCATGAAGTGAAGTAAAATTAAAGGACTTAAGTAATGTATACCATTATTTTAATTGTTAACATGCACCTATAGTCCACATCTGTGGTGTAGTGGTTAGTGTGATTAGTTGCCACCCCCGGAGGCCCGGGCTCGATTCCCGACTCCGCCACGAAATTTGAAAAGTGATACGAGGGCTGGAACGGTGTCAACTCAGCCTCGAGAGGTCAAAACTGCAGAGAGGATTCGATTCCAACCTCAGCCATCCTCGAAGTGGTTTTCCGTTGTTTCCCATTTTATCTCCAGGAAAATGCCGGAATGTTACTTAACTCAGGCCACGGCCGCTGCCTTTCCTCTTCCTTGTCTATCCCCCCCCCCCCATCTTCCCATCCCCCACAGGGCCCATGTTTAGCATAACAGGTGAGGTCGCCTGGGCGATGTGCTGGTTCTCCTCCCCAGTTGTATCCCCGATCAAATGTCTCACGCTCCAGGACACTACTCTTAAGGTGGTAGAGGTGGGGATCACTAGCTGAATCCGGGAGAAAACCAACGTGGATGATGAAAGGAAATGCAAGTGAAAGTGAAAGAAATTGAGAAAAAATATCGTTTATGACCGTCACACAAATTTGTGCAACAAGTATTTTCAATATTTTCCTGTATTTTATCACTATTTTCCAGCATGCCAAATTGAACTCATATTTTTTGTAAAAATTGTACGCTTGGATTTGAAAGAGATAATTCACATTTTGTAAGTTGACTTCTGTTATGTGAATTTCTGTTTTGGATTAGGCCATGATGACGCGGTTTTCCACATCGGTCATTAACATACACGGTGTGTATAATATCTAGGCTGGTATTAATTCATAAAAAGCTGTACTAATATTTTAAAGAATGGAAGTTTGTTTGTTTGTTTGTTTGTTTGTGTCTGTCTGTTTGTTTGTTTGTTTGTTTGTTTGTTTGTTTGTTTGTTTGTTTGTTTGTTTGTTTGTTTGTTTGTTTGTTTGTTTGTTTGTTTGTTTGTTTGTTTGTTTGTTTGTTTGTTTGTTTGTTTGTTTGTTTGTTTGTTTGTTTGTTTGTTTGTTTGTTTGTTTGTTTGTTTGTTTGTTTGTATATGGATGGTAATATCGGGAACCATGCAACTGAATTCAGTAACTTTTTCGCCGTTATAAAGCTTACTTTTTCTATATACATGCAGTAATTATGCTATAGTATCTGGTGTGAAGCTTTATTAAAAGAAGTGAATCAAGTCGAAAGAATGTGAGTCTGGGACCTTTAAAAGTGAATACACCGCCTAAACTATTATAGATATTATACATCAAAATGATGTGGGGTAGCATCTGTAGCTCTTGGTGGCGACATTATTTGTCTATCATCAGTACATAACTCACAATAAGTGCTTTTGTGGGTAATGGTTTTACAGTTCATCAGACAGCAAGTGTGTGGACGAATATCGAGAAAGCTTCAAGCTCTTATGAAGCGAGGGAATTTAATAACGGGGCTCTCATCTTCACAGACATGCAGGTCGCCTAATAGACCGTCTGCTAGAAAAAGACCTGCACCAGGCCTCTCCGGAGGCCATACGCCATTATTATTATTATAGTTAGTTATTAAAACTTCTCGTGTACTGACATTAAAAAGAGCACAAATTCACCAGTTACGTGTATTTAACTTATCACTTACCGTCTTCAAGGCAACTACATCATCAAGTGGAGGAACGACAACTTACTTGAAAGTCAAGCTGCAGTTCTATTGGAACGTTTTGCGTCATCTCCAAGAATTCCAAACAATGATAAACGGCTGATTTTCGGAACGTCAACTTTCCGTGCATGCTGAGGAGAGGAACGTTGTCACGTCAATATCGACAGTGAATGAGTTGAGTTCTTCATACAGTCTCTCACAAATAGAAAGGCTCGTGACAGCGACAACGAAGCAAGAGGAAAAGATAAGTTAACTAAGCTCATTCTTCTCGTGAGTAAGTCAGATAATATTTGTTTGGAAAGTACCATTTTATATTTATATTCCTCACTTGAAAGATTCATATGAAGTGCTATTTTAAGTTTCCTAAAGGAGTGATGTTACGTGAATAGTCAACTGAATTTACAGTATCAGAGGTTATTAGGCAATCATCTAACATGAATGACAAGTCCATTGGAGTAGGAAGTGATTAACCAGTGATGATTTAATTTTTGAGTTCGTAATGTTGTCAATGTTGAAGGAAAATAGGTTAATTGGTGTAAATGCAATATTATTTGATATTGTGGTTAACATTAGGTTTACATCAGGGCATGTACTGTTAAGCTGATATGAAATGAGATCGTATATAGGTTATTATAACGTCGTAGGAAGACAAAATAAGATAATTTATGGAATTTGAAGAAAATTTGAGAACAAAGTAGTGTGTTTAGATGGATGATTAACGATGAGAGAGTAACGTGCGTCAAGTTGAGATGAACTATTATATTGTTGTAATACAGGGTCAAACATGAGATGTGTAATATGAAATGAGTGAGTTTATATGAAGAATGGTAGAATGTTATGAGGAATAATGATGGTGATGATTATTGTTACGTTGTAAATGAAGAGATAGATAATTTTAGCAACGAAATTAGGTCAATTGACGCTATTCATGGTAAATAATAATTATAATTAGTTCTTAAACGTACGTAAATTCTTCAGGAAGCCTTGTATAGTATCACTTACGATCCAAATAACGTGCCTATCTTAACAACTACTCATTTGATCATCGAAAATAATTCTAAATAGGGATGAAAGCAAAAATGTAGCCTATTTCTGTACGATTTCCTAACCACAGATATTTTCATTGTGATAAGACAAGTTAAGAAGCTTATTTATTTACATTATATGATATCACTAGTGACATTATCCGCAACTGATGGTTGATGGTGACTGATAGAGTCTTCTTACTAACCAGATTACTTAATATCTAGTTGAATTACATCATGTACTTGTCAGATGTGAGTGATAGCTGAATATCAGGTCATATATAATTACTGAATTGGCACTTATATTATTTTTTTGAAAGTAATATTAGTTTTTAATGAGCAACTCAACTAATAACAGTAATGGCTTTTCGGTTATTTTATTTTAAATAGAGGAATGACTTAAAGAGTTATCTTTTCTTCAACGCAAAGTGAAATACAACATTGAGAACTTGGAAAAGTTTAAAACAAGTGAAATGTTTGTGATATTTGAGAAGAAGGTTTCTTTAACATGTAATATTCCTGACGACTGAATGTGATAGCTACTGGCAAATGAGTTCATCGTACTGTGAATTGATTAGGGAATACTTAATTAGCTTCTGTTGCTAGTTGCTTTACGTCGCACCGACACAGATAGGTCTTATGGCGACGATGGGACAGGGAAGGGCTGGGAGTGGTAAGGAAGCGGCCGTGGCCTTAATTAAGGTACACCGGGCGAGTTGGCCATGCGCGTAGAGGCGCGCGGCTGTGAGCTTGCATCCGGGAGATAGTAGGTTCGAGCCCCACTATCGGCAGCCCTGAAGATGGTTTTCCGTGGTTTCCTATTTTCACACCAGGCAAATGCTGGGGCTGTACCTTAATTAAGCCCACGGCCGCTTCCTTCCAACTCCTAGGCCTTTCCTATCCCATCGTCGCCATAAGACCTATCTGTGTCGGTGCGACGTAAAGCCCCTAGCAAAAAATTAAGGTACAGCCCCAGCATTTGCCTGGTGTGAAAATGGGAAACCACGGAAAACCATTTTCAGGGCTGCCGACAGTGGGGTTCGAACCTACTATCTCCCGAATACTGGATACTGGCCGCACTTAAGCGACTGCAGCTACCGAGCTCGGTGGAATACTTAATTAAAGCAAGTGAAAGTTATTAGAACCAGATCATGTGATGATGAATGAAATATATAAAAGCGTGATTTCCATTTTATCTACATTTGAATCAGTGTAAATAGTTTGCGTCTGATAATTTCTATAGCTCCCAATCAAGATTGTGAATATTTTGAGCGCGTTTTCTTCTTATTAACTTAGTTGGAGGCCTCTAATATAAAAAAAATATTTTGAAAGTAATTGATGAGATGCGACGTCAGTTAATTTATTTATTTCTTTAATGATATTCGAAATACTGAAACTACTTCTTCAAGATTTTTCGTTATTTTAATACACTGACTGACAGAGCAAATGCAACACCAAGGAGGAGTGGTTCGAAAGGGATGCAAGTTGGGGAAAAAACAGAGACGGCACGGACGAATAATTGATGTTTATTTCAAACCGATATGCAGGTTACACAATGCGCACGGCATCGACTCAGTAGGATGTAGGACCACCGCGAGCGGCGATGCACGCAGAAACACGTCGAGGTACAGAGTCAATAAGAGTGCGGATGGTGTCCTGAGGGATGGTTCTCCATTCTCTGTCAACCATTTGCCACAGTTGGTCGTCCGTACGAGGCTGGGGCAGAGTTTGCAAACGGCGTCCAATGAGATCCCACACGTGTTCGATTGGTGAGAGATCCGGAGAGTACGCTGGCCACGGAAGCATCTGTACACCTCGTAGAGCCTGTTGGGAGATGCGAGCAGTGTGTGGGCGGGCATTATCCTGCTGAAACAGAGCATTGGGCAGCCCCTGAAGGTACGGGAGTGCCACCGGCCGCAGCACATGCTGCACGTAGCGGTGGGCATTTAACGTGCCTTGAATACGCACTAGAGGTGACGTGGAATCATACGCAATAGCGCCCCAAACCATGATGCCGCGTTGTCTAGCGGTAGGGCGCTCCACAGTTACTGCCGGATTTGACCTTTCTCCACGCCGACGCCACACTCGTCTGCGGTGACTATCACTGACAGAACAGAAGCGTGACTCATCGGAGAACACGACGTTCCGCCATTCCCTCATCCAAGTCGCTCTAGCCCGGCACCATGCCAGGCGTGCACGTCTATGCTGTGGAGTCAATGGTAGTCTTCTGAGCGGACGCCGGGAGTGCAGGCCTCCTTCAACCAATCGACGGGAAATTGTTCTGGTCGATATTGGAACAGCCAGGGTGTCTTGCACATGCTGAAGAATGGCGGTTGACGTGGCGTGCGGGGCTGCCACCGCTTGGCGGCGGATGCGCCGATCCTCGCGTGCTGACGTCACTCGGGCTGCGCCTGGACCCCTCGCACGTGCCACATGTCCCTGCGCCAACCATCTTCGCCACAGGCGCTGCACCGTGGACACATCCCTATGGGTATCGGCTGCGATTTGACGAAGCGACCAACCTGCCCTTCTCAGCCCGATCACCATACCCCTCGTAAAGTCGTCTGTCTGCTGGAAATGCCTCCGTTGACTGCGGCCTGGCATTCTTAGCTATACACGTGTCCTGTGGC
Organism: Anabrus simplex; assembly: GCF_040414725.1. NCBI lineage: Eukaryota > Metazoa > Arthropoda > Insecta > Orthoptera > Tettigoniidae > Anabrus > Anabrus simplex. The sequence continues at coordinate 69,500,688 of NC_090267.1, read as the reverse complement.
ACACGACAACACGTTCTACAATGACTGTCGGCTGAGAAATCACGGTACGAAGTGGGCCATTCGCCAACGCCGTGTCCCATTTATCGTTCGCTACGTGCGGAGCACAGCGGCGCATTTCACATCATGAGCATACCTCAGTGACGTCAGTCTACCCTGCAATTGGCATAAAGTTCTGACCACTCCTTCTTGGTGTTGCATTTGCTCTGTCAGTCAGTGTAAATAGTATTGTATAAGAAACATATTATTCTTTCAATGACTTCCTAGGATAAGTATTTAGTTTTTAAGTGGATGTAAGAATTATGTCATGATATTCGGAAACGAACCGGATTCGCGACTAGGAGGTAGGTAGGTTTTGTTTATTCGGCAGTCTACCACGACGGTGCTTTCTCTCGATACGGAACCCATAGCACTGAAATTCGCCTGTATTTGGAAATTGGTGTTATGTTTGAGCTAGTCTGGATCTTACGTGACCCTATTTGGACGCGGGAACGCCGCACAACCTCAATTTGGGTATAATCAAAATAATTTAGAGAAGGCAGACTTCGAAATAAGTATATTAGAACAACACCAGTACGTGTTAATGTGTGTAAACAAATTAAGAATCATCAAGACTATGAAGACTATAACAGGTGATAGGCATAAAGCCGAAAATTACAGGCCAGTAAGTTTGACATGCGTTGCATTTAAGCTTTGGGAAGGCATTCTTTCTGATAATATTAGACATGTTTTCGAAATTAATAACTGGTTCAATAGAAGGCAGTTCGGATTTAGGAAAGGTTATTCCACTGAAGCTCAACTTGTAGGATTTCAGCAAGATATAGCAGATATCTTGGATTCAGGAGGTCAAGGCTGTATCGCGATTGAACTGTCTAAAGCACTTGGTAGGGTGGATCATGGGAGACTACTGGCAAAAATGAGTGGAATTGGACTAGACAAAAAGTGACTGAATGGGTTGCTATATTTCTAGAAAACAGATCTCAGATAATTAGAGTAGGCGAAACTTTATCTGACCCTGTAATAATTCAGAGGGAAATTCCTCAAGGCAGTATTTTTGGACCTATATGTTTTCTTATATATATAAATGACACGAGTAAACAAGTGGAAAACCGGGCGAGTTGGCCGTGCGCGTAGAGGCGCGCGGCTGTGAGCTTGCATCTGGGAGATAGTAGGTTCGAATCCCACTATCGGCAGCCCTGAAAATGGTTTTCCGTGGTTTCCCATTTTCACACCAGGCAAATGCTGGGGCTGTACCATAATTAAGGCCACGGCCGCTTTCTTCCAACTCCTAGGCCTTTCCTATCCCATCGTCGCCATAAGACCTATCTGTGTCGGTGCGACGTAAAGCCCCTAGCAAAAAAAAAAAGTGGAAACAGAGATAAGGCTTTTTCCGTATGACGTTATTCTGTATAAAGTAATAAATAAGTTACAAGATTGTGAGCAACTGCAACGTGACCTCGATAATGTTTTGAGATGGACAGTATGGTATATTGATAAACAGGGTTAAATGTCAGGTTGTGAGTTTCACAAATAGGAAACGTTCTCTCAGTTATAATTACTGCGTTGATGGGGTGAAAGTTCCTTTTGCGGATCATTGTAAGTATCTAGGTGTTAATATAAGGAAAGATCTTCATTTGGGGTAATCACATAAATGGGACTGTAAATAAAGGGTACAGATCTCTCTGCACATGGCTATGAGGGTGTTTAGGGGTTGTAGTAAGGATGTAAAGGAGAGGGCATATAAGTCTCTGGTAAGACCCCAACTAGAGTATGGTTCCAGTGTATGGGACCCTCACCAGGATTACCTGATTCAAGAACTGGAAAAAATCCAAAGAAAAGCAGCTCGATTTGTTCTGGGTGATTTCCGACAAAATAGTAGCGTTACAAAAATGTTGCAAACTTTGGTCTGGTAAGAATTGGGAGAAAGAAGACAAGCTGCTCGACTAAGTGATACACTTAAGAAAATGGAAATTGCATCACCATGAAGGCATTGGTCGTTTGTGTTGATTTTCAAGATATGGAACGTTGCCATATAGGAATGTAAACGATCAAAGTTTCAGGCCCATTGGATTGTTGCTACAGGTCTCCCCACGTGATTGGTCTCGGAGGAATCAACTCCAGTATACGGACTCTGGTGTAGCGTAGTTGACTTGCAGTCTGTGCAGTGAAGTGTTCCCCGTCAAACATGCCTCGACGATAGAGAAGAGCACGCTATCAACAAATGTCGCCGTCTGAAAGGGCTCGGATAATTGGGCTGTGTGAGGCTGGATTATCACTAAGGACTGTCACTGCACGTGTTGGCCGACAGGCATCTACGGTACAACGTGTATAGCAGCAGTGGTCAAATGAAGGTACCCACACTCGTAGACCTGGCACAGGCCCAGCGCGACAGACAACTGTGAGAGAGGATCGCCGCATCATTCGGATGGCCCGGATGGAACCCCATGCAACAGCAGCGCAAATTCGAGCAGCTGTGGCACCCCACGTTACACAACAAACAGTTGGTAATCGCCTGCGTGCAGCTGGCTTACGAGCCCGTATCCCTGCGGAAGGTGTTCCATTGACTCCACAACAGCGACGTGTAAGGTGGCCTGGTGTCGAGAAAGATCGACGTTGTTCGACGAATGGCATAGGGTCATCTTTAGTGATGAATCGCGCTTCTGTCTTGCCCGCAGTGATCGCCGGAATCGTGTGCGCCCACGTACCGGGGAGAGGGGCCGCCCAGATCTTATTGTCGAGAGGCACACAGGGCCAACACCAAGCATTATGGTTTGGGGAGCTATTGGCTTTAATGTGAAATCACAATTAGTGATTGTTGAGGGCACAACGACTGCTCGACAGTATGTTGACAGGGTACTCAATCCAGTGGTTGTCCCTATGATTGCGAACATTGCTAATGGGTTGTTTCAGCAGGGCAATGCCCGGGTTCACACTGCACGTATAGTGGCTCAAAAAAGTATTGGTCTGTCGAGATATGCTACATATGCGTACAAGGAATCTAAGGGAATGATGATAAAAATTGACATATACTAGAATCCCTGATTATTTATCATCTTGTGTAACATGTACATTGTAAGAAAATCATAAAAGTCCATATAACTAAAAAGCCATAACTTAAAACAATCATTTTCACTTGCCACCAAAAAAGTATTGGTCTGAATTAACATAATGCAATTTCTTGATCCTTCATGAACGTTTCAGTACTTGGTAGGTCCTCCTTTCCTCTTTATAATCTCAGCTAACCTATTTGGCATCGATCGTACCAAGGTTTCCGTAGTTTTCTGTGGTATGTTATTCCATTCGGTGAGTAAGGCTTCTTTCAGGTCAGCTTTGTTTGATATTGCATGCTTTCTCACGTTTTGCTCCAAATAGTGCCACAAATTGTCGATGGGGTTGATGTCGGGAGATTGTGGTGGAGTTTCCATCCAACGCGGTGTATTATATAACAGCCATAGCTTCGTGTTCAGGGCTGTGTGTTTGGGGTCGTTATCTTGCGTAAACGTATACTTTGCTGAGAGTCCCATTTTTGTACACTTGATGGAAGATATGTCTTGAGGATGTTAATGTATGCTTTGTGATCCATAGTCCCTTCAATAAAGGCTAATTCACCTACACCATTCGCACTCATGCAACCCCACACCATCAGGGAACCACCTCCATGTTTCATAGTAGCTGTCAGGTTCTTCTCTTCAAGTTCAGAATTCGTCTTCCTCCACACAGTCACTCGTCTGTCTGACCTGAAGAGGGTAAATTTACTCTCATCAGTAAAAAAGACTGTCTTCCAATCCTCAAAGCTGTCATTTCTGTGCTCTTTAGCGTACGCAAGTCTCTTCTTTCTGTTAGCCTTACTGATGTACGGCTTTCTAAGGGCTCTTCTGCCCGCATATCCTCTTTCGCGTAGCATATTTCGGATGGTTTCAGATGACACTTGCACTCCTACATCTTGTTGTAACGCAGCTGCTGTCTTCGGAGCACTTAGCTGAGGATTTTGGGCCACTTTACGCACAATTTTCCGTTTGTCTTGTACTGATAACTTTGAGGGACGGCCACTTCCTTGTCTATTTTCTATTGTCTTTGTTTGTTTGTACCTGTAGACAATATTTTTAACAGTTGTAACAGCTCTTCCAATCATTTCACTTATACCCTTGAAAGATTTACCTTCCTGAAATAGTCGCACTACAATCCTCCTTTCGTCCACGGTTGTTTCTTTCATTTTCCTTCCCATTGCTAGCTGAACACGGAAACAGTGCTGAATATTACCTTCCGTCGTGTCAGCACGTACACAATGAGCCAGATGCAGCAGACAGCACGATATCACGATGATATTGTGTACTAGACCAATACGTGTTTGGCGTGTAATGACGCACGCCGTTGTATTACTGGTCCTTTTGCAAACAGCGTGAATCTCCTTGGCTCTATATTCAACCTACTGATGTATTTGACTGTCTTACATATCTGCACATGTATAATTCCATTATATGCACCATTATTTCTACAATAGAGTTCCGTTCATACCACGGCTATGGGCAGACCAATACTTTTTTAGCCACTGTATCTCCAGAGAAGCTCTCCACGACATCACAACCTTAGAATGGCCCGCCAGATCCCCGGACCTCAGTCCTATTGAGCATGTGTTGCACATGATGGGTCGACAGCTGGCCAACCGACCTCAGCCACCCACAACTCTGGAACAACTGACCCGTACAGCGCAGCAAGCATGGGCCACAATTCCTCAGGAAGCGATCCAGGGCCTTATTGACTCCATGCCTCGACGAATTCATCAATTTATTGCAGCTCGTGGTGGGCACATCCTGTATTGATTGTTCTCCAAACTTGCGGTCAGAGGGATCTGAAAGTGTAATCATCGAATCACAACCAAACACTCGTCCTGCATGTTCAATTGCAGCAATGTGGCACTACTCCTTCTGGGTGTTGCAATTTCCATTTTCTTCAGTGTATGTTCCGAGCTGTCAGCGGAGAGATGGCGTGGAATGACATTAGTAGACGAATAAGTTTGAGTGGCGTTTTTAAAAGTAGGAAAGATCACAATATGAAGATAAAGTTGGAATTCAAGAGGACAAATTGGGGCAAACATTCATTTGTAGGAAGAGGAGTTAAAGATTGGAATAACTTACCAAGGGAGATGTTCAATAAATTTCCAATTTCTTTCAAGAAAAGGCTAGGAAAACGACGGATAGGGAACCTGCCACCGAACTCGATAGCTGCAGTCGCTTAAGTGCGGCCAGTATCCAGTATTCGGGAGATAGTAGTTTCGAACCCCACTGTCGGCAGCCCTGAAGATGGTTTTCCGTGGTTTCCAATTTTCACACCAGACAAATGCTGGGGTTGTACATTAATTAAGGCCACGGCCGCTCCCTTCCCACTCCTAGCCCTTCCTTGTCCCATCGTCCCCATAAGACCTATCTGTGTCGGTGCGACGTAACGCAACTAGCATAGGGAATCTGCCACCTGGGCGACTGCCCTAAATGCAGATCAGTATTGAATGATTGATTGATAGACTAGTTGATTCTCGTGTGTTCTCGGCCTTACTTTGTGGTTCCGAGACCAGAACCCTCAGGAAAGAGATAAGTACCGTATCGACCCCTTCCATATAATTTGTCGAAGGACGATTCTCCAAGTACCTTGGGCGGAAAGAACTAATGCATCTATTTATCTCTGAAAGTCTCTCTTCTCGCGTCGTAAGGAGAATCGTCCAATTCTTCGGGCATATTGTAAGAGGGGATAGTGAAATTCTGGAGAAGTATATCATGGAAGGCAAAGTTGTCGGCAGAAGACCACGAGAAAGGTCATCGAGTAGGTGGATCGATCAAGTTCTGCGTACCATCGGTCTGACTCTTCAGCAGGCTTTAAAAGAAGCTGAGCCTCGTCATAGTTGGCGCCGCTTAATCAAGAATACTGTGTGAAGTCAAATGGTGTCACGACGCTCAGCAATGAGTTACACGAATCAAGATGATGACTAAAATCAATCAAAAGCATTTATGTTGACAATTGGGCTGCAGTGAGAATTGAGAGTAGAAAGAGTTCTTGGTTCAGGGTTCTTACAGGGGTTGTTGTTCGTAGTTTACATGGATCATCTGCTGAAAGGTATACAGTGGCGGGGAGGGATTCAGTTAAGTTGAAATGTAGTCAGCAGTCTGGCCTGTGCTGACGACTGGTTGTAATGGCAGATTGTGCCGAGAGCCTGCAGTCGAATATCTTGGAACTTGAAAATAGTTGCAATGAGTATGGTAGGAAAATTAGCCTTTCGAAGAATAAATTGATGTCAGTAGGTAAGAAAACCAAGATAATTGAATGTCAGATTGGTGATACAAGCTGGAACAGGTAGATAAGTTTAAGTATTTAGGATGTGTGTTCTCCCAGGATGGTAATATAGTACGTGAGATTGTATCAAGATACAGTAAAGCTAATGCAGTGAGCTCGTAGTTGCGATCAACACTATTCTGTAAGAAGGAAGTCAGCTCCCGGACGAAACTATCTTTACATCGGTCTCTTTTAAGACCAATTTTGCTTTATGGAAGTGGAAGGTGGGTGGACTCAGGATATATTATTCATAAGTTGGAAGTAACAGACATGAAAGTAGCGATAATGATTGCTGGTGCAAACAGATGGGAACAATGGCAGGAAAATACTCAAAGTGAGAAGATAAAGGCTAAGTTAGGAATGAAATCGATGGATGAAGCTGTAGGCATAAACCGGCTTCGGTGGTGGGGTCATGTAAGGCGAATGCAGGATTATACGTTTCCTAGGAGAAAAATGGACACTGTTATGTAAGAGAAGAAGACCAAGACGACGATGGTTAGACTCAGTTTCTAACGATTTAAAGAGACGAGGCTACAGCAATAGTTAGAAGGAGAGGATTGTGGCGACGTTTAGTAAATTCACAGAGGCTTGCAGACTGAACGCTGAAAGTCGTAACGGTCTATAATGATGATGTATGTGTATTGTACCAGGAAGGCATAGGCCCTGGCACATACGAGTTATAAATTTTTATTCATGAGCGAACGGCTAATTTACGATGCACAAACAGCTGTGCGAGAGAACGTTCTCGTTCCCACTGCACTGCGTGAGGGAGACAGCATGAGTGAAGCAAGGTCAAGTAACGTCAGCACTGCCTGTAGCTTGCCTCCCCTTAGAATTCTCTCGAAACCATTTTTATGATTTTCAACGACTGGATCAATAAATGTGAGACCAACACTAAATTGTAGCCCATATTTCAAAAGTACTACCCCGCAAATTTGAAATTAATCCGTCCATTCGTTTCCGAGGTATAACAAGTAGAAGTTTGATAAGTGTTATCACCCCTTCATCACCTGACTCAGAGTGCTGCTCGCAGCCGGATATAAATAGGTCAACGAACCGAGGTTATAGCCTCCCCCCTTCTCTCTCTCTCTGTGTGTGTGTGTGTGTGTGTGTGTGTGTGTGTGTGTGTGTGTGTGTGTGTGTGTTTTTGAAATCTACGATTATGACAGAACGACAGTATGCTTCATCGCGATCCGCGAAGACGTAGAAGTCACACTCGAACACTTTGAAACTGTGCAAAGACGTCGCAAGTAAAGTTCCTACCGCGTCGTGACGAATGAAATGTTATAAAATTTCCTCCGACTAAATCGTCATTGTATAATATTTAGGAGTGTGCTAACTGAGTGAAGTTACAATAGAAATTGTGAATTGAAGTGTAATTGGAGATTCAAGTATTTAATTTACCAGTTGACAGTATTGTGGACTTCGTCATTTTTGCGTAATTTTGAACTTTGTCATTGACTGTGACAGGATTCTAAGGCATTGCGTGTGATGAGCTAAACTTCTGATTTATGACCATTTAAATGATTCTGAGACGCATTTCTTCTATACTAGTGCAATTGCGAACTGTGTGAGATACTATTCCACTAAACATTCAACAAATAACAAGGCTAAATGTGACTATTTTTTCGTGTATTTTCTTGAACTTTCGATTACTACCACAAGAAAATAACTGAATGTTAAGAACCTTTTATGGCAACATTAGATCGTACGGACTCGTGTTATGCAAATTCAGTCGTAAAATCTCCTTAATCTATGAACATTATTATCCCAGAGACTGTTGTAGAGGTGTCATTAATGACTTTTTCAAGTGTTTCATGGACTGTGATGATTATCCTACGGTCGAACCTAAGACGTAATCAGTGACTATTATGAACTGTGACAGTGTCCAATCCTTATTCCATAAACTGTGTGTGTGAAAAACTGTGTTTTCCGTTTTGAAAACGACCGTAGGTCATTACTTCATTAACTTGACTTACGAATCATACTATCGCATAGACTGTGATATTCTAAGTCACGCATTCAACATCGTAAAACAGAAGAGTGAATACGAACTGTTCATTGAGACTTGCGTCAGTGTATAATACCAATTTTAATGATAATTGTGAGCTCTATAGTCCAGTATTTTGTGCCAATTGAACTTTCCGTGTTCCGACATTCTCTTTAAAAGAACATCGGAAATCTTGGCAAAGTGTTGTGAGATTCTGCTGCGTAGAATGTCGTTTCCAACGCAGGACTAACGTAGTTTCATCGATCATAGTACCCATCAAGGGACGTCGGCGAGGGATAATAACGTGGTATCTTCATTGAACGGACTTGTCATGCTGCTAGTGCTGAGTTCTAGTCTTGGCTGCAAGCTGCAGAAAGTTCCAGTCACCAAGCCGCAGGACAGTACTTCACCAATCCTTATAAGCAGATTCCAGGTGATTTTCTTGTATTTTGAGTAATTCCACTTAGACACTAACTGACTTTTAACAAAGCACTCAGTTAATCATAATCCAACAACAGAAAAGTGCTTCGTGTGCATTTCAGCTTGCTATTACTAATAATTTAAGAAGGCTTTCTTGTCTTGCTTTTGAACTATAAATTCCTCTTAAAAATCTGTTATAACTTGAAATAATTTCACGTGGATGAACTCTAAGATTTGCCGGTGCACTATTTTATTTTTTATAAAATTAACGTAGATGAACTGTGGGAGTATACAGCAAGTGTTTGAAACTTTTATTTGAACTATCACATTCTTAATGGATAAAAACTGTAGGTTTGCATCACAAGTGATGGACTTATTGAAATTCTATGTGCAAAGTGTTATTTTGGTATTTAAATCCATTTAAATCCACCTTAGGTGAACTGTAGGTTGTTTACGATCTCTAAGAAAGTGGTATTTATTTTGAACATTTTTAATCAAGAGGATGTCTCAGAATACAACAGCACCAATATTTTATTTCTGCATTTTTTGAAAATATTGACTGGAAATTTAATTTTGATGATTCAACTTCAGGGTGATTTACATGAATATTTTTAATAAATATTGTCAAAAAGATTTTACCATCTATTATTCGCCCTGCGAAACTATCCATCTCTGTACCTGCTCCAATAAGTAACCGAACACTACCTGAGATCCTTCCCATGCTCTGGCCCCATAAACATTTCCTGATACAGTATGTATGTTTCTTTCTCTCTTCTGTTTCTAGATATTTAACCCGTACTTTCACACTGTCTCAAGGAATGTTCATTTCCTATTTCCTTCACACAATAAACATATATTTTATTTTCCAGCTTCTTGAAATACCTTATTTTTATTCACTCCCATCAGACATCATATCATTCCCCTGTAATCTCTTTTTGTTATTTTATCACTTGTCATTTTAAATTTTTTTACATTTGGCTTTACGTCGCACCGACACAGACATGTCTTCTGGCGACGATGGTATGAAAGGACTAGGAGTGGGAAAGAAGTGTACGTGTCCTCAATTTAGGTTAGAATGGTGTGAAAATGGGGAAACCACGGATAACCTTCTTCAGGACTGCCGACAGTGGGGTTCGAACCCAACATCTCCCGAATGCAAGCTCACAGCTGCGCGCCCCTAAATACGTGGCCAACTCGCTCTGTTCATTTGTTATTCTCACGTCAGAGTATATATTCATGAATTCCTCCGGAGTTCTCCTATCTCATCTCTTAACATTTGTATTTCTATGTATGCTACTTTCTGTGTCACTTTCCTACAGACTTTTCTTTCTTCTAAATTTCTGTCCCTATAGTTCCCCATTGCAATTCCTTCTAGTATTTGCTTTAAGTTACCCGCCCAATACCCAGCCTGGTACCTCATTTGGTGTAGTTATGGGACCCACACTAGGATTACTAGATACGTTAATTGGAAGAGATCCAAAGGTAAGCAGCTCGATTTGTTCTGGGTGATTTCCGACAAAAGAGTAGCGTTACAAAAATGTTGCAATGTTTGGGCTATGAAGACTTGGGAGAGATGGCGTGGAATAACATTAGTAGACGAATATGTTCGAGTGGTATTTTTCAAAGTAGGATAGATCTCAATATGAAGATCAAGTTGGAGTTCAAGAGAACACATTGGGGCAAATATTCATTTATAGGAAGAAGATTTTGGGATTGGAATAATTTACAAAGGGAGATGTTTAATAAATTTCCAGTTTCTTTGCAAGCATTTAAGAAAAGGCTAGGAAAACAACAGATAGGGAATCTGCCACCTGGGCGACTGCCCTACTGCAGATCAGTATTGATTGATTGATTGATTGATTGATTGATTGATTGATTGATTGATTGATTGATTGATTGATTGATTGATTGATTGATTGATTGATTGATTGATTGATTGATTGATTGATTGATTGATTGATTGATTGATTGATTGATTGATTGATTGATTGATTGATTGATTGATTGATTGATTGATTGATTGATTGATTGATTGATTGATTGATTGATTGATTGATTGATTGATTGATTGATTGATTGATTGATTGATTGATTGATTGATTGATTGATTGATTGATTGATTGATTGTAACTCTAGATTCCGGCATAGCAATATGTCGTGTGGGGCATCGTTTCACTTGTCACAGTGAGTGCTAATATATGGCGAAAACTAAATCAAGGAATGAATACTTGAGGACATTATGGTGCGAAGAAGTGTGAAAAAAGTATTTATTTCGTGAAATGTCATGACATGCGGACAATAAATGGCTTCAGAATAATGTAAAACGCATTCGAGTGTGAATAGAGCGTCTAGTCAGGATTACAAAAAGTCCAAAATCATTAAAGGTTTATCGGTACGTTTCAAAGTTAAGGTGGCCGAGCGTCGTCCGGTGAGTTCCGCGCTACTGGAGCCTCAGCCGAGCACATCTAGTGTCCTGGTAGTGGAAAGTGATTTGTTCTTGAAGATGTTCGCATCTGTTTAAAATTAAAATATCAACAATAGAAGTTCAGACTCACGGTGAGTAAGTACTACGCGTCTTGGACACGGCCTCTCACGGAGTTCGTATTCTAGGGGCTCTGAACTAGGCAGCGTGGATTGGTGACCATGGGGCAATGGCATTGCTTCCATTTACTTGTGCCAGGCACCTCACTTTCATCTATCCTATCCGACCTCCCTTGGTCAACTTCTGTTCCTTTCGCACCCCGAAGGCATTAGAGCATTCGAAGTCTTTATATTTCTTTTTCCAATACCTCCATTTTTCGAAGTGTCAGATCCCTTCCATTTTTCTCTCTGATTATGTTAATAGAGGATGGTTGTCCAGTTGTATTTCTTCTTAAAACAGTAATCATCACCACCACGTAAAAACTTGCGATCGTGACCACGACAAAGCCCCGTTCGATGTTTTGCTAACTGAGGTGAATGGAGGAGGATAGGTTACCTAGGCGAATAATGGACTCTGTTATGGAGGGTAAGAGGAGTAGAGGGAGACCAAAAAGATGGTGGTTAGGCTCAGTTTCTGATGATTTAAAGATAAGAGATATAGAACGTAACGAGGTCACAGAACTACAGTAGTTACAAATAGAGGATTGCGGTGGCGATTGGTAGATTCACGGAGGCTTGCAGACTGAACGCTGAAAGACATAACAGTCTATAATGAAGAAGTATGTATGATGTGTTAGGAGCCGATGATTGTCCAGATTACTTCCTCTTAAAACAATATTCACTGCTACCACCATGGAGGATAGGAGAAGCAAAGGCAGACCTTATATACGGCAGCAGAAGCAGGCCTTATAGCCAATATCAAAGTCATTTTAGGATTATTCAAAGGTAAAAGATGTAGAATTAAATGAGGCCATATCAAAGGCGTAACGAATACGTTACGGGCCTCTCAAGGAAATTGTATAAAACCAATCAATAACACACATAAATTTAACTGCCAATACAAACAAAACTTCCATGCAAACTATATCGCTTGAATATAGCACAAAAGACTAACTGTAAAATTACAAAACGAAATGGTAGGTATTATTTTAAAAATTAAATATTTGTAGGTTGTCTCTGTTGTGTAGTGGTTAGTGTGATTAGCTACCACCCTTGGAGGGCCGGGTTCGATCCTAAGCTCTGCCACGAAATTTGAAAATGGTACAAGGGTTGGAACGGTTTTCCGTGGTTTCCCACTTCTCCTCCAGGCTTCCTTCCCTCTTCCTTGTCCATCTCTTCCAATCTTTCTATCCCCTCACAAGGCCCCTGTTCAGCATAGCAGGTGAGGCCACCTGGGCGTGGTACTGGTCCACCTTCCCAGTTGTATCCCCGATGCAAAGTCTCACGTTGTTAGACACTGCCCTGCTGGATCCCTCGCTGAGGGAAACACCAACCCTGGATGGGAAACAGAATAATTAAGGAAGAAAGAAAGAAAGAAAGAAAGAAAGAAATATTTTTAGGGAGTGAAATACAGCATAAAATTCTAACTTTTATATTTTTATATTTTATATTTGTTATAATAATTATATGATTATATATTGTGTGTATGTTTAGTCCTCAGTCCTAAGGCTTGTTGGATCCACAATACCTTTGCCATTAGCTGTCATAGATGGCCTAGGCATCATTGAAGAGGTGTACTAGGGAAATGAGAAGTGAGGTAGTTTCCCGTTGCTTTCCTCACTGAGCCAGACGTTGTTATTACATATCAGTCTGCCAATCCCATTGAAATGCTTGCACCAACCGACCCTATGAGCAACATTTTCATACCATTCATAGCAGAGACTGGTTGCATAAGGAATGGCATTACTAGCATCGCTCATACCTCAGTCACTTTCATATAAGACAGAGACAGATCAATGAAAGTAACAAATTTGCAGCAACCTATAGTAGAAGGCATAGTGCAATGTAAACACTAGGTCCCGCCAGCAAAGGCATTATTATATTATAAAATATAAGGTTATAATAATTATTATTTATTATTATTTATATTTATATGTATATTTTTAAAACTTTACTGTACTCACATCAAAATATAATGCGGCGTACTTTCTGCGATGCAGAAAGTAGTGAAAATTTCAGGGACATCGGTGGAACTTGCCCCTTCATATTCGATGCAGAGGAGACGATTTCAAAGAGTCTGTCTTGGGTCTAGTTCTAGTTCGAAAATGATCATTCGGCGGAAGAAACAGTAACAAAAAGAGTTAGAAACTGGTAAGATGCTGTGCGTAAGTCTGGGACACTTCCAGCTATGATTGAGTTATCTACTACGAATAGTTACAGAGCTTATCATGGTGATTTCTATTTTCAGTGCATTTTGTGAAAGAACGTGCCGGTCACGTCACACAATGCAACAAATGCAGCGAGCTGCATTCACACGTTATATGCTTACGAATTTCAACCCATTCTACAAGGGTATCAATATGTAATATTTCCCGTTCAGAATGGCATTCCGGTCAATTAAATTTATTTATTTATTTATTTATTTATTTATTTATTTATTTATTTATTTATTTATTTATTTATTTATTTATTTATTGTCTTTCTTTCTTAATCCGTTTACCCTCCAGGGTTGTTTTACGCTTTGACTCAGCAAGGGATCTCACCTCTCGCGCCTCAAGGGCAGTGTCCTGGAGCGTGAGGCTTTGGGTCGGGGGGATATAACTGGGCAGGAGGACAAATACCTCGCCCAGATGGCCTCACCTGCTTACCTCGCCCAGGCGGCCTCACCTGCTAAGCTGAACAGGGGCCGTGTGGGGTGATGTGACGATCGTAACGGGTAAACAATGAAGGAGGAAGGAAGCGGCCGTGGCCTTAATTAAGGTACAGCCCCAGCATTTTCCTGGTGTAAAATCGGAAACCACAGAAATCCATCTATAGGGATATCGACAGCGGGGTTCGAACCCACTGTCTCCCGAATGTAAGCTGACAGCTACGTGACCCAAACCGCACAGTCACTTGCTCGGTTTGTTTATTTATTTATTTATTTATTTATTTATTTATTTATTTATTTATTTATTTATTTATTTATTTCGGCGGTGAAGTCTGAGGGCCCCCTTAAATCACAGGCTCGTCTGCATTGGAGGTCTGCAGGCCCTAATATTACCCCACTGGGTCATATTGCTTGTTACAAGTAGAGGGGTGTGAAACCAATTATTTCGCCTACGCCTATAAAGTCTTGCGGACTGAATGGCAAAAAATATACAGTCTATAACGATGATGCTGTAGTAACTCGTCGTAAATTCCTATTCTCTTGTAAATGTATGTCCCAGAGCTTCTCCCATTTCTCTTCAAGACAAAGACAAGTCGTGTCCTCGTCGGCCTTCATCTTGTTGCGGCGCAGAACTCGCCTTACTTGTATTCACTTCGGTCATCGTCAATTTATCTATCACAGCACAACACATGCGGCCATAAAACTGCCCTGTGCTAAGTAATGGGTCAGAAAGAGCTCGTCAGTTGTGCAACAAAATGAAATGGCGTACGGCTCTTAGTGCCGGGAGTGTCGGAGAACAAGTTCGGCTCTCCAGATGCAGGTCTTTTAATTTGACTCCCGTAGACGACCTGCGCGTCGTGGTGATGAAATTATGATGAAAATGACACATACACCCAGCCCCCGTGCCAGCGAAATTAACCAATGATGGTTAAAATTCCCGACCCTGCCGGGAATCGAACCGGGGACTCCTGCGACCAAAGGCAAGCACGCTAACCAGTTAGCCATGGAGCCAGTTGTGCAACAGAAGGACAACTACCGGTACCTCTGACATTTGACATTTTATGCTGTGTAATGGCCGTGGTTGATTACTGTTGGGAGACAGCGTCGTCATTAGCCATTAACTAACGGGAGACGCATCCTAAATATTCTTCTTCTTTATCTGTTTACCCACCAGGGTCGGTTTTTCCCTCGGACTCAGTGAGGGATCCCACCTCTACCACCTCAAGGGCAGTGTCCTGGAGCTTCAGACTCTGAGTCTGGGGATACAACTGGGGAGGATGACCAGTACCTCGTCCAGGCGGCCGCACCTGCTATGCTCAACAGGGGCCTTGCGAGGGGGATGGGAAGATTGGAAGGGATAGACAAGGAAGCGGGAAGGAAGCGGCCGTGGCCTTAAGTTAGGTACTATCCCGGCATTTGCCTGGAGGAGAAGTGGGAAACCACGGAAAACGACTTCCAGAATGGCTGAGGTGGGAATCGAACCCACCTCTACTCAGTTGACCTCCCGAGGCTGAGTGGACCCCGTTCCAGCCCTCGTACCACTTTTTTAATTTCGTGGCAGAGCCGGGAATCGAACCCGGGCCTCCGAGGGTGGCAGCTAATCACACTAACCACTACACCACAGAGGAGGACCATCCTAAATATTACGGGTGCAAATTATTGTTAACTGTAAGGTAAATTTTATTTGTATTTTCTTAATGGCCAGTAAAGAATTGTGTCTTTTATCTACCTTTCTTCTAAATAAAAATCGTTGCAAACTTTTTTGTTGTCAACATAGTGTAAGTGGCCTTGGTAGGTATAGCAAATTACCACATGATTTAGTCTCTCTTGAGTCAATGTTCTATCAATCAACCAACACTGGTCTTAACTTAGGGCTGTCGCCCTGGTACCAGATTCCTTATATTTCTAAAAAGAAAGAACATCAGTCTGTCTGCTGACCATCTCTCGTCGGGGGAAGAGAAAGATGATTTACTGTGGAATCATCAACTTCCTGAATATACAGGTTGACACAGTGGACAAAGTGAACTAATACAATATAGAATATAGGAGTTTATAGTCTGTGTAAAAGCATTGTATAATAGTGGGTGGGTATTGCTAACTGTATAGGTGAGAGATGTCCGCCTCCGTGGTGTAGTGGTTAGCGTGATTAGCTGCCACTCCCGGAGGTCCGGGTTCGATTCCCGGCTCTGCCACGAAATTTGAAAAGTGGTACGAGGGCTGGAACGGGGTCCACTCAGCCTCGGGAGGTCAACTGAGTAGAGGTGGGTTCGATTCCCACCTCAGCCATCCTGGAAGTGGTTTTCCGTGGTTTCCCACTTCTCCTCCAGGCAAATGCCGGGATGGTACCTCACTTAAGGCCACGGCCGCTTCCTTCCCTCTTCCTTGCCTATCCCTTCCAATCTTCCCATCCCCCACCAAGGCCCCTGTTCAGTATAGCAGGTGAGGCCGCCTGGGCAAGGTACTGGTCATACTCCCCAGTTGTATCCCCCGACCAAGAGTCTGAAGCTCCAGGACACTGCCCTTGAGGCGGTATAGAGGTGGGATCCCTCGCTAAGTCCGAGGGAAAAACCGAACCTGGAGGGTAAACAGATGATGATGATGATGATGATAGGTGAGAGATCACGCTTCCCAATGAACTACGGATTACATTACGCACAATGTCTTGTATTCCAATTTTTGGCAAGCCGAACTTCTTCCAGAACTGCATGAAGAATGTTGGCAGTGTACCACGTGCTCCAAGCACTAGCCCAATAAAAGAACAGAAAGAGCACTGAAACTCCTTTCTGCTTCACAGCTACCTCAGCAAGAATTTAGAATTCAGTAAAACCAGCAGCAGTCGAAGAAGAGTGCCCACATTTGAAGTTAAACGTACTTCTTTCGGCTCGTGTCACAGGAAGTAAATTCTGCGTCCATAATACAGGCAAAGTTTTCATTTTTCAAGTACAATTTCAAAAGAGTCAGAGCAAATTCCAAGACTTCATTCTTTTTTCTTACAATTTGTTTTACGTCGCACCGACACAGCTAGGTTTTATAGCGACAACAGGATAGGAAAGGCCTAGGGGTGGAAAGGAAGCAGCCGTGGCCTTAATTAAGGTACACCACGGAAAACCATCTTCAGGACTGCCGACAGTGGAGCTCAAACCTACCATCTCCCGAATGCAAGTTCACAGCTGCGAGCCCCTAACCGCACGGCGAATTCGCCCGGTAGTTCATTCCATTTCCTCTGATGCAAGTTCACAGCTGCGAGCCCCTAACCGCACGGCGAATTCGCCCGGTAGTTCATTCCATTTCCTCTGATGCAAGTTCACGGCTGCGAGCCCCTAACCGCACTGCGAATTCGCCCGGTAGTTCATTCCATTTCCTCAAGAGGAAATAGTAAATTTCAAGAAATCCTCTCCCACACGGATAGAATCTATATATATATAAAGCAAGATGTCCTGACTGACTGATAATCAACGCACAGCAAAACTTACTGGAGATAATTGCATGAAAATTTGAGGACATACTCTTACCGTAGCTTAGATGCGCACTAAGAATTTTTTTTAAAAAATCCTATTTTAAAGGGGTGAAAAGGGGTGAAATATGATTTTACTTTCTTGTTGAATTTCTCTGTTTCTGTGAAAAATATTGTACGTATATTTATTCAGTCCGCCTCTGTGGTGTAGTGGTTAGCGTGATTAGCTGCCACCCCCGGAGGCCCGGGTTCGATTCCCGGCTCTGCCACGAAATTTGAAAAGTGGTACGAGGACTGGAACGGGGTCCACTCAGCCTCGGGAGGTCAACTGAGTAGAGGTGGGTTCGATTCCCACCTCAGCCATCCTGGAAGTGGTTTTCCGTGGTTTCCCACTTCTCCTCCAGGCGAATGCCGGGATGGTACCTAACTTAAGGCCACGGCCGCTTCCTTCCCTCTTCCTTGCCTATCCCTTCCAATCTTCCCATCCCTCCACAAGGCCCCTGTTCAGCATAGCAGGTGAGGCCGCCTGGGCGAGGTACTGGTCATTCTCCCCAGTTGTATCCCCCGACCAAGAGTCTGAAGCTCCAGGACACTGCCCGCGAGGCGGTAGAGGTGGGATCCCTCGCTGAGTCCGAGGGAAAAGCCGAACCTGGAGGGTAAACAGATGATGATGATGATATTTATTCAGATATTTATTTTCATATATCATAAATACTATTTTAAAAGACATTTTAAGAATTCCGATTTTAAAGGGGTGAAAAGGGGTGATATATGGTTTTACATTTGTGTTCAATATATCCGCTTATTGAACAATATTGTACATATATATTAATTCAGTCTGCCAAATCGTCTCAATAGTACAGCGAAAATCTTGCATTTCTTGAAAAGTCAACGGAAATACATATATATTTTCAAGATTTTCCAGATGAAATACTTCCCTTGCGCACATGAATTTTTGGCTTTCGCCAATTAAAAATGGCAGCGGCACTTTCCAACATATAATTGTACGCGCCAATTCACTCCGCTTCCGTGTATTTTAAGACGGTAATAAATCAAATCCTTAAAGAAAAGAAAATACAATTAACAGTATATAGGCCTACGTATATGAATGTTTGTAACGGAATTCATGAGAAGTTGTTTTAAGCAGAGTTGATAGCGCAACGGTTAAGTCAACGGACTACAGACTGCGTGAATGCAGCTTCGAATCTGCCTGTTAGTGGCCTTTTTTTAACACAGGAATATTGTTTTATCAAGGAGATTTATTACAGTTTTATATTTTGTTAGTGAGTTATGCAGCCGCTTACATTTTAAATGAATCTTTTCATCCGTACAACTGGTAAAGTCCGCCTCTGTGGTGTAGTGGTTAGCGTGATTAGCTGCCACCCCCGGAGGTCCGGGTTCGATTCCCGGCTCTGCCACGAAATTTGAAAAGTGGTACGAGGGCTGGAACGGGGTCCACTCAGCCTCAGGAGGTCAAATGAGTAGAGGTGGGTTCGATTCCCACCTCAGCCATCCTGGAAGTGGTTTTCCGTGGTTTCCCACTTCTCCTCCAGGCAAATGCCGGGGTGGTACCTAACCTAAGGCCTTCCCATCCCTCCACAAGGCCCCTGTTCAGATTAACAGGTGAGGCCGCCTGGGCGAGGTACTGGTCATTCTCGCCAGTTGTATCCCCGACCCAGAGTCTGAATCTCCAGGACACTGCCCTTGAGGCGGTAGAGGTGGGATCCCTCGCTGATTCCGATGGAAAAACCGACCCTGGAGGGTAAACAGATTACGAACGAACAACTGGTAAAACAGGCTAGGCGAAAGCAGTACCAGTTCGGCGCGCGCATGTGTCATTAGCAAAGCTGTCTATGTTTCGAAGATATGTCACTCATATTGACGAAGGAGAGAGGAGGCAACTTGCATAATATTGTCGACCAGTAATGAAGTGTGACAGAACTCTTGAGCAGTAAGGGTCTATGTTTCGAAGATATGTCACTCATATTGACGAAGGAGAGAGGAGGCAACTTGCATAATATTGTCGATCAGTAATGAAGTGAGTGTGACAGAACTCTTGAGCAGTAAGGGTTTGAACCTTGGCAATCCCTGCTAATAACTATTCCTCCTCAGAAGAGTACCAACATTTCATATCAGAAGTTTCAACGTACTGGTGTGTGATATTTCAAGGAGACAGCTAAATAACAGACTGCAGCGCGATAACGTCTTTTTCACGCACACAGCATAATGGCAGTAACTTATCTAAACATTAATCGTGAAGTGTTGCCACATAACATTGTTTCTATTGTAGGTGACGGTGCATGTCTATTTAGATCTCTTTCTTACATTTTATATTCTACTCAATTACGGCATAAAGAATTTTGTGAAGATATTGTTTCGTAAGTTGTCTCCATTTTGTCCGAAAATCATCATCATCTGTTTACCCTCCAGGTTCGGTTTTTCCCTCGGACTTAGCGAGGGATCCCACCTCTACCGCCTCAAGGGCAGTGTCCTGGAGCTTCAGACTCTTGGTCGGGGGATACAACTGGGGAGTATGACCAGTACCTCGCCCAGGCGGCCTCACCTGCTATACTGAACAGGGGCCTTGTGGAGGGATGGGAAGATTGGAAGGGATAGGCAAGGAAGAGGGAAGGAAGCGGCCGTGGCCTTAAGTTAGGTACCATCCCGGCATTCGCCTGGAGGAGAAGTGGGAAACCACGGAAAACCACTTCCAGGATGGCTGAGGTGGGAATCGAACCCACCCCTACTCAGTTGAACTCCCGAGGCTGAGTGGACCCCGTTCCAGCCCTCGTACCACTTTTCAAATTTCGTGGCAGAGCCGGGAATCGAACCCGGGCCTCCGGGGGTGGCAGCTAATCACGCTAACCACTACACCACAGAGGCGGACTGTCCGAAAATCATCTTGGTAATAACTATTCCTCCTCATAAGAGTGCCGACTTTTCGTGTCAGGAGATTCAACTTATGGTGGAACATGTGAGTTGACGGCAGTAGGCAAAATATTTCCATTTCGCTTTGAAGTTTATCGTGATCAAAAGTCATACTGGACATTTAATGATTAAGCTAATACCGTAAAAAGATTGCGATTTACTGGTAATCTCTCTAACGGACATTAGTACTGTACATGAACGTCTGTGCGAAGAAACAAGTGCTTCATTCGTTGTTACAAAGTTTCTGAAAAACGTCGTACTCGATACTCAAATGCTACGAGAAAAATACAATTTAAAAAGCAGCAGCCACATTTTTACAGAAGAATCCTTCCGCACGTACCATTGCTGTAAGTAAATACCAAAAGAAAAATCTCTAAGTCCATAGAGCAGCGGCGTACACGTACCAGAAGAATAACCCCAAGGTTCATAGAGCAACGGCGCCGACATACCAGAAAAATAATCCTGAGGTTCATAGAGCAGCGGCAGCTACACACCAGCAAAATTATCGCGAATAACACAGGACAATTCAAACGCGATATGAGCAACATCACCCTGGGGTCCGAAAAGAAAGACGATTGCGTCCATGTAAAATTAAGTTTCGTCCCGGGATGTCTTACGATCCTGAAATTAATTAGGAAGATAACAGCTTGATAACCACTGGTACAATGATCCATAAATGCCAATTCTGCAATGCCTCTCAAGTGGAAAGGTGAAACACCAGGCATGTGTTGCGATTCTGGCAAGGTTCAGCTGCCACCACTCTAATCTCCACCTGAACCATTGTACAGTTACTAATGGGTGCCCATCCAGATCATGCTAATTTTTTTTATCGAATTAGAAAATATAGCAGCTGTTTTCAAATTGCATCTTTTGGTGCTAAGCAAGTCATCCAACCCAGCTTTATGCTAACTTTCAAAATACAATGTCAAATTTAGCATTCCATAGGCAGTCTATTGCCAAATGCTCATCAAGATCCTGGATTTTTGCAGATTTACTTTAATGAGACGACTAATTAAATAAATGAAGCATTGCTTACATATTTCGATGCAGAAGAAATAGAGTATAAATCGGTCGACACGGTATTACAAACGGACGATGCTGTCAATTATCCAGTAGAATTCCTAAATATTCTTAATCCTCCAGGATTCCCATCTCACAAACTTCGTTTGAAAGTAGGAGCACTTGTAATGTTGTTACGTAACCTCAAGCCACCTAAGTTGTGCAATGGCACTAGATTATGTGTGACTAGGTTTAAAAAAATTATAGAAGCTACTGTTATTATAGGGTGTTCTTCAGGAGAATTTCATTTAACAGCAAACTCGGAATACACGTGAAACTTTTCAATTCCGGCCGAAGCCGGGACGGGAAAACACATCATTTACGTTCACGTCTTACATTTCTTACGAAAGTCGTTGAACGCATAAGGGTGGTTTGGTGGACTTCAAAAGAAAATGGGAAATAAAATAATATAATGGGACATAACTCAACTATGACGCGAGCGAAGCAGCGGGCAAAGCTCTAGTTCATTATAAAACACAACATAGTGTGGGAGTGGATATCACCCAAAGGTTACGGATATGCTAGGGAAAATATTATAAAGTTGCCTTCTAAAAGTGCACTGTTCCAGTATTTGGGCGATACTTCATGGGACACAGGAGTTACGAAACTTGTGAAAGAGATTTTAACCCTAGAATCTGAACGTTTGAATGAGGCTGAAGTAATATTTCCCTTGATAGTGAATGAAATGTCAATAAAGCAATTGAAGACATGGATGGAAGAAGGGCGTAACTCAAAAAACACACTTTTGAGATAAATGAGTTTAAAGAATTACAGCATCAAACACTTTTCTCAGAAATACAGAATTTTGGAATATTATATTTAACATATTATTTCATAATATGTACATCAAAAGTATTTATAAATTTTGTGGTTTGTTGTCAATTTTGTATTTTGGAGTTACGCCCTTATTCCATTTTCAAGAAACATTTTCATTGAAAATTAATATTATTTACATTGTTGGTAGCATGTAGACAAGTTTTACAGGTTAGAACATTTGACAAGTCACAACATATTATTAGGGGACTCACTATATCGAGAATTTCCTACTCCCACAGATTCAGCTCCCCGGAAAATATTTTCAAACCATGCACGTGCATCTGCGCATAGAAAGCTTACTAAATCCTTAACATATTTTAATTTCCCGGGTTCAATACTTACATGAGGGACTGGAAAGCTACCCAAAGTATCTACAGACCTCATATCCTTCATTAACTGAAACGTATCATGAAACGTAATATTATAAGTCTGGCTTCCTCATACAGTTCCTTCAGGTGAGTGACATAATATGACATACTTTGGAATAGAAAACTTAAGTCCTTTTGTTTGTGGTGTTGCAAATGACACTGGGCTGAGAACGGCAGAACATTCGGATATCCGAATGTTCTGGGGTTTCACTTGGTATATATTCACTGTCATCTGCTGAAATATCAGATGTTTCTCCTCCTGACATTACTCCTGCGTCAGCCGTTTCGCTTCTGATGAGTGATGATTGCTGGCTCGCCGTAAGTCAGCATTGGAGTGTATTTTAAGTCGGGCACGAACAATATTTGTAAGAACGGCGCAACTCAATATAGCACATCACACGCCATCTATTAACACTACCGAGAAGCCATTTAGGTAGAATTTAGAACAGCCTCCAAGGAACGTATATATGCAATTTACCGAATAACGCCACAACCTGACTTAAGCCCTTCTTCCATCCATGTCTTCAATTGCAGTACGACATAACTAGAGATAATTTATTTGGTTACAAAACCACATCTGTCCCAAGTAACTCACAGAATACTGGTGATAATAATAGGCTATATCCGAAATTAAGAACGTCAAGAATGTGAGCCAATCTGAAATTCCCCTAATAATTTGCTTTGCTTTATGACAGCGAGCTTACGCACTACGTACAGTCGTGTACTTCTTTACACTACCATGCGAATTTCAGGCAATGCACTGTATAATTTGATACTGTCTTTTTTTGTTTGTTTGTTTGTTTGTTTGTTTGTTTGTTTGTTTGTTTGTTTGTTTGTTTGTTTGTTTGTTTGTTTGTTTGTTTGTTTGTTTGTTTGTTTGTTTGTTTGTTTGTTTGTTTGCATTTGACCAATGTCATATTTTAAAGAAAAACATTTTGGAGAAGACTATGTTTGACGGAGAGAACGAAATAAGTGGTTTTCACATGAAGAATTTGTATGAATTGGAAGCAAATCAGTTGGTAAAACCTGTTCGCTTTCGAAAATACGTACATCCAAATATCAAAGAAAACATGACTGTGAGACGAGCGAATAGCATATTTTGTACACCAATAATAACGGCTCTAGAATATCTCCCAACCAAATTTGGACGTCCAAAAGCCCACCTGATTGAAGACTGCACAGCAACCATATACTTCATGAAAATGATGCAGAAATAGTTCATTATCCATGACGTTAGCAGTTACAACGACGCTAAGTTTTGCCCTGACAAGATCCATTCTTTCAACACAGATGATGACAGGCTTCACTGGCTGGAAAGTGAGTTCCTGGCATATCTTGAGGATGCGAAAAAAGCATTCCATGAGCAAGGAGTAAATTTTCTTAGCAACGAGACTTTCTTTCTTTCTTTCTTTCTTTCTTTCTTTCTTTCTTTCTTTCTTAATCTGTTTACCCTCCAAGGTTGGCATTCTCTCGGACTCAGCGAAGGATCCCACCTCTACCGCCTCAAGGGCAGTGTCCTGGAGCGTGAGACATTGGGTCGGGGGATACAACTGGGGAGAATGACCAGTACCTTGTCTAGGCGGCCTCACCTGCTATGCTGAACAGGGGCCTTGGTGGCGAATGGGAAGATTGAAAGGGATAGATAAGGAAGAGGGAAGGAAGCGTCCGTGGCCTTAAGTTAGGTACCATCACGGCATTTGCCTCGAGGAGAAGTGGGAAACCACGGAAAACCACTTCTAGGGTGGCTGAGGTGGGAATCGAACCCACATCTACTCATTTGACCTCCCGAAGCTGAGTGGACTCTGTTCCAGCCCTCGTACCACTTTCCAAATTTCGTGGCAGAGCCGAGAATCGAACCCGGGCCTCCGGGGTGTCACCTAATCACACTAACCACTACACCACAGAGGCGGACAGCAACGAGACTTACGAGGCTATTCGGCTGACTATGTGTTGTACAGCTCTGTGTATCCGATACATGTTGCCTTCGGGCTTTCATTTCGTAGCGATTCCCTAGAAATTTTCTTCAGCATGTTGAGGAGAACTTCAGTCAGCAATGACATGCTAGATTCATGGTCTGTAGAACTTGCCCTCAATAGAATATTGAAGATAGAAGTTCCTTCGAAACGCGAAATCAACGTACTTTTTCAAGTCTTCTCATTCAGTTTCATCAGAAGTGGTCCCGAAGATTCCAGAAACAGTGGCAGAAATCCTGCAAAATATTTATAAGCCCCAGGGTACGTGTAGTCACTTCTCAAAGTGTATTTATTGGTTATTTCTAGATAAGAGTACCGGTATTATAAATAATAACCTAATGTCCTTATTTCTTTCAGAGCTCTGGAGGTAGTGTCTATTTAAACGTGCATAACTTGTTTTCCTCATAAATTTCGTTGTGAAGGAAATAAGAAAAGAACTTTCTTGTGAATCAAGCCGTAGCCAAATTCAACAAGAAAAATGCAGTGCTCCACTAATTGACATTGACATTATTATTATTATTAAGCAAGATCGGTGTAATGTTTTCTTTTGTCCATTCGAGCTGTTGGTGTGGATTATAAAGATTGAAAATGATTTCATGTGTGAAGTAGCGAAATCTGTTAATACCGGAGTTTGTACGATTTTAACTAACGCAGTTCTTACTGTTTTGAAGAGTTCAGAGATTCTAAAGTGTGGCTTAAGTGACAGTTCAAATAATGCTCAGAAATTAGCTCTTATCCCGATCATCTTAAATATTGAAGATGAAGTGACTGGGCGTTTCGAGAGGGTGAAATACTTAAACAGCAAGACGATCGACAGAAAAATCATCCTAATGTAACAGCTGTGGTAACAGCGTGCAGTGCCACTCGCTCTGACCAGTAATAGGACAGTCTGCGAGATATCGAGGGACTGCGATTACATAGAGTTTTATCCAGCGGTATGACCTGGAGTTACTTAGCCTGTCATAAGAGCGCGTGCATTCGTTCGTGAAGTTTTTGTGTTATTTTTTGCGTTTGGAGTCAGTTAAAATCAGTAAATAATAGTGCGTGTCATTCATTTATATATCCTCTCATCATGAGTAGAAAGGTATGTGATGTGTTTGGCTTCAATAATTATGAAGTGCAGGAGAATTCGCGGCCTTTCTTCCGTTTCCCTCGTGACAAGAATATGTAAGTAGATGCTGCGTTTACATAATTATACAGTATATTCTTCCAGTGGCAAAGAGATTTTGATATTTCCTAAAGTTCTGAGCAACGCGATCAATATTTTGACTGGTTTAAAATATAATAAGCTTCTTTTATTGCATAGTATAGTATTTAGCCTTCAATACCGATGTGTTGTAGATGTGATCTGTTGGTTTTGAAATGTCAAAGAAGTGACTTGAATAAGTTATACAAGAAAGAAGGAGCGTTACGCTTAAATAAGAATTATAAGATCTGTTCAGATCATTTCCAGGTCAGCGACTTTAGAAATCCCTGACTATACAGCCAAGGGCATGTTATATTCTTACAATAATTGTACGTAAATATTCCTCAAAACATAACTGTCCTCAACATTTTCATGATTTCCTCTATTTTAACCCTCTCCTCAGATTAAAGCCGGGATCTGTAACAACACAGAATCTCCCCAAAAAAACACCATTAAGTGCTACCGCCCCTTCCAAAACGGGTAGTACTTCCAAGAGAAAAAGACAGGAATGTGCCGATCTTATTTATTGTCGAGTTTCTTAACCCTCAAGCACATGCGCCAGATCTTAGGACGCAGACACACGCGTGGGGGTGCTTTTGTGACGTACCCACTCTGCCCACAGATGTGTGATAAAATTGTGACGTGGCAGGTCACCTTAATGTTAATATAAGTAATGTATCATTGTTTCTCCATAAACAACATGGCGCCGGCCTTCAGGCTTATGGCCTGAAAACGATAGTTGGTAATTAATAATAATAATAATAATAATAATAATAATAATAATAATAATAATACGTAATGAGACTCAAAAAACTCCCAGGGGTGGGGTGACGGAACACAAATCATTAAGTACACTAACTTGGAATTTAAGGATCATTAATAGTAATTTCATAAAATACAAATTAAAACAGCTATTTATTAAGATGAAAAACGTGACGTAATGGCGTATTAACAAAATCTGAACTTACGGAAGCAAAATAAAAATTGAATGAATAAACTCTAAGAACATGAATTGTAACGCGTAGACTTGCAGAAATTTATGCCATTAGCTCACCACTCTGTTATGTAGAAGCTGATGATTGATGGATCTCTCGTACCGGCGGCGTCATCTGTTGTTGTGGATTCGAGTCCTACTTCTGCTTTGTGCATATTACACTAGCTGTAATACAACTTTCCTGCCTTTAACACTTCCTACTGTACTCCTTACATAAAGTCGTAATGAGTCGTTATTTTAAAAGCAAAACCACCATGGGTTATGTTCATGGAGAGAATACACTTGTACTCTTCCGTATTACGGAACAGCAACGTAACTAAATTCATGACAACAGCTCTCCTGCCCTATACCAGTCAAAACCGGTCTCCCGTCGACTTTACCTCTCGTCATTGAGATAACAGGTCCCAATGAGAGTAACTTTTGAGTAGTATACTAAGTTAAAATCTTCTCCGACGTGCAGACGTAGAATCGTTGTAAGAGTGTCTTCCAAGAGTCTTCTTCCAAGAGCGCGAGTGTGAATCTCAATACGAGTGTCCTCTCCAGCTCTTGTCGTAGAGTATATAGCCGTCAAAAACTCCCTCCATCAACCATATCACATGGTCCAGTAAGATTCGAGGTCTCACCCCTTCTCCTATGTATTGCTGTGAATCCATCACCTTGCTTCATTACGTCCATTCACATAGGCTGAACTTTCCCCGCGAAATCAAAGCGTCAGGTAGCGAACTTCGAAAAGTAGGCGTTCATAATGTTTCAACTGTCTCTTCATAAACTGGAGAGGGTAAGGTCTCTCGTAACCTTGATGACGTACATTTCCTGGCAATGGGCTGAAATTAGCCTGCTGACTCTGGTCACCTCACTACGGCTATTGGAAAATTTACTGCAAGCTATTTATACGAATGACGTTGAAACACTTTACACAATAAGTTGTTCGTTCAGAATACGTTATAGCCGCGATACAAAGAAATGAAATGATGATGTGAAATGGATGATTAAAACCTACATATATATATATATTTACTGAATCCTCTGGTCCATACTGAAGGATACCTACCTTCTTACCTATCAGCAAAAGTTCATGAGATCTGTCTCTTGGGTCGTATCGGCTTCTTTGTCACTTGCTGAGGTAAGGCTAGGGTTCAGTAATTCTAATCTGTCTACTCAAATGAAAGGTTTGTTTAAAAATATGTTCCTATTTATTCAAGTAATATCTGAAGAATTAATAATTTATCATCGGTATGATTAGCTTCCAAACGTGTCCACCGGACACCACAATCATTTTGCATAGAAGGTCAGAACACTTGTGTGAGCCTTTGACATAACTGCCTGATGGGCATCCGTACTAGAAACCATTGTCTCAATTATTAATTAAAGAAAGAAAGTCTGGAAATCCTTATATTCGGCTTCCATGTGAGACTACATGTACCATCATAGTGATTCTTTATGGTCCACTTCTCATAACACGAACTCTGGACTCTGGGTATAATTAAGGCAGTCCAATCGGTGTGTGCCACACAGTGGTTATACGGCATGGACCCTTAATTGAATCGATGTGACCTGCGACTATCTCATGGACCGACATCTAAACTTCTAAGTTACTTTAAAGTCATTGTGGACGATGACCGCAAGGAAAATGATTCTACGATGGCATATGGCCCTACTCTAAGTCACTGAGGTTGATGACACCATGACCATCCAAGTTTCTAACTGAAATTAAACACAATTAAGTTACATCGGTTGATGACCAAAGTTTCCACTTTACTAACCCCAGCACATTTACTGCTCAATCAATCAAAGTTAAATAATGCAACAACAACAATGCTCACAATACTTTGTGGCAGTAAAATCCATTACCTTCGGATATGTCCCCTTAACCGTTACGTTAACATTTACATATTTCCCCAGAAAACAAACTAAGATTTCCAGAATGCATCTCCAAGTTATTCGCTTGATTTAAAGTTATTTCAAAACACGTTTCCACTGAATTTAATAATTAAATAAATTTAAATGATTTAATGAAATCTTAATGAACAACAAATTCTATCTCCGCGGACGAATGGTTTCTTTCACATGTCCCTACACAAGTCTTGACGTAATTCATTTTTAATCATGTCGGATGTCTATCGTCGGTAACTGGAAAAAGTTTACATCACTTATTTCCAGTATTTATCTTGTTTCGTGATATTACACTTCAATTTAATTTAATACTAACCATTATTACTACTTGGATAACCCTGATAATTAAGTGCAAAACTATGAGTTACTCGCCGTACTATGTAAACTGCTTACGATGTCATAACTTGTCGTAAAATTTCCGTGAAGCTTTGTGCGCCCCTCACAAACAAAACAACCATCATTACCAACGCTCTATATTTAGGACAACCCTGAAATTGGCTAACCTTATTCATTATACTCTACGTTCGTGGTCTCAAATGTACATTACAATCTCAATTAAACACATTTACAGTATCTAATAACAGACATGTTATTTCCGGATGAAAATTTCAACTAGATCAAAGATTTAACGTTATCCCCTGCCGAGAAATGCAATCCCGTGTCAATGCGTAACACTCTGCGCACTTTCCGTTATTCGAGCGGCGAACTCCTATCAGCTGACGGCATTTAGCCCCAACCCTCGCTTTGCAATGATATGAGACATCTGTTCGTCCGACCTGACTGGCCTCTCAGAATGAAACCTTTAAACTTTGCCGACATAATTTAACAACTACGATATTTCTAACCAACAAAATGCACATAGATTATACTTCAAAATGCCCACACTAATTGTACACGTCGCAAATTAATACCGGCATGGATCCTCTAGTTCTACTTTCCATCCCAAACACTACACAAAATCTTCCTCGGGCTTATACATATCCCGGAACATTTATAGGCTTCCAATCACCTGATTCGCAAATCCCATCTCAACTCAATACAACTCTGAACTCTCGTCTCCACTGGACGGCTCTCACTGACAAACAAGACTGGAATAAAATACTTGGTATCCACGACGCCTAATACGTACAAATACATTAATAATGAACACTTCGCATAATGATCTCGTATTTCCAAACTGGATTTCAAAAATGACTGAAAAATTCTACTAATTTTTTTATTGTCAGTCAGACACGGTTTAAATGGATATAGAATAACGTTTCACTCCGTGACAAAATTCACCACTCTATACTCTCAACCCGACAGCGCCCTTCCACTCGATTGAAAATTGGTAACCATGGATTTCTTATATTATTTACGTCAAAATTCAAACAGAAAAATTTTACGTCAGATAAAATTATCTCAATTAACATCACAAAAGTATAGGCAACAAATTCACGGATATTGACGATCTACTCTGGACGTGATATCACTTCGAAGCCCTCGTTAATAACTTTTACATGTCACACGGCGCTCGCAATATTTTAAATTTTTCCAAGCAGAAAATAACAAATGATCTATCGTCATATTTGACATTCGCAAAAAAACGTAGGGGTGACCAACTACGTCATGAAAACCCATTTCAAATGCACATGAATTTGACATCACAAAACAAGATATAGTAGGTGGTAAGATGGTAAGGCACCTACCTTAAATCGACGTCTGCTTCCATCCTTAGGCTCACCTGTGACCTTCCGTCACTTTATCTAGCCATTTTACGTATCTGGCTGTACATTATAACATCCTTTTATTTTCCTGGAAATGAAACATATAAAAAAGAAATACCCTTCACACGTCTCTCCGTTGATCGCACTCGACTGATGGTAGTTACTGCCAGCACACGAATTACTTTTTACAACACAAAATATTTTAGTTTCATACTTCTTCTGCAAGATCTTGACCTCCTTTTTATAAGACTACCTTTGCTCAAACAAATCCATTTTGGATTCAAGACCCCAGCCACCTCGGCCAAAATCTGTTCGTCGGACTTAGTCTACTTTATCGCTGGATTTACAGAACAGTCTAACTCTCTCGCTCAAGATTCAATAACACAATGCAGGGGCTTCATCATGGTTCCCCTCCTATATTTATAGCCATTTACCCCATCTCTCCAGGCATTTTCCCTTGCCGCCAAGAATTTTGCGTAATCATTTTAACTTAAATGAATCGTATTTAAAAGAGTTTTGGATGTAACCATGTATTTGTTACGTCACTAGCAGTAGTGATCCTGAACATTTAAAATTTATATTTATTAATTTAGCTGGTTAAATGACCTCATTTGATAGGCACTACTTTTCTGTCGACTTCGCGTGGGGACGCCATACACACGCGCTCTTCTGAAATAACCTACCAAAATGGCTTAGCAGTCTCAAACTTTCTTCGGTATCCTTCCACGTACAACACGTGCGGATGACGTCACGTATCCCAGAGCGTGGGATGGAAAGTAGCTGCCCCCTTGCCACGTGTCACTCCCGTGATATCCAGAAATGTTCACAAATGTAGTTACTTTTCATACTTAAAATTCTTAGGGCACAAAGGTCATGGGTTCAATTTATTTATTTATTTATTTATTTATTTATTTATTTATTTATTTATTTATTTATTTATTTATTTATTTAAAATGACCTACCAGTGATTAGATATATACATCTTATCAATTAATTATATAGTTCAATAATTTAATACATGCAGTGATGTCCCAAACATCACACTTTCCACCCCACATATCATTGTATTGTAAAATATGAATTACTATATTAATTGGAGATTTTAAGATAGATTATGTAAGAATGACTCTTTCTGCGGAGATCCAGCCAGAATGGTACAAGAGCGGGGAGAGCACAGAAAAGTTATTTGTACATTTCACTAGGAAATAAAATGACCTGGGGTGGATTCCACTCCATACGCGTGTGTTTGAGGGTTAATGTGATGATACAATGCTTTCTAAATGAGGAAAAAGACAAATCTAACCGCAAATATTCAGGTAAGAATTCTAAAGCAAGAAAAGTAACGCGTGAATGAAAGAACAAGCCCTTTCACATTAGTGCATTCCATTTCTTGAACATAGGTCTAATTTCAGCCTTTAAATTATAATCTGCTATGTAATTTTTCTCTAATTTATCCAGAATTGCTTCAGCAACTTTGAAGTTAATATCTTAATAATAGTTTATTTCTAGACGTAATTCATTTATCCATTTCCGGATACGAATTTCCACTGATATTTGAATTTGGCGCGAGTTTCCAGGTCACGCCAATACGAACGCCACTTGCAAAATACTCCCATTTTAACAAGGTAAAATTCGGAAGTGTCCCGTATTGTTGGACTAGTCAAGGTAGACATACACAGTTCAGAACACGAATGTTACTTATGGATCCGCCCTTTTAGGACTCAGTGTGGACGATTCCTACAGCATGTCCATGTTGCATATAGACGAGTTGAAGATTTTAAAAATGTATATAAGAAAAGCTGTTAAAATTAGCTTTATTTTCTTCTTCTTAATCTGCTTACCCTCCAGGGTTGGCTTTTCCCTCGGACTCAGCGAGGGATCCCACCTCTACCGCCTCAAGGGCAGTGTCATGGAGCTTCAGACTCTAGGTCTGGGAATACAACTGGGGAGGATGACAAGTACCTCGCCCAGGCGGCCGCACCTGCTATGCTGAACAGGGGCCTTGGTGGGGGACGGGATGATTGGAAGGGAGAGACAAGGAAGAAGGAAGGAAGCGGCCGTGGCCTTAAGTTAGGTACCATCCCGGCATTTGCCTGGAGTAGAAATGGAAAACCACGGAAAACCACTTCCAGGATGGCTGAGGTGGGAATCGAACCCGCCTCTACTCAGTTGACCTCCCGAGGCTGAGTGGACCCCGTTCCAGCTCCCGTACCACTTTTCAAATTTCGTGGCAGAGCCGGGAATCGAACTCGGACCTCCGGGTGTGGCAGCTAATCACACTAACCACTACACCACAGAGGCGGACATATATAAGAACTAAGGTTTCATAAAATGTGAAAAGTTACAATAGAATAAAAACCATACTATATGACAACATTATATTCTTTGAGCTAGAATACCTAATTTGGGGTACCTGAGCATGAACAAAGTAATATAATGATCACAAAATTGTGGACGGTTAAAATTAAATGATGACATATACTGTAGGTAAGCGGGAGGAACCGAAAGAAATGGGTATGGAATCTAGCCGTAAACTGATGATAGGAAAGTACTTCAGTTGATAGCCTGTTCGGGGGCCAACAAAACTATTGTATTACAATAAATATTACAGCCAGCAATTTAGGCTACAGTCATGGTAACAGGAAAACATGCAAATAGTAGAAAACTGCTATACATTACAGACGTGTGATCGCCTCCGTAGCGTAACGGTTAGTGCTATTAGATGCCGTCTTCGAAGCCTGAGTTCGATTCCCGGTACTGTCAGTACTTTAAGAATGGCAAGAGGGCTGGTATGTGGTTGAAGTGGTATATACATTGGGAGTCTGCTTGAAAAAGGAACTGCACCACCTCGGGATGAGGACGTGAGGTTATTATATTAGAGTGATATAAATTTTATATGCCTAATAATTGAGTAAGTTATGCAAACTTTACATTACTATTATCAAGAAAACCGTATCTAAATGTTAAAGAATCTCAGAGGCCATTGATTTACATGGATTTAAAAAAATGATTATAATAATTATTACAATAGTGCGCCTCTGTGGTGTAGTGGTTAGCGTGATTAGCTGCAACCCTCGCAGGTCCGGGTTCGATTCCCGGTTCTGTCACGAAATTTGAAAAGTGGTACGAGGGCTGGAACGGTGTCTACTCAGCCTCGGGAGGAAAATTGAGTAGAGGGGGGTTCGATTCCCATTTCAGCCATCCTAGAATTATTTTCCGCGGTTTCTCACTTCTCCTCCAGGAAAATGCCGGTATGGTACCTAACTTAAGGCCACAGACGCTTCCTTGTCTATCCCTTCCAATTTTCCAACTCCCATCCCCCACAAGGCCCCTGTTCAGCATGGCAGGTGAGGCCGCCTGGGCGAGGTACTGGTTCTTCACCCTATTTATATCCCCCGACCTAAAGTCTCGCGCTCCAGGACACTGTCTTTGAGGTGCTAGAAGTGGGATCCCTCGCTGAGTCCGAGGGAAGAAACAACCCTGGACGGTAAACGGATTATGAAAGAAATAATACTACTATAAATTACCATCCCAATAAACATAATTGTATATACAAGCATTGAAGGCGGTCCTCTTTCGTTCGAGTCCATCCCGACACACGAGAAAGATTTCGGGGGATTAGGAACGTCAAGAGAGCCTCCGTGGCTCAGGTGGCAGTGCACCGGCCTCTCACCGCTGGGTTCCGTGCTTCAAATCCCGGTCACTCCATGTGAGATTTGTGCTGGATAAAGCGGAGGTGGGACAGGTTTTTCTCCGGGTTCTCCAGTTTTCCCTGTCATCTTTCATTCCAGCAACACTCTCCAATATATTTCATTTCATCTATCATTCATTAATCATTGCCCCAGAGGAGTGCGACAGGCTTCGGCAGCCGGCACAATTCATATCCTCGTCGCTAGATGGGAGCTTCATTCATTCCATTCCTGACCCTGTCAAATGACTGGAAACAGGCTGTGGATTTTCATTTTCAAGAAAGTCAAAGAGTGTAGGGATAGCATTCTATTTTATCAACTTCCTTCCATCTGCTCTCTTTACTTCGAATTGACATTCCTCAAAACGAAGCTGCAGGAAAAGATTATAATCGAGATATGGCCAAGGCCAATAAATACTTTGACAGACAAGCCTTTTACAAAATCAAATAGAATAAACTTGGTGATTATTAATTTTCCTGTAGCAAAATGTATAGTAACCTCACACAGCAGTGAAAGTTCTGTTGGCTGCCTTTTAATGATATGGGCAATTCTGCACCCATTTTCCCTCCTATTCTTATTTTTCGGGAATATAAATAATCTAGCCCCTTTAGATGAGTGTAATGTAATAAAGACTTTCCAGTCTGTCAAACACACAGCAATTACAATATAAATTATAAATTATTTAAATATAAATATAAATTATAACACTATAAACATACCTGTAAAATACACACTAATATACAATGACTAATGACATGTCATTCTTTGTATATAAGTGTGTATTTTACAGGTATGATTATAATGTTATAATTTATATTGTAATTGCTGTGTGTTTGACAGGCTGGAAAGTTTTTATTACATTAACTAAGTCGACACTGGAAAATATGGCTTCATTCTTAACAAACCTTTAGATGAGTGACTTTTATAATCTGGAGCGACATTAATCTCATTGCATTGGGTAGCATGAAGACGATAGCAAGTAAAGAGATTTGGTCCCAAAATGGCCGCTGCCGCAAAGAATTCTGGGAACATAACCAGAACTGTGTATATCAACGAGCTAGAATAAATAGAGGGGCTGTATGCCCAACATCAGCGCTCCCTGTGGAAGCAAGTTGATAAACGGCAGCCATTTTAACGGTTGTCAAAACAAAGCGAATTGGCGCGCGAACAAAGTTCAGATAACAGGGAAATTGTGCATGGCAAATTAATTTCGTAAGTTTTGAAGAAGTGAAAAGATAAATTCTCGCTTTCAAGAATGCTAGCCGTATGCTCAGTGTACGGTTGTACTAATCGGAGTAATAAAACCAAGGATATATCGTACTTTAAGTAAGTTTTGCTGAATGATAGCCGAGACCACTTTTTTGTCTTTTCTGTTTATAATTAAATCCATTTTAATGCTTACACAGCGGAAGTACTGATAGCCACAGTAATTATTTATCGGAATGGAAAATGGAGCGCCTACCGCCAAGGAAACGCAACCACGAAAAGTTACCTATTTCGGTCAAACATACACCATACATGGTTAATACAGCATTTTACTGCTATTTGTGAAATTTATGCAGCCTTTATTGTAGATTTCAATTGCATTGGTATTTAAAACTAGGCTACACTTCATAATGGACAATTTTCAAGGTTAGCTTTCAGCTACTAATCCCAGTATGATAATATGGTAATCGGAAGAAATGATATGCCCCTACACTGTAATAAATAATTACATTAAACAATTATAGTGGTATGGTACCCATGGGCTGCCTCTGTGGTGTTAGCGTGAGTAGCTGCCACCTCCGAAGGCCCGGGTTCGATTCCCGGCTCTGTCACGAAGTTTGAAAAGTGGTACGAAGGCTGGAACGGGCTCCACTCAAATTCAGGAGGGCAACTGAGTAGAGATCGGTTTGACTCCCACCTCAGCCGTCCTCGAAATGGTTTTCCGTGGTTTACCACTTCTCATCCAGGAAAATGCCGGGATGGTACCTAACTTAAGGCTACGGCCGCTTCCTTACCTCTTCCTTGTCTATCCCTTCCAAACTTCCCATCCCCCCACAAGGCCCCTGTTCAGCATAGCAGGTGCGGCCGTCTGGACGAGTTAGAGGTCGTCCCCCCAGTTGTATCCCCCGACCCAAAGTCCTACGCTCCAGGTCACTGTAGAAGTGGGATCCCTCCCTGAGTCCGAGGGAAAAACCAACCCTGGAGGTTAAACAGATTAAGAAATAAATAAATAAAGACAGTACTCGTGGGGAAGCAGTACCTTTAAAAATCAGAATGAGGTTGTAACCTATTGCAGGTCCCTTTCAGTTTAAGGATTTCTGTCATAAATATTTATGTACACGGTTTTTATTGTAATTTACGCTTAACCACAACAACCAAGAAGGTTAAAGCTCTTGTTCCGATTTCGAGGCCTATTCGTAAGTCAATGTGCAACGATTTCGAACTACCCTACAATCAGCTGATCGTGGTGTTGGCCTCATGCCGCAACATGATGAAGTGGCGGTATTCGCAGTCTATGGCTTTTAATGCTTTAAAGCTTTCGGCTAGTGGTCTTTAATTAAGCCTTTAATTAAGTGATTCTAAAATGCGTATTTTATACACTTTTCTCCATTCAAGAACCATGCTCCCTTGATTGTGTGACCACAGGAAACATGGCGGACGTTCGTTCTATTAGCTTCACCCAGGCAGCGCTTCCGCCTCTCTATGTTGTTCTAGCTCGTTGGTGTATATAGACCTTGTGACTAGTCAACGTGACTAGTGCACGCTTGCAGCGCTCCGGTGGAAAAAGTGAGTACTTCTTGAAGTTCGCCACGGCCGATATGATGCGTCGCTCTAGCTAACTCCATACCGGCACTGACAATTTGGTCCACGCACTGTAATCGGAGCAGATTCATAGCTCGGACACGTGGCTCTGGCGGCCTATGTTTTTGCGGTACAAATGCATAGTTCTCTATGGAAAAGATTGACTTTGATTGCATATTTATCGTAATGTAGAGGTAATACTGTTAATACTGTTAAAATGATTACTTTCGTTGATATTTGTCAAAATAATGTCGTGAAATAAAACTGCAGAGAGATGGAGTAGCCAAGCTGACGTTCTGATATTGACTTTGATTGCCGATTTATCTTAATTCAGGGGAATGAAGGAGTATGTTACATTGACTAATACTGTTAAAATTATTAATCCTACAGGCTACATTCGTTGATATTTTCCAAAATAACGTCGTGAAATGAAACTGCGAAGAGGTGGGATATTCCAACTGACGTTCCTTAATTTGTGAGAAATAATACGGTGGTACCGTAATCACTTTTATTATCCATAGCATTTAGATACATATCAGAACTTAAAGCAATACTTTTGTCTTCTGATGTTAATCCTGAGATTAATAGTCATTGTTCAATTAGAGTTTTAAAATTCTTCAAGTGCTGCTTTCAGGAAGGAGGCGTGATCAAAACATAAAAGTCTTATTTTTCCCTACTTAAATATTCAGTGAATGGATAACGTAAACATTTTGACTCAAACATGTTTAAATTTTAATTTCAATAGATTGTGTCCTATAGCATCCAGTTTCTTTCAAGCTCACGCAGAGAACAAACTGGAAGTGCTATAGTGGGTAAAATACTCACCTAAGTGGTTCGTAAACCCCGGCACATAGCTTACCTTAATTCCTGATTTCCTCTTCCACAGCTCCAGGTTACTCAGCCGGCGAGTGCAGTGGGTTAAAATAAGGGCGTCCATAAATTAAACTGAAGAGGAACAGGATATATTCGGGGTTAAACTACTTTAAAATACCCTAAATAATGTGAGTTGCCAATTAAAATTTTATAATCAATAACATATTTATTTAACAAAAGAAGAGATGGAAGTCCACATAATATTCAACTGGTGATATAACTGGATGAATTTACATTAAATGTTTAACAAACGGAAGGCATCTTCGATCATCGTCAGCTTTTCCGCAAAGGAAGTCCTATGCATTCTTCTTTAGAGCTGTTTGCTTATTTAGTTCTCATTCTGCTTTCTTACGGTGCAGACAGAGCCTAAGCGTATTGCTGTTGGCTTAAATACAATATTAAAGTATGAGTTAGAGATGAATAACTTCGCACAAGTTAACCTAATAATTCCCCTATATTAATTTTAGAGATATTTACATTACACGACAGGTACCTTAACCAATAAGACAAGAACTTATAACTATTCATGCGAATCTCGTCGCTTACTGTCCGAGATATGAACCTACGACCCGTCTTAGATCCATGCAATACCTCTAAACAAATCAAAATGTTATAACCATACAATGACAATACGCAGAGTACCTAGTTCAGGTATCTCCACATTCCTGTAAATAAACGTACAGCAAGAAAGGCGCTTTTATTTCCGACTTTAAAACGTGCGTAAGACCTGGTTGAAACTGTGTCGGCGGCTATGACCTTCTTATCTTCTCTGTGAAAGAACAGCTCACCCAAACAAATGACGTCAGAACTCACTCCCTCGACATAACCTCAGACAAGCAGTAGGGTAGGGATGGCGGCAATCATGCATTCCACAGCTGAATTATGATTCCACCCAGCTGGTAGCTTGGCAGTTCCGGCTAAGTGCGAGACTTCCTTTATGTAATACAGGCCCACACATAATAACGAGATTACCTGGCCCTTTGATAATATTATTTAGCGCGAAACCTTAACTCTTATTCTCATTTCTTATCGCGCGTATATCTGCACGCAAATTGTTCATCTATAGAGTTCAATTCAGGCCATTCATGACTCTTATTTCTTGTGCATATTTCTGCACGCACATGCCCTCATCTACAGAGCTCAATACAAGACATTATAATCTTATTAGCATATGCTTATTCTCGCGATACTTACACAAATTAGGGCTCATTCTATCTCAGCATCACTGGGCTGATTAAAATGATTTATCTCGCTTGGGCCTTGCTTCTCTGCATGAATATTCTGCCGTTCGACTCCCGCTTATTGTTTGAAGATGCGTTTAAAGGAACTTTATGATGATCTTACAGCTTACAAAGCTGACAACCAAAGGAAGTACATTTCTAAGCATGCTCATGCACTTTTCTAGCTAGCTCGCCTAAGACACAAGATCTGCCTATATATTTTCTGGACCGCGTAGGTCATTCTACTGACAAACATACAGAACAATCCCTTCTTCAACTGAATGACAAATTTTATGTACAGCAATAAAGAAACAAGCTGAACTATAAGCAGTGGAAAATGACCTGCAAACAAATAAACTACACTGACTGTACATGCCTGTCCTGAGAGCAAACTCTATTTACATGGTCGCCTGAAGGGCATTAAAATTCTATTTACAGGATTGGCGAAGCTATCCTAACTCTATCTCATGCTTATAAAGTAACATCTGTCTGACCTCCATTAGTTGCTACACTTAGCGATCCTCCATAGCGAACTGCAGCTTTAGTGGCTCATGTTACTGCCATTGGCACAGGGCAGCACTCCTCGGTTCGACACCAACAACATCACCATTGTCTTCTTTCTTCAAACTGGAACCTCGTACTGATGACTCGTACGGACCGTGATGACTAAATGATGCTCGAAATGTATCTTCTTCTCCCAGCTGCTAATGATGTCCACCTTCACCTTCTCGTTCCCTGGGCACGCGCCGTGATAGACTAGCACTGACGGGCGAATGCTTGTGATCTAAGGCAACTGTAAGGAAATGCAGTATTAACATTCGTAACTGGATAAATGCGTGTTTCCTTATCTCGCATTTTAGTGCACTCCTTGTATCTACTTGCCTAAAGTTTAGAACTGACAATTGTAAGATCGCACACAGACTTCGCGAAAAAATAAAGTTCTGGACTCCTACTTTCTTACACCTGTGCCACACAAATTAACATATTTACAATTTACAGCGTTTCCTCAAGTTAAGCGCCTAATGTTTCTGCAACTTACTTTCTACCCACGTTAAATAGTTAATGCTAAGGCAACTAAATTATGCTGTTCACTCCGAGCCTACACCGACTTAGAACAATTTAGCGTCAGACTACACTGGATTTACTTATTCGGAGAACAACTGTGGCAAAGAAGGCAGCAAAGTATGTATTCTCTAACATAAAATATTTCGTATTATTTCTTAATCAACCTGGGATTTGAGACTTTATTTGAGTAAAAGCAATTACTACCTTCCATTTGTGACAAATATTACAGTGATATTTCGTGGATCAACATCATTCACGTAACCAATTGTTTCTAAGTGGTATCATCTTAATCGGCTTACCGTTCAGTTTATTCCACACATTTACTGTATTTGCCGTTCGCTTAAACGCAGGGACAAAGAAAGTTCTCTAACTTCGAGTCACAAGTATGAATGCTTTGTTCTATCTAAGTGCAATCGACACACGAAACGTACCTCACGGGCAGAGTTGAGTGTAAATTAGGGCCCACGAGAGTTGAAGTCTGACGTTTAGCGCCACCGGCGAGAAAAAGTTGACTAACGCTGCTCGAAAATGGCCTGTTGCTATGGCAACGATAACAGAGTTGCAACATTTTAGGACGCTATCACCACGTGGGTTGGCTTGCTCTCAGTCACTTTTGTCATTCATATTCTGACAGATTTCTTTTCTCGATGAAGTATCGTCTTCCGATTGTGTTTATTATACCGTAGATTATTTTTTAATTGTACAGGTACCGTTAACAATCGGAGTTAAATAATAAAAAACTATCAGTGTGGGTAGTGTTGTTATATTCTGTGATTAACATGTGCATTTGTTGAGGTTATTGTCAGAAACTGATGATTTTGTTAGTGATTATGAAATCTTTTATATATATCGATAATGTCGTGTTCTGTCTTAAATGCTGGAATTATTAACACGAGCTTAGGAACCGGTTAAGGTAAAAGAATTGTATTAGGCCTAGGCCTACATGTTTTATTAAACACTCAGCCTGTCTGAAAGGGTCGTAGGCAGCAAATGGAGGTAACTATGACAACGCAGCGTACTTCGTAGTTACAGCTTTCGCCGCTCACCTGTCAGACTTCAACTCTCGTGGGCCCTACTATAGAGAATGATCTTCGCGTTCCCTCAGCTCAGTATTTATTTGAGTGACTATCCCAAGCCACACGATGTTTTTCCACGCTTTTGTCACTTGAGTTCCTCTCATGGAGCTGGAATTCTTCCCACGGTACATGAGATAAATACCAATTAATTCGAAAAGCTGATAATTAGCTTGATTTGGCATATCAAATCACTCAGATAATTACTCTTAATAATCCTATTGTTTCATACTTTCTAGATTCCATCCGTGGACGGAGATATCTCTTATGTTTTATTTGCATCAAGCCTGGATTCTCCCGCTTTTCTTGCTCAAATCCTGGCATCAGAAATCCCCGAAATGAAGTGGTTGGCTTGGCTTTATCTCCCCCTTTGTCTGGCAGAGAACTGCACCCCAAACTGAAGCTATGGTGCTCTCAAAAACGCGCACTATTGCGTCATGTTGCCCCATATTACCCAACATTATATCATCCCTTTGTGGTCTCATCTGCTTATAGCAATTACATTAATATTGCTTCCAATTGGCCAAGAACAGAACGGTTCAATGTATAGTTTCAGATTGCATTACATTTTTGAAATCCTGATGCAAGGTGTTCAACAGCCGATAACGAAGATATTTTAAATAAAAATTCAGTCAGAGAAAAGTATTTTGAGTAAATACTTGGTAAACTGTTTATGGCACAGGTAACACTTATTTTCATAAGTTGGCCTTACTGCCAACAGTAATGGTTCCCACTTCTCGGTGTTTAAGTGTTCAGATTGCCTTGAAAAAAATGTGTTATGTTGCTGTCAAGTGGCAAATATGACTCTGCCTAAAGTATTATTCAATGAAAGAAAATTTAGGGGTAATAAATACCCGAAAATAGAAACGGAAAACAAGATTAAAGTGCTAATTCAGGAGTGGTTGTAGAGAGTTGCACTCATGTTCATAAAAAACAGTAAACTTTGAAAGACTAGAAATAGGAAGTTCATATTCACAGGGCATGTTCGTTAGTACGTTCTGCAGAAACGATTAGCATTTCAGTCACCTAGGTTCAGCATGTGTCCCGTTGCCTAGTAGGCATAGGGTCCTCCATGGACACCGATAACTTGTTCCATTCGTGATGGCATCGACGCGTATAAGGCGCGAATGGCGTCCTGGGGTACATCCATCTATGCTGCATTCACCTGGTTCCACAGGACATCTTTGGTAGTTGGCACTGGATCACAGTGCCGCAACCATCGTTTCACCATATCCCACACATTTTCTATTGGCGACAAGTCCGGTGATCGGACGGGTCAGGACAACATTCTGACATCCTGTGACAACGAGAAGGTACGTGTTCGTGCAGCAACATATGGTCGTGCATTGCCCTGCTGATATATGGCGTCTGGAGTGTCGTGCAGGAAGGGTATGGCTACGGGTCGCAGGATGACATTCACGTAGGTCAAACTGGTCACAGTGCCCTGGACACGCACCAACTATGATTTTTGGTTGTACCCAATAGCACCCCACACCATAAGGCCTTGAGTTGACGCTGTATGTCTTGCGCAAATGCAGTCAATGGGATGCCTCTCCCCCTGTCTGCGGAGAACCAAAATGTGGCCATCACTTTCAAACCAACAGAACCTGGATTCATCCGAAAATACCATCTGCTGCTACTCCTGTCCCCAGTGACTTCGTTCCATACACCATTGCAGTCTAGCATGTTTATACACATTAGTCAAAGGTAGGCGGAGAAGTGAACGACGCGCCGGTAACCCAGATCATAATAAACGACAACGGACTGTCACTCTTGATAGTGTACGATGTGTTACACTGTACCACTGTTGCGCCAGAGCCGAGAAGGAGGCAGGTCTGTCCTACAATGCCATTCGGATGAAGTGTCGATCTTCTCGAGGTATGGTCTGGGTGGTGCGACCAGACCCATCTTGTCATGTTCTACGGCCTTCTGTGAACCATTTTGTGCACACCTGTGGACTGCCGACACACTTCGTCCCACACGAGCAGCAATTTCCCGGATGGATTCATCACGTTCTCTCATGACAATAATGCGCCCTCTTTCAAACTCACTCATTTGACGGTACGATTCTCGCATACGTCTGCGACGCATCCTACACGTCTGCTCAAGTCACATTGATCCATTACCTTCAGTTTATAGAGACAACAAGAGCCGCAGGCACATTTTACCTGTCGGTGATGGTACGCCGAGATATCCATGTGGACCTTAAATCTGAAGACCGTGGTTCAAACGCTATAATCATTCCTTCAGAACATACTAAAGCACATGCCCTGTGAATATGAACTTCCTATCTCTAGTTTTTCAAGGTGTTCTGGTTTTCATGAACATGAGTGTATAATACAAACTTAGGTGCTTCAGTCATCCTTGTGCTTGTAATATCATTTCTGCTACAGGCATATCTTCACTGTATGGTAGTTGTTCTACAGTGAAACTGACATTTGAAAAATTGTCTTTACCTTCGTTATTGGCTGTTGAACATCTTGCATCAGGATTTTGAAAAAGATGAACAGCTTCAACTCTTTTGCGGTTCTTGGGTGAGGGTGGTGTGGTTCTGTATTTTTTTTCTAGACTCTTAGTACTAGTCACCTTATAATTAGGATAGTCAGAGACCACTGATCGTACAGAACCTTTTTTTAGTACTCTTCTACTTTTGCCTGCAAATGAATAATCATGATCTTTGAAATTAAGGCTACAGACAACAGAAGAAGCAGAATTTGTGTTAGGGACAAATTTATCGCGAGAAATTGCTTTGAACCACTCCTGAGTTTTGTCCTAGTCTACAGGGAATTCGTGCAATGATAGCGTCCCTTTGTTATTTTTCCCTGTTCGAAGTAAAAAATGCACACAGCAATGCATGTTCGAATTTTTCCAAACACTGTTAAATAAAAACAATTCACTACACTACACAATTAAAAAAAGGAATTAGCGCATAAATTAGAATTCCTCTTTAGGACACACACACACACACACACACACACCACTTCTCAATGCTCGGGCTATATCAAACTATAACTGAGTTAATGAAGCCTAATGAGATGTACCATTCACAAAACTATCCTTAAAAATGTAACATAATTTACAATAAGATGAAATACAGGATCCATGTAGGCTATAACTCACCAAAATAGCTGCAGACAGTCAATAAATGTATGATACAATGCAGGAAACAAGTATGTAC
This sequence comes from Anabrus simplex, assembly GCF_040414725.1. Lineage (NCBI taxonomy): Eukaryota > Metazoa > Arthropoda > Insecta > Orthoptera > Tettigoniidae > Anabrus > Anabrus simplex. The sequence continues at coordinate 69,456,468 of NC_090267.1, read as the reverse complement.
ATGTAAGTCACACACTATTCTTCTCCAGGAATGTTGTGAAAACCTCAGAACTGCATACTTTTACAACATTGTCCCACAGGAGTTTTTATACGCGCCAGTAAACCTACTGACATGAGGCTGACGTATTCGAGCACCTTCGAATACCACCGGACTGAACTAGGATCGAACCTGCCAAGTTGGGCTCGGAAGTCCAGCACTCTACCGTTCTCAGCTCGGCCCTCACATATTAAATAAATGATGATATTGTTAATGCATTTGAGGGGCTTGGGATATATGGGCCATCATCCCCGTATACTTACGTGTTTGTTGAATTTGTTTGATAACCTAGTGTGTGTAACTAGTTTTTAGGGTCTAGGATTAGGGTAGGTGCCTCAAGACTTCAAACAAGGTACCAATCGGCAATTTCCTGGAAATAGTGTGTGAAAATCCGGGGAAAAGCACTCAGGGTGGTTACTGTCAGGACCGAGATTCGAACCTTCTATATCTGGACGGCTCAGCCGCACAGTCATGGTGTACGACTTATGGCTATGCTGTGAGGTTCAGAAATATATTTAGAAAATGTTCAAAGTAAGATAAGTCCACGATGTGAGTCCTGGAAGGGATTTTTGTCTTTGGTATAAGTAGTATAAGACAGAACTAAATTACTGTATTATGTACAATATTTAATTTGGCCCTAATGGTAGGCCTACAAGAAAACATGTTAATATCCATGTAGGGGAGAAGAGTACAAGTCATTCTGTGACTTAAACTCGCTTTCCCTGGCAGCCTAGATACGGTACGTAGGCCTAATCATGTCAGTGTCTTGTCAGTTACAGATTTTAATCCTTACCTGTGAAAATATATCGTACTTCCCTTTTCAAATCTTTGACTGCAATTGTAAGCAGCTCAAGATATGACACTTTTGATATATTCTTTCAAATTGCCGTACTTCACTTATCACATTTGCGAAAATAAGTGCTTTTGTACGTTTGCAATATTACAATTATATAGAAAAAGTCTCGTGTGCCGACAATGATTACTTGAAATATCTCGCTTGCGCCGGCAGCCCGAGCATATTCATCTTAGGTGTCCAACATTAGCTGATTTCATCTTGGCGCCGTGTTCTGCTGGAAGCGCCCCCTCTATCTATTTGTATGCTCGAAGAGTTATATACTCTAATACGAATGTAATTTGATCAGAATCTGTTGAAGCTAATCAAATTGTATGGATTGTCAATAAATCATACCTTGTATGGGGATTACGACATAATATAATACTACTATTTCAACAAAATACTCATAATAATATTTAGTTGTAGTATGACATGTTCATTGCAAATTAAATGTAACGGAAGCCAGGTACGCTACCAAACAAGTTGTGTACTTACTAGAAATATGACTAAATTCCGCAGAATTTTACATGTTTATACTAGCGACAGGACGACCTATTCGTCCTGCTAGCGATATTTGAAAATCATATTAGAAGCAGAAAACTGTATGAGCACAAAACACAGAGCCATCTAAGCTTACAGTAGTCGGCTATGACAAAACAACAACGTCAATTGCTGCACCCAGTGTCGAAATGTGTAATGTTATTTCTAGACTACCAAGTTAAATTGCTATTAGGCCTATTATGTGACATAATTCATCCATAACAACCAATAAGACATTTAATTTAAATGGGTTATATACAAAAGAAGCAGTAAATATTGCATGTTCGAATTTGTGCCACGTTTATTATTATACGGACGACTCACTCTAGTGAGTGCGCCCAGCACACTCTGGTGATGTCTTCGCAGAACTCATTCCTCGCATGCACAGCCGTCTCGATCCTCCTATACTGCCTGCTCTATGCGAGCCTTTTTGCGACTACGCTGCGACAAAATTTCTCCGCTAGATGGCAGACATAGACGCACAATGTTCTAAACTTATTCTAATGACTATAGCCTACAAAACACTATGCAGTATGGTCATATGTTCACTTAAGCTCGTAAATTACATCAGTAATATTAAATATTGGCAATATTACCTGTATGAAGTCGCAGTTGGCCTCTTCATGCACAATTTAAGGATATTCCCGGACGAAGGCTTGGAGTGGTACCGTACTTTTTGTGTTCTTGCCAACGCAATATCAAATAATACAGGTCTTACGAACTTGATTAGTATAATATCACTAACAGTTTGCTGATGTTCTTTGACCTCACACTGTAACAAAACACATTCTGAAAGGATTTTTTCTTGCTATTTGTTTTATATCGCACCTACGCTCCTACGTTTGAAGAACTTCGACAATAGGGCACAGCAGCTTAAACGAACTCCTGCAGATGTTTCACCAGAGCAACAAAACAAGGTTTTGGTATCGAACTCCTCTGTCCTGATACATAATCAGCTATTTAGCGGTGTCGAAGCTCTCGGCAGTGAGATGTTGCTGACACAAATGTCACACTCCATCCTCTCTTCACAGCACGAACCTAGTACCCGCAAATTAGGATTTGATTTCCTGTTTCTAGTTTGATTGGAATGTCGTCTGGATACCTGAAGTTGTCCAAAATGTCTAAACATAAAGACGTTCGTTTTGTGATTGTCCGTCACAATTCTTATCACAAGGAATCCACTATCCTCCACGGCTTTAATCACCTACTGAAAAAAATCCGCAGCCTGTTTCCAGTCATTCGACCGGGTCAGGAATGGAATGAATCAAGCCCCCATCTAGCAGCGAGGACAGGATTTGTGCCGGCTGCCGAAGCCTGTCGCACTACTCCGGGGCAATGATTAATGAATGCCAGATGAAATGAAATGATATTGGAGAGTGTTGCTGGAATGAAATATGACAGGAAAAACCGAAGTATCCGGAGAAAAACCTATCCCGTCTCCGCTTTGTCCAGCACAAATCTCACATGGAATGACCGGGATTTGAACCACAGAACCCAGCGGTGAGAGGCGTGCTGCCGCCTGAGCCGCGGGGGCTCCATCACCTTCTATAATAAAGTGTAAAGCCACAGATGCGAGAGTTATCTGAGGATATCCAATTACTTCCTTTATTAGGTCCTTGCCTAGATAAAGCCGACAGACGCTTTTCTCTTAATTCCCTTCTAGACGGTATTTCATGGAGTCGTATCTTTTCTGGCTGCGAACCACCTTACCGAGATTGGCAAAATAGTACACAGCAGTTGAATATTTTGGGGAAAGAATCCAAAGTTTAATTTCTACAAAAAATAAACCTTGCACAAACGGAAAGAAACAAGTACCAACTCCTTAAAATCACTTTTTAAATATCTATAAGCATAGCATGATTAATTCATTTCACAGTTCTATACAAAATATATCTTGTACGAACGGAAGTGACCACATACGTTTACTCATTGTACGAAATAACTCAGGTTTTCACACACATTCATGCACCAATAACACAGTGCTACACCCACAGTGACAGCGAATATTGTGCGTCTACTGCTGCACTCTTACGGCGTCTTGGAGAAATATTGGTAGTCGCGCCTTCCTGTGTTAAACTAGTGGCATAGAGCAGGCAGTATAAGAGGATCGAGGCGGCGGTGCTCGCATGCGACATAGTGTGCGGCTTCGGGGCTAGGAACCGATTCTCGCGATTCCAGGCACCATTCGCGCACATCAAAATCAAATCAAAATCTCTTTATTTGCAAATGAGGTATCTACCTCGGTGGCAAATGGTACACTAAAATACATTATTGTCAAGCACTAAATTTTAAATTAACAGGAGACGAATAAAATTTTCCTAGAATACAATATTATACAATTTACGCTAATAATTTTTTCTATTAAACACACACATCATCCTTAATAAATTTATATTGTTTACAAAATTCTACTTATAATATCTTACAAACATAGTCAACTCATATACAGTACGGTATGTGAAATTACTTCTAATAATACTATACAACTGGTATAAGATTAACATTGAATTTATTTACATATTTATATTTTACCCATTTTGGAACCTAAGTAGCATAACGACCTGCTGCGTCTTAACCAGAGCCCCTTTTGCCACCACTTTTCAGAGTTCCTGAAGGGCCTTCACAGCTACCGTAGCGGTCCCAGGGCCCTCGAAGTCCCCACTGTACTTCACCCCTACAGGCAGTCCCCTACTTCGGCTGTCCAAACTCCTTAGACCAGGGGATGGAATTAATTTAATCACACACATTTATTATTTACAATATCCTGCACTGGTCGAATGCCCTCTAACATTTAATTTATTATCTCTGTTGTTGTTTATTCTCTTCTTGAATGTCTGTACAGATTTTGGAAAAGGATCAAACACTACCCCTGGTAAACTGTTCCACTCCTTCACGCCCTTCCCAATTAAAGAAAATTTACCCCAATCGCTTCTGCTAAAATTTCTTCTAATTTTGTACTTGTGGTCAGTTCTACCAATATAATTATTTTCCAACCGAAGCCTCTCACGGATATCTCCCCATGCTTCTTCTCCTGTATAGGCTCTATATAATCCTATAAGTCTACTTTTCTCCCTTCTCTTACTTAAAGTTTCCCACCCAAGTTCCTTTAACATTTCCGATACACTACTCTTTCTCCTGAAATCCCCTGTTACAAACCTTGCTGCTTTCCTCTGCACACCATCTAGTTCTTTTATTAGGTTTTCTTGGTGAGGATCCCAAACACTGTTTGCATATTCCAATAATGGACGAACCATACTTAAGTAACATTTTTCTTTTAATTCTTTGTTGCATCCTTTAAGTAGCCTCATTATGACATGTAACGATCTGTATGCTTTCCCAACAACGTCATCAACATGACCCTTCCAGTGCAAATTACTTTCAAATCTCACACCTAAGTATTTGCACTTGCCATCTTTTGGGATAACTACCTCATCCAAAGTATATTCAAATTCAGTTTTAAAGCTCCTGTTTGTAAAAGTTGTAACAGTTGATTTGGCTCCATTAATCTTCATATTATTTTCTTCAACCCATTCCTGGATACTGTCAAGGTCCCTTTGTAATTCTGAACAATCCTCAATGTTATTTATTTCCCTATAAACAATTATGTCATCTGCATACAATCTTATTTTCGATGTTATATTGTTCCCTAAGTCATTTGCGTATATTAAGAAAAGTAACGGACCGATTATACTACCTTGTGCAATTCCCTTCCAGACTTTCTCTTCCTGTGATATATTATTTCCTACTTTGACTTTCTGAACCCTTGAATTTAGAAATGTTCTTATCCAACGTATAACCCTTACGTCCAATCCTATTCCCTCCAATTTCTTTAATAATATTCCATGTTCCACTCTATCAAAGGCTTTGGAAAGATCTATGGCTATGCAATCTAACTGGCCTCCTGAATCTGACTGATCTGATATGTCCTGCTGAAATCCCACCAGTTGTGCCTCGCAAGAAAATTTCTTTCTAAATCCATACTGGCTCCTCATGAACCAATTTTTATCATCACATATCCCTCTGATGTACTTTGCTATTAAACTCTCCAGTATTTTACAAACTATACTGGTCAGGCTGATTGGTCTGTAGTTCTCTGGTTTCCTTTTATCACCCTTTCCTTTATAAATTGGTATTATTATAGATTCCTTCCATTCCTTTGGTATCACACTATTATTTATGACATAGTCAAAGAGAAATTTTAAATAAGGCACTATATACCACCCCATTGTCTTTAATACATCCCCAGTAATTTGATCACTTCCTGCTGCTTTTCCTTGCTGAAGCAGTTGGATTTCTCTGAAAATATCTTCATTTGTGAATGAGAAGCTTCTTGTTTCCCTCTGTGTCTCTTCCTCTCTATCTTCTGTTACGGTTTCCAAGTCCTGACAATCTTCTACTGAATCTCGGAATTCCCTACTAAAGAGGTTTGCTTTCTCAGTATCTGTTAAATAGTGTTCACCCCCTTCTCCCACCATTGTAGGAATTTGGATTCCTTTCCCTTTCTGATTCCTAATATATGAATACAGCTTTTTCCATTTCCCTTTGTGGTCATTACCCTCTTGAAGAATGCCATTCATATAATTCTCTTTTGCTTCCTTTTTCACTCTATTCAGTTCCCTCATTAGTTGTTTTCTAGTTTCTCTATTCTCCCTACCTTCTTTGATTTTCCTGTTTACTATTCTACATTTTCTTTTTAATTTTCTTATTTCCCTTGTATAATAAACAGGGTCTGAGGTCATTTTACCCTTCTTAACAGGTACTAATCTCTTCTCTCCTTCCCAAATTATTCCTTTAAATTTAGCCCAAAGTGTATCCACATTATTCCCTTCACTTATCCAACAACTGAATTGTGATTTAAGGTAAGTCCCAAATTCATCAACTTTAGTTTTTCTGTATAATTTCTTGTCTTTTGTGACCCTCTTATTAAGCATTTTTGGTACGAGTCCTACATCCATTATTACAGCCTTATGGTCACCTATTCCTTCAATTACCTCAGTTTTATCAACAATTTCCCATGGTTTAACCAAGAATACATCTAGCAAGTTATTGAGACGAGTTGGTTCTTGTACTACCTGTGTAAATCCTCCCTCCCAAATTAACTTATTTGCCAGTTTCTGTTCATGGGCTTCACTTGCAGCTCCATTCCATTCAACTTCAGGCAAGTTTAGATCTCCCCCAATTATTACCGTATCATTATTGTTTTTATGAGTATAATCTATTATTTTCTCAAATATTTCCATATCTCTTTCCTCTCTTCCAGGCCTATATGTTCCTATAATTCCCACCTCCTTCATATTATCACAAACTAATTTTATCCCTAATATTTCATCCCTTTCATCAGTAAACCATTCATGGGAACAATAAGTTTCCTTCACCAGAATAAATACCCCTCCTCCTTTTTTATCTCCTCGGTCTCTACGATAGACTGTATACCCTTCTGGAAATACTTCTGTATTACCCACCCCTTCTCTCAACCACGATTCCACTCCTATCACCACATCCATCTCATAAGTTTCCATCAATGTACCGAATTTTAATTGTTTATTTACTACACTCTGACAGTTTACCAAGAGCAATCTCAGACCTCCTTCCTCCCTAAAACTTGACTGTTGCAATTGGGTAACGTTTGACTCATGAGTTGAGAACTTCCCTGGAACCCAGATCCTTGTACATAGATGTTGATTTAAGGGTCTGGGTTTTCTGGCAAGTTTCCCTGTATGTGCCAGTTTAGTGGTATGGGTTTTCTTAAGTACCGATTAGTTTGCAAATCTCTGTTGATAATTGTAGCAATTTCTCTACAGAGAGTTGCTTTTCCATTACCATTTAGATGTAACCCATGTCTAGTGAACATTTGCCTGCCAAGACCTAAAGTATCTACTACATAGACATTTCCAAAACTCTTACATAATCTCTTGATTTTTATATTTACATCATGTACAGCTTTGTTCACACATGAGTCCTCTAAAAGGTCATACCTGGGTGGCACATTTACTACAATTACTTTTGAGTCAGGTAGTTTGGAAATCTTACCTCTGAGAGTCGTAATTAGTTCCTCACCTTCATTTGCAGCAATGTCATTTGTACCACTCACAATCACCACATAATTGTCCTTCTCTGACACAGGATCACAACTTGAAAGGACGTCTTCAGTTTTGGCACCTGGTTTTATTAGTCCTAAAACCTCAGTCTCTGGATTCTGCAGCTCATCCTTGATGCCTTCTGCCATACCCCGCCCTTGACTGTCTGCGTAGAGATGAATCTTTGGCGATCTTGACTTTCGGTTGGTTTTCTTACCTCCACTGGATTTAAAATTATTTGGAAAACTTGGTGTGTCATCTTACTACTGTTCGGTGAAAGATGTTATAGTTACTCGTATTCTGACGACGACATGGAAGACGATCTCAGTACTCTGAAATTCTCTCCTATCTGACAGTTCGCTAAATCCAAGGAGTAAATACAAACTGCTGTTTTTACCTCCTAGCTACCCTTTACTCTTTGCTTCCTAGTTAGCTGTCATGTCAACACGTGAGCAGGTGGCGAAGGGTGTTTTGGTTGAAGATGGATAAAAAAGAAATAATAAGGAGTTAGCATTGTTTTTCGTCCGTTGAATTTGAAAGGCGTATTTATCGTTTTCACTCAATAAAGCACAGTTCTGAACAAAATGATTCATAGTCTGTTCATCATAAATTCGTCTGGGTAAAGATTTACTGTTTGGTTATGTTTATCATTGGTCATTCCTATTCCTTCCTTTTGAAGTTTATTGAGGACGAGAATCATTATACATTCTCCTTAGTATCTGGATTAGCTTGTTGCATTATAACCGGAAGGGGTTGAAAAGTATCATGTATCTTTGTGATTCAACAGCTGTTTTTGTTTCAGTTCTCAAATTCTGTCACCTGACAAGCTAAATTATTTCTAACTGTGTTCATGTAAATGGTACAGGTTCATTAAGAACCTTTTATTATTTAATCTTAGTTCATTTTGTCGATTTATTTCATGTTATAGGTTTTTAAAATTCTAATATGTTTCATTTTGTTTGTAGAGATGTGTTTATGGAGAAACATTGGAAGAGTGTAATATCTCGCTCAGTATGTGACTACTTCTTCGACCAACAGCGTAAAGTGAGCAGTCCAGAAGATATGCCTCCAGTAATAGCCACTCCTCATCACTACCTCATCAGCATCAATCGCTGTTCAATGTTTTTTGTTGCAGTTTGTATGACGGAAGGTATGGGTTTTCTTTATTTGTATCGTTGTTTCTCCTCCCTGTTAATCTCTTGAAGTGTTGACAGTGGAGAAGATTCCAACTTTAGTGAGGGATCTTGAATTATAACTTTACATGCACTTTTAAAATTAAAGCAAAATCTATATCTGAATGATTATGTTGAGTTGTTGTAGAGATATGATTTTTTTTTATTTACACAATTGGCTTTACATCGCACCGACACAGATAGGTCTTATGGCGATGAAGGGACAGAAAAGGGCTAGGAGTGGGAAGGAAGCGGTTGTGGCATTAATTAAGGTACAGGCTCAGCATTTGCCTGAATATTAACATTTTATGTACTCCAAACTTTCACTTGTTCAAATTTCAAGGCACTCCTTCCACCCAATTTTCAGAAATGGTATTTGAATATTCGAGAGTGCTTCACAAAACCAGAACGCGACACATTCCACAACGAGCATGCAGGGCAAAGAGCAAGCTCATGATCCACGGATCAAATCTCATCTCTATAGTATTTTTGTTTGTTGCTGTTTATCACAAGCCCCCGGTATTCCCCACTCCTCTTGTCCATCATGCCTCTCCTCCTGCACAGTTTACCAGCAAACAGATGTGTGAAAAAGATGTTGTGAATGTCTTGGTCACTATCCTTTACCGAACATAAAACAAAAACACCTCAGATTCCAATGTGATCCAAAGGAAAGCAGCAAGATATGTTCCGGGGGATTTCCACCAAAATAGTACAGTAGTGTTATGAATATGTCGCAAACTTTGGCCTGGGAAGACTTGGAAGTAAGAAGATAAGCTGCTTGACTAAGTGGTGCACTCCAAGCTGTCAGCGGAGGGTTGGCATGGATTGACATTGGTAGGCTAAACTAAGTAATTCCAAATTTATCTTCTTGTTATGATCTTCCTGCTTTAAAAATATATATATTTAATTACGAAGCAGTACAGTAATCACCAATCTAAAATGGAACTTATTGGATGGATTGTGTGAAGCAAATATTTGTTTATAGAAAGAGGAATTAAGGATTGGAATAAAATCATTAATATTATTTTGTATTATTAGAATATTGCACATCTATACCTGTTAAGTGCAAACCTTATATAGTAGTATAGTATATTTATTCTTCTGTTAAATCAAATACATGTATGCAAAGTAGTAAGGATGTAAAGGAGAGTGCATATAAGTCTCTGGTAAGACCCCAACTAGAGTATGGTTCCAGTGTATGGGACCCTCACAAGGATTACCTGATTCAAGAACTGGAAAAAATCCAAAGAAAAGCAGCTCGATTTGTTCTGGGTGATTTCCGACAAAAGAGTAGCGTTACAAAAATGTTGCAATGTTTGGGTTGGGAAGAATTGAGAGAAAGAAGAAGAGTTGCTCGACTAAGTGGTATGTCTCAAGTATTATTACAATATTATAAGTCCACCTGTTCAATACAATACAATATGATCCACTATTTCATATGGTCAAATATTTTTTTAATACATAATACATAAAAGTCAAAGGTACATGTTTCACCCTCCTTACGGGCATCATCAGCCTATATCAATCTTAAAAATAATACATATACTTATAAATTATAGGTTAAAATGTTGAAAAATGATTTCGTAAAACATTATACAATAACATCTAAAACAACGATAATGCACCAAAGTATGTTAAAAGAGAGTGAATTAACAGTTTTGAAGATTAAAACGTGATTAAACATGAAATTTTGAGAGTTTAAAACTAAAATGGATCCATATTTTTATAATATCATAAAGACTGCGATGGCCTTGAGTGTAAACACAATCATCAAAGGGGAATGTATCTTCAATTCCCAAGTTGAATCCAAGGTGGTAAAATCGCTGTCAGTTATTTAAAACAGAAGTGTGAATGTAATAAACAAGTTAAAATGTATATGTTTGGGATATCTGAAAGTCGAGAAGAAAATGGAACTTCTTGTAGAGGCGTTGCTTATGATAAAACGTATGTCAAAGCTAGCGGAGTTCGGAAATTATGTGGTAGTCGAATGGATCTAAAAGATAGTCAAGTTGATGTTATAATTCCGTTGAAACATTTGTTGGAAGAAATGTTCAGGATTTTACGTACGGAGCGTATTAAGTACGTCAGGTTGTTACAGCAACGCTAGCTTGACTGGGTATTATGTATTATTTTTAAGATTGATATAGGCTGATGATGCCTGTAAGGAGAGTGAAACATGTACCTTTGACTTTTATGTATTATCTATAAAAAAAAATATTTGACCATATGAAATAGTGGATCAAATTGTATTGTATTGAACAGGTGGACTTATAATATTGTAATAATACTTGAGACATACGTCATCTTCAATACGGAACCAAAATGAGAATAGTTACTTGTAAGTGGTATGTTCCGAGCTGTCAGCGGAGAGATGGCGTGGAATGACATTAGTAGACGAATAGGTTTGAATGGCGTTTATAAAAGTAGGAAAGATCACAATATGAAGATAAAGTTGGAATTCAAGAGGACAAACTGGGGCAAATATTCATTTATAGGAAGGGGAGTTAGGGATTGGAATAACTTACCAAGGGAGATGTTCAATAAATTTCCAATTTCTTTGAAATCATTTCGAAAAAGGCTAGGAAAGCAACAGATAGGGAATCTGCCACCTGGGCGACTGCCCTAAATGCAGATCAGGATTGATTGATTGATTGATTGATTGATTGATTGATTGATTGATTGATTGATTGATTGATTGATTGATTGATTGATTGATTGACTCGTCAGCTATCTAATGCTTACTGTAGAACACTTGGCTAACCGTTCAGTGCTTACTCTAGCTCATACACATCACTTCATATTCAGGTCTTTATTGAACACGTAATGGATTATGATTTGTGTCGTGTAGTACGGTATGCTGCTCATTGAATAGAAACATTACTGGGTTGAGTTGCTCAGACAGTAGAGCACTGGCCTTCTGAGCCCTACTTGGCAGGTTCAGTCCTCGCTCAGTCTTGTGGTATTTGGTTCAATCCTCACTCAGTCTTGTGATATTTGAAGGTGCTCAAATATGTCAGCCTCATGTTGGTAGGTTTACTGGCATGTAAAAGAACTCTGCAGGACAAAATTCCAGCACCCCAGCATTTCCAAAAAACATCGAAGTGGTCAGTGAAACATAAAATCAATAATATTATTTATTATTATAGGAGTAGGCCTATTACACACCTACACCTGTTAAGTGCAAACCATATGATGACTCGTCAGTCTGTAGTGCCTTAGAAAGAACATCATTTTATGGTTTTTATTTATGAAGGAGCCTAACATCATCCTCTTCCTGGCCTTTACCCATTTACAGGGAAGGGCTAGGAGTGGGAAGGAAGCGGCCGTGGCCTTAATTAAGGTACAGCCCCAGCCTTTGCCTGGTGTGAAAATGGGAAACCACGGAAAACCATTTTCAGGGCTGCCGACAGTGGGGTTTGAACCTACTATCTCCCAAATACTGGATACTGGCCGCACTTAAGCGACTGCAGCTATCGAGCTCGGTGATGCCATATTTAATATTCAACCAATAGCAGTGGTTGTCGACAGTGAAGATATTGAAAATGTTGCACACTGTTGTTTATTTTCATGATGGTTGGTAGTGTGATCTGTTTTATGTAAATGAGGTGTATAAAAAACAAAAATGAACACCTAGCCCCCAAACCAGAGGAATTAACTGAAAGTGGCTAAAATAGCCTGGCTGGCATGAGATTTGAATTCATCTGAACTTACGGCCACTATGCTGACCATTCAGCCAAGGATTAAACATGAAGGAGACTAATCTCTAGAACTAAAACTTGGCAAGTACGGTTAGCAATCCAAACATCTACCTATATGATTTCCTTAATTGATTTTATTTGAGATCATATGAAAACCATTGGAAACGTGAAAAAAAATATAATAAGCACTCTGTAAGAGAATTTTGTAATGAACCTAAGGTGTCATTCAGTTCACTGCAAACATTGCAACATGTTTGGGTTGGGATGAATTGAGAGAAAGAAGAAGAGCTGCTCGACTAAGTGGTATGTTCCGGGCTGTCAGCGGAGAGATGGCGTGGAATGACATTAGTAGACGAATAAGTTTGAATGGCGTTTATAAAAGTAGGAAAGATCACAATCTGAAGATAAAGTTGGAATTCAAGAGGACAAACTGGGGCAAATATTCATTTATAGGAAGGGGAGTTAGGGATTGGAATAACTTACCAAGAGAGATGTTCAATAAATTTCCAATTTCTTTGAAATCATTTAGGAAAAGGCTAGGAAAACAACAAATAGGGAATCTGCCACCTGGGCGACTGCCCTAAATGCAGATCAGTATTGATTGATTGATTGATTGATTGATTGATTGATTGATTGATTGATTGATTGAAGGGCTTAGATCTTCATTGCACATTAATTGTGTTATATTCAGTTTGTTTTCTGAACCCATGAGGCCTGGTGCGCACTAGCAATAAGTAATTGCCTGATTGAGCAACTATTAAGTTGTCAGTACAGAACACACTGAGATGGATGGCAGCATGTGCACCAGCAACTTTCTAACTAAGTTAGCATCTTTAAGTTTCAGTCTGTCAAAACTAATGCAATATTAAGAAAACACTAGAAAATACCAGGAAAACAAAACATTTCAATTAAATGAGGGTGTAGCTGACAACTAATCTAGACCTAGTAACAGTGGTAAAACTAGGAAATAGCACTTCAGCATGTATTACGATGTCTCCTATTTTTTATACAGAACTCTGTTTGTGTGGCTGTTGGTCACAATATTGTGAAGAGTGTTTCCCACGCTCGCATATAAACATGCGCACGCCGCACTGAGGCACTCAGTCTTGGCTTGGCAGCCTTTGAGAACGGAGCTCCCGTTGGATGTTACCGCCAGGTGCATGGATAAGTAAGATTCTATTAGAATAAAATTTATTGCAGCCACCTAGTCAGTACAATTCACCGTTTGTGGTGATTGAATTCTAAATGATTTGTATACACTACATAGGTACATGTTTCGCCAGGGCGAGTTTGCAGCCGGTCAGGTGGAAATTCACGATGAACAAAGGAACGGGAGACCGTTAATTTCCATCAAGACAGTCGTGAAGGTTGAGAAAATCATGCATGAAGATCAGTGGATCACCCTGGATGATCTCTGCACTTTGGTTCTGAGGTTTCCCCGAAGCGCCGCTCGCAGAATTTTAACAGAAAAGTTGAAATGCCAGAAGGTGTGTGCAAGGTGGGTGCCAGCACTGACGACGAGGTGAAAGATGAGGTTCACACAACTTCCTGAACAGCATGGCGGTGAGCTGGTATGACATGGGCATGCAAAAACTGACACATCTACAAAAATGCATTTACCGAAATGGTGATTATGTAGAAAAATAGCTAAATGTTCAAGCTGTAAAATGATGTAAACCATTGTAGAAATAAACAGGTCTTTGTATTTGTAAAAATAATAGGAGACCTTATTTTTGGAATTACCTTCGTACATAATTAGGGAAGTAAATTACAGAAATGTTCCCTTATATTTCATATAGGAAAGAGAAGTGTTCACTTATAGTGCTGTGGACACCCCTTTTAATTCACCCACTTTTAATTCTACTTCTGTAAATTAATATCAGAAAGCATGCAAGATTTTCAGTATCTTCACCGTTGACTGCCACTGCTGTTGGCTGAAGGTAAAATTTGACACCTCGTCACAAGATGTTAGTAACATTATAAGTAAGTAGAAATTAATGAAATCTTACTTGGAATGAGTGTCAGAGGAGAGATGTCTTCATTGCGATGTCCAGGAACCCACCATCCCGCCCCCAGAAGTAGTTTACTTTTGTAACCTAATGAAGAGCATTACACTCACTTGCATTCGTATTTGCCAACGTAAAGTGGCTCATGACTTCATTTCCATCAATTATAATAATGAGATTCTGTTACCAACCCCTGCACAATAAAAGAACAAGTAATTGGAACATGTGAAGGATACCCAATGGTCTTGTCCGGACCCTATCTAACCAGTCCAGACCAGTGGTGTTTCCACAGGAAACTAGAGGCCTAAGGCTGCTTCGCAGCTCTTACCTGCCCCTTTGCTTGTCCCCACATCACTGGTCTTATCCAGGCTCCTCCCTAACCATTCACACGGCAAGAAAAACTTTTAATTCACCTTTCCACCACTAGTCCCATAGTTCCTATTGAAACAACAATCACCACCACTCCATAGTTCCTAAGTAGAGCGTTTGGCAGCCGTGAGTACCGCCCAACAACATCCTCCGCGAGAAGTAAACAAAGGACAGTTGTTCCGTGCGTATGTTTGTGTGTGGTGAAAGTCTTGTGACGAGGGAGCAAGTATTGATTTGACTGATTATTAAATATGGCATCACTCCCAGAATTCAACACAGGTAGTTTTCATTACCAACTATCATACAGTAAAAATCTAAAACAATGTCTTTGCTGTTAGGCAATGGTCTGACACAAAACAATACCCTCGCTTTGCTGGAGCACACTCCTTTGAGAGGGGCTCAGTTATACACCCCTGAAATTTTAGACCAATGGGTTTTGTCACTAAAAACAGTTCATAGCATTGTGTGAGTAAGGTGCTAACAACAACAGAGCATCCTCCTCCTTGCCATGTGCCTCCTGCAGCAGTGTGCCTTAATGATGACTGTGGAAAGACTATTCCCCAGTTCTGCCACTAACTGCTGACATGTGTTAATTATATATTCTTATAAACATTGATTTGTGTTTGATGAATCGGGTTGTGATTTGCTTAACCCTTTCCAACAACCAGTCACCAAGAACCTTTTGCTGAGTTTTGTTTATGTTCATTAATATCAGTGTATGTACACTACACTACATGTGCAAATCACACTGTGTTTTACCAACTTACCTAATGGCTGAGTTAAATTATAATATTACCGGTAACTAGCTGATGTACTCGTGCTTCACTACAGAATTCTCAGAAAGACTGACCTTGTGGTCAACATAGGTCATTAAGAAAACGAGAGTAGGAAAGTAGCGATTAAAAGCAATTTTATCATATAAAGTACTCGATCAAATGAAAAACCACCAGGCGAGTTGGGCCATGTGGTTACGGGT
Organism: Anabrus simplex; assembly: GCF_040414725.1. Lineage (NCBI taxonomy): Eukaryota > Metazoa > Arthropoda > Insecta > Orthoptera > Tettigoniidae > Anabrus > Anabrus simplex. Next base: position 69,440,759 of record NC_090267.1, on the reverse strand, counting down.
ACACAGCTGTGAGCTTGCGTCTGGGAGATAGTGGGTTCAAATCCCATTGTTGGTAGCCCTGAAGATGGTATTCCGTGGTTTCTCATTTTCACACCAGGCAAATGCTGGGGCTGTACCTTAATTAAGGCCAAGGCCGCTTCCTTCACACTCCTAGCCCTTTCCTATCCAATCAACGCCATAAGACCTATCAGTGTCGGTGCGATGTTAGGCAAATTTTTAAAAAATACTCGGCACGGAGCAGTAATCCTATCTATCAGAGATGAGTGGCAACAGAAGACACAAAGCACATCACAACAAACAATGGTCAATATAATGTTATTGTAGATCAACTTTATGAGCTTTCTATATTGTAGGCCTTCACATTCAGTTTTGTCTCGACTCTGTGATAGCATTGTGTGAGTAAGGTGCTAACAACAACAGAGCATCCTCCTCCTTGCCATGTGCCTCTTGTAAAATTATTGATAGCAAAAACTGTAATTCAATAATGTTATTTGTTTTACGTCCCACCAACTATTTTTATGGTTTTTGGAGACGCCGAAGTGCCGGAATTTAGACCCGCAGGAGTTCTTTTACGTGCCAGTAAATCTACCGACACGAGGCTGACGTATTTGAGCACCTTCAAATACCACCGGACTGAGCCAGGATCGAACCTGCCAAGTTGGGGTCAGAAGCCCAGCGCCTCAACCGTCTGAGCCATTCAGCCCAGCAGGCTTTTCATTATATTCTGTTTACCTATTTTCTCATGACTCGGCGCTGATATGGACTTGGTAACAAAAATCCGAATTCATGAATATCTCTGTGATCATAGCCGGTTCGGTAACAATGTATAAGACATGAATGAAAGGAAATAAGTTATGTAGTATTTATCGATACGACCACTAATAACATAAATATTTGAGAATTAAATTTTAGGCCTTCCCCTAAACTACCACTTTCTCAGCCTGAATACAATTATTTATGGCCTAGATTGTAGCGACTTATTTCCCGACTTCACCTACGGATTTTCGTTAAGATACGACCACTAATAACAAAAATATTTGAGAATTACATTTTAGGCCTTCCCCTAAACTACTATTTCATTCAAAGCGTGAATACAATTATTTATGGCCTAGATTCCCCAACTTTGCATACCAATTTTCATTAAATTCTCTTCAATCGTTTTCTCGTGATGTGTGTACAGACAGACATTATGGAAAATTAAAAATTGTATTTCCTTGTTACTGTGGACACGATTGATACAGAAATACCATCTTTTTAAATTCTGAGTTATGTACAGACAAAACTCTTTTATATATAGAGACTAGCTGATGTACGCTACCTGTGCTTCACTACGGAATTCTACATTGTATACAGAATTCTAGGTTGTATTAAATTGCACAGCTTTTAATGTTACCCTAGAAACACGACGGGAAGTCACCAAATGCCTTTTTTCATATGAAGACTGGGTTAGGGAATTTTCATTGTAATGGTAGGCTCGCTTGGCTACCATCAGTCACAATCAGGTTGGGAAGTTTTCATTAGAATGGCAGACACTCACTCTCCATCTGCTCTTTTACATCCTCAGAAAGACTGTCTTAGTGGTTTTCCCAACTGAAATGAACATAGGTCATTACAATGACGTCAGTAGGAATGGTGCAATTAAAAGCAAGGCTTTCATGTGCATTACTCGATCAAATTAAAATCCACACATTTTCTCACTTTTAACGAACAGTACCACGCTACCTATCTAGCAGTCCAATGTTCCAGAGCTGAAATGACAAAGCCGACGGCCGTGATCCGTGAACATTCTTCATCTTTTTTTCGGGTGGGGGTCGAATAGTCGAGAGTCCCAGGGGAAAAACTATGCCCTTTTACTAATATATTTCCTAGGAGTACCAGATGAGTCGGAAAATCTCAATTCACTACACTGGCGGTGGAAAATCAATGTGACTTGGAGGCAAATTTTCCCTCCAAGCCAGAAGAGAATCCCCCTCTTCACTGCTAATTTGGAATAAAATGAATGTAGAATTTAACAGAAGTGAGGAGGAAGACACGCTTCTTAAGAAACAGCTCGTTTCAGGGTTGAATTTTGAATTATTTAGTGAATTGTGGTGCTATAATTTGGAATAGGCCTAAACTGTAATCCTAGACCAGGTGGTACTACTACTACTACTACTACTACTACTACTACTACTACTACTAAGTGAGCCTCTGTCTTAGGCCTAAGTGTGCACACTGCTTATTCAAAACAGTGCGTCAGAGTAGGGATCGAATAGCTGGAATACTATGATGAACCAATGTATTATATACCAGCAGTATCAGAAATTGTATAAACCAGAGGAATGGCATGCTAAGAAAGAAAGTTTTCTAATTCCCCAGCTATTTCCCGCCAATATTCAGTCATAGTTGGTACGGTAAAACTGAATAAAATAAAAATGATCGGTAATAGTATTCTTTATAACTTTTGTTATGTAGTACTTTTCAATAGGACCAATAACATAGGTATTTAAAAATTAAATTTTAGGCACATTCTGCTAAACTACAATTTCATCCAGGGTGAATAAAATTGTTTATAGCTCAGACTGTAGTTTCTTATTCCCTTACTCTATATATCGATTTTCATTACATTCTGTTAACCCATTTTCTCGTGGCTCGGCGTTGATATGGACTTGCCAACAAAAATGCAAATTTATGAATTTCTGTGTTATCATAGCCGGTACGGTAAAAATATATAAAACATAAATGATCAGAAATTTAATTCTATATAACTTTAGTTATGTAGTATTTATCGATAGGACCACTAATAATATACCAGTAGATATTTGAGAAATACCGTTTTTGACCTTCCCTTAAATACCATTTCACACGGCGTGAATAAAATGATTTATATCCTAGATTGTAGAGACTCATCCCCCGACTTTACATACCGATTTTCGTTAAATTCTCTTCAGCAGTTTTCTCATGATGTATGCAAATACATACAGACAGACAGAAATGGGACTGAGCTCGATAACTGCAGACGCTTAAGTGCGGCCAGTATTCAGTAATCGGGTGATAGTGGGCTCGAACCCCACTGTCGGCAGCCCTGAAGATGGTTTTCCGTGGTTTCCCATTTTCACACCAGGCAAATGCTGGGCTGTACCTTAATTAAGGCAACGGCCGCTTCCTTCTCAGTCTTAGCCCTTTCCTGTCCCATTGTCGCCATAAGACCTATCTGTATCGGTGCGACATGAAGCCAATAGAAAAAAGAAATTGTGGAAAAGTAAAAAGTGCATTTCCTGATTACTGTGGACATGACCGATACAAAAATACCATTCTTTTCAAATTCTGAGCAATGTACAGACAAAACTCTTATTTTATATACAGTACGGAGCCACTTCGGTTGACGCATTTTTTCGGATGACGCATGGTAAATATTTTCGGAAGTTAAATGTCCAAAAAAAATGCATAAACTCTTTTAAGCAAAGGTGCATACTGTATATTAACATACAAATGTTTACATAATATCACTCATTGTATAAAATCAGTGATTTTCTTCTGAATATTCTTGGTGCAGCACTGTCGTGCAGTTGTCACACCACCGTTTAATCAACCATACATCACCTGGTGTAGATTCATTGCTTTGTTCAACAAAGCGCAAAGCAATCTGAAATAATGAAACAATTTTTTATTACTACTGAACTGAATACTGTATACAGTAATTTTATTACAGTACTGTAATTAAAACATGTGGGACTGTATTTTAATAAAAATTCGAAATCAATCTTACCTCCCATGCATTAAATCCATCATCTGATGTAACTCAATTCTCAGAACTGCTGTTGTCAAAGTCGGAGTCGTCTGCATAATCTTCCTGACGAATAATGCAGTAATAATGATGATAATAATAATACAGTAATAATAATTCCTGCTTGTCCAAGAAAAGTGTATCATGGAATGAACTAGAGGGTAAGAAACTGTTTTGTTTTATTGTACACATGCATTCTGTCATAAGTCATAATATAAAAATAGGGTTTGCCTAGTAGTTCTCAGCATATATAGCAAGAGAATTACTAATATAGACGGCTAAGAACGAGAGGGTGAACACAAAATATTAAAATACAATTTTGCAGAGCATTTCGGTTAAGCGGGGTTCTACTGTATATAGATGAGCAGGTGAACCAGGTCCATCAGAGTTCTTCAGATTAAAAGACCAAAATACATTCATACATACATTAACTTATTTCTTTCCTAGAGATTTACAGTAGGGAAAATGTAAATTGCAGCGTGATGAAGGAATGGGTCATTCATGTTTATATTGGATATACACTGCCTGACAAAAAAAAGTTAAGCACGCAGGAGTGGTTAAAAGTGAATGGAACTCCATATGCTTAAAGACCATGTGGTTTTATTGAACTGATTACAATATGGGATGAAAGGGACAAGGCCATTAGCAGTTACAAGTGGAATGTAGGCCCCAGGCCAGTATGGTGCCGCGCAACCCCCTCACCCCCCCCCCTCCGCCCCCTCCCGATGGTAATGCATACCCTTATGCTGTTTGGAATGGTGTCAAACAGCCTGTGGATCCTCTCCTGAGGCAAGTTTGTCCACAGTTGTTGCAGCGGTCTCTCCAGGTCCCGCAGGTTGGTTCTGGGACGGAGTCCCTTTCCAATGTCGTTCCACACTTGTTCAATGATTCAGAGGTTCGGAGATCTTGTTGGCCACGGGAAGACCTCAACATGCTCTAGGCAGTCCGCATGCTGTGTGTGGACGTGCATTATGTTGTTGGAACACTGTCCCAGGGTGCTGTGCTGTCAAAGTCTGCCGAAGCACTGTTAGAGGTGAGCCGAATGCATATCCTATGGCTCCCCACACCATGATGCCAGGGATTACGCCTGTGTGTCTTTCCACAATATGGGCAGGATGTGCCCTCTGCCCTCAACGCCACCAACCCACACACAGTGGTCATCGGAGGTTAAGCGGGACTCATCACTGAACATGATGCGATGCCAGTCGTCCTTTGTGCATGCCTCTTGGGCAAGCACCACTCCAAAAACAGGCGTTGGTGTTCTGGTGTTAATGGCAACCAACGCATGGGGTGATAGGATCCCAATCCTACAAAAGCAGTAATTGCACCTCTAAATATAAGCAAGAAAACAGGAAGGATTGCACCAACTATAGAAGTATCTGATGATTAGTATACCAGGCAAAGTATTCACTGGCATCTTGGAAGGGAAGGTGCGATCAGTGGTTGAGAGGAAGTTGGATGAAAATCAGTGTGGCTTCAGACCACAGAGGGGCAGTCAGGATCAGATTTTCAGTATGCTCCAGGTAACTGTAAAATGCTACGATAGGAATAGACAGTTGTGTTCAATGAGTATGGTATGAAAATTAGCCTTTTGAAGACTAAATTGATGTCAGTAGGTAAGGAATTCAATAGAATTGAATTTCAGATTGGTGATACAAAGGTGGAACAGGTAGATAAATTCAAGTAGGGCCTATATAGGATGTGTGTTCTCTCAGGATGGTAATATAGTGAGAGAGATTGATTCAAGGTGCAGTAAAGCTAATGCAGTGAGCTTGCAGTTGCGATCAACAGTATTCTGTAAGAAGGAAGTCAGCTCCTGGATGAAACTATCCTTACATCGGTCTGTTTTCAGACCAACTTTGCTTTATGGGAGCAAAAGCTGGGTGGACTCAGTATATCTTATTCATGAGTTAGAAGTAGCGAGAATGATTGCTGGTACAAACTGGTAGGAACAATGGCAGGAGGGTACTCGGAATGAGGAGAAAAGGCTACGTTATGAATGAACTTGATGGATGAAGCTGTACGCATAAACCGGCTTCAGTGATGTTTGCATGTGAGGCGAATGTCTGACTTGGCTGAATGGTCAGCGTACTGGCCTTCGGTTCAGAGGGTCCCGGGTTCGATTCGATTCCACACCACACATAACACTATCCTTCACCACAATAACACGCAGTTACCTACACATGGCAGATGCCGCCCACCCTCATTGGAGGGTCTGCCTTACAAGGGCTGCACTCGGCTAGAAATAGCCACACATTATTATTATGTGAGGCGAATGGAGGAGGATAGGTTACCTAGGAGAATAATGGACTCTTTTATGGAGGGTAAGAGAAGTAGAGGGAGGCCAAGACGATGATGGTTAGACTCAGTTTCTAATGATTTAAAGATAAGAGGTATATAACTAAATGAGGCACAGCACTAGTTGCAAGAAGAGGACTGTGGCGATGTTTAGTAAATTCACAGAGGCTTGCAGACTGAACGCTGAGAGGCGTAACGGTCTATAATGATGATGTATGTTTAACTTTTTTTAAATCGAACAGTCTGTGTCGAAATAGAAGCTGTTTCCGTTGTTATTTTTATGAAATAAAATTATTTTGGGCTGGTGCAAGTGATATTTAACGCTATGAACATTTTTGCAGAGCACAGTTCATTGAGTAGGTGGGATAACGGAACAACATTGCAGACTACTTGGTTCAACAATCCTGAGTAGCCTCTCGGGGCCAAAACTCTTCCCATTTGATACAAATTATAGATAATGCTCTACTTTCATATATTGGAATAGGAGAGGTGGTACTTCAGACAGACAGATTCGCAAACACTGGTATAGATAATTCGGTATTCATTGCTAACATATTCTTGGTAAAGTTTATTATAGTGTAATGCAAAAAATCTGTAAATACAGGCTCTGTCTAATAGAGATGTCTTAATCCCAGCTTCCTTTCTCACCTCCTCATTTCTTAACTTGTCCATCCTGGTCATCTGGACAGTGGACCTCAAGAACCTCATCTCTGATGTTTGCAGTCTTGATGAGTCTCAGTTTGTGAGGGTGCTTGTTTTGATACCATAGTTCAAGATTGGTATGAATTAATTGTTGAACATCGCTAATTTTGCTTTATTTTTAATCTTATCTTAACCCTTAGTCCTCCATTTCATTCTAAACATGCTTACCTTTCCAGCTCCATTTAAAAATCTGCTTTCAGAGGGATAAGTGATTGCATAAGTACTGTATAATACAATACTCAGGTGCAATGTTTAGCATTTTTTAAACCTGACATTATCTCAGACAGTCACATTGTCATCAGTAATTGTGCTTTATGTGGAATTTCTCAATACACTTGCCAGGATGTAATTCAGGATTTCATGCACATGCATTACAGAAAAACAGTCTCACATCGTCGTCCCTTCACTTCTCTGTCACTGAAAACTGCAGTTGTTACTTCTCCTCTGTGGACAACAGTAAATGAAGTGTAAACGACCATTTAGCGGTGTAACCTTCTTAATGTTTGCATTGGCATACCGGTTAGTTTTGCACATCACTTCCATCAATAACCTGTCAGTCATAAATAACTGTAAAAAGAATCAAGTTCACTCTTGGGTTTAGTCCCATGGTGTGGTTTATAACTAGACGTATCTCTGAATGGGATTCGTTTGAAGTCAATGTCCAAGTCTCGGTAATCCTTCCAGCCATCAGTAGAGGTACCAGCACTGTCATTTTGCATCATTTTCTCATTATGGGTATCTTCATCACTCAATTCACTAACAAAATCTAATTCTGCATTAACTTCATCACCACTTAATTAAAATATGCTCCCACCATTGCTCAAATCAATATCACTTTCATCTAAAAGTCTCACTAATTGCTTCTCATGCTTCTCGAACAACGCCATGTTGATAAGCAACGTCTGTTTTCAAACTTGTATGGTCTTCAAGAAATCCTCCACAAAGTCTGAGTTCAGAGAGATTATGGCAATAGAGTGCTTCAAATTGTTGTCAACAGATAGCAGTAGCTCACTGTTTCTGTGATTCATGCGTGTGTATCCCAACAAAGGACTTCTATAGAGAAGAAAATCGTGTAGGGCATTGCCCAACATAGGATCTGTGTGGGATAATTTTATTGTCGGGCCTGGCCCGCCGCATGAGTTCTAAGGGTGAAAGAAGTGTCCTAACTTGCTGGTGGAAGAGTGAACTCTTTTGTACCCTATTGATGATCTCTTGGTGAAGTTTTTTCTGGAGACTATGCTGCCAAGGCAGGTGAAACTATCCAAATTCTCCAACTGATGGTCTGTTATGTTTGTGGTCGGCCTCGTGACTCCTTTATGTAGAAGTTAATTATTATTTCACTTCCTAAATCAAGATTCAGTTTCATTCTCAACATGGAATATTCAAAATAACAACAATTTCACTGACAGCGTTGCTTATAAGATCATTACCAAGCTCTGGTGTATTTTCCAAGTCCACAGTTTGGTCATCTGGAAGACAAAGGTACATTTTAGATGGACAAGATTCTTCTGGAGTAGCCATCTTTATTCATATTGAAAGTATTTTGGTAGCGGATAAAAATGAGGTTTTTTTGGTTCTGGTACTGAAGCTCTAAATCATTGGCCAAATTCTTTTTGGATGTCAGGTAAGGTGTTATTTCTGGGCAATATCAGCCAGGATTGTGAAAGGAAGTAATGAATATGCCATGTCAAATTATCTGTAGCTTATTACAGCAAAGCAGTTAAGAAATCGATGAGAAATATACTTTGTTTTTTTTTCATTTTTATATCCCTAAAGAACAACAAAACAGTTTAGGTATACTCTTATCTAGTCTGTGTTATTGCTACTGTCTTGTATACAATGAAATACATTAGTTGTTTTATTTTTTCTGTTTGTTTGCAGTCCCTCCTCTCTTTGTAATAGAATTTCTCCATCGTGTTGTGGACACATTTGAAGATTACTTCAGTGAGTGCACCGAGTCCATCATCAAGGAGCATTACGTTGTAGTGTATGAGGTGGGTTAAACCAGATTTTGCATGATAGACTTCATCAGTGTACCAGAGGTCTGCAGTAGGTAAAAGCAGAGGAAAAAAGAAGAGATAGAAGATTACATCAGTAGTAGTAAATCTAAGTTGAGAGTAGCATTAGTTAGGAAGACCACAGCATACAACATAGTTTGTAATAGTTGAACAAGTGATGTAGATTTTATGAATTAGAATTAGCAGATGTGAGGGAGGTGGATGAGTATTAAAAGACACAGTATGATGATATGGCAAAAGTTATGGGGTAGCAGTATTTAACCCATTCCGATCTGGGCCTGAAAATCCCTAACAAACATTCTGGACTGGACCTTTTTAACCCTTTCACTCTGGTTGACTTGACTGCTGTAGCAGTTGGGAGGGATCGGTGCCACACACCCAGTGGACTGCTGTAGCAGTCGTGCTGGAGCCGTGCCTCATTGCCGATCGACTGCTGTAGAAGTCGCATATATTTCGGCTGTTTTCTGTTTCACTACAATAGACTGCTGTGGAAGTTCAGCCTTGGAGGTCACTCGTGGCTGTCTTGGGAGTCTATAGTTATGGCTATGATCATCAGATGACAGAGTAACCAGTTCGAAGACGAAAGCAGTGTGTCCGATATGCTACGCACATTGCGCCTAGTTGCTCCCCTTTGCTGATGTGCTTGTATTTCTTGACTTAGCTATCAATCACTTTGAAATTGTGAAAGGCCTGATAACGGAGGAAAAATATACTGCAGAGGAAGCTCTTGTCCTCCTATGGGGTAGTGACTGTGAAGAAGATGGCAATGATAGTGATTTATCATCTGATTCTGGTGACGGAATGACTTCAATCACACCTTCTCCTTCAGGCATGTTTACTACTCCATTTACCGCTTCATCATCTAACAGTTCAGTCTTCTTAGGTGATTCGATTGAAGATGAAAATAGTGAGGATGAAGATCAGGTTCCTCAACCACTGAGCAGAAAACTAAATTGGAAAAAGTAAAACCTGAATCCGAAGAAATTTAAGTTTGACCGTGCTGCTTCTGACTTGCCCAGCATTTGGAGCCATACATGAGGGCAAGATTGACAACCATTTTGTAAACTTTCTCTTTAAACTTTATGGGCATCGTTCTGTCAGCAATCACCATTTCATCCGGCCAACATTTTGACATCGTCGATTGTGCAGTCAGTGGTGGTAACAGATCCAAGATAACTGAACTTCCCAGCCATCATCAGTGGTTCATCAGCTAGGAAGGCAGTGTTGTGCAGGCCATGTGTATAAAGAGAAGTTGGAGAGGAACAAACAAATGTCGAATCAAGTCATATATAGAGAGATACGAACATGAACTGAAAAACAATGACAGGTCAGTGAAGGAAAAAGGAACAAGATCAGAAGAGAGTCCATCCATTTAAAGATGTGGTGGTGGTGGTGGTGGTGGTTTTACAACTAGGCAATCATCGTCTCTGAACAAATTAAGTGGAAAAGAAATATAAAATCAAATTATTTATTCAACGAAGGAATTAAAAATTACAATATAAAACAAAAAATATTGTATTAAGCCAAATAGGTCACAAATGAATCAAAGGGGAGTGTACATTCCCTAGTAACAGAACACTTGAAATTTACGTACCGTTGATTAATCCACTCTCACACGAAGTGAATGACGAGATCAGCAGTAGTCGCGTCATCGGCTAGTATGAGTTCAAGGGTCTCCTGCAGGCCGTAGTTCCGTCTTAGGCCAGAGAGATCGGTGCACTGTGAGGGTGTGGGCTACAGTGAAGTCAGCACCACAAGAAAACACTGGGGAGTTTTCCCTCAAGAGGTAACATTGCGTACATCTTCCATGGCCTACCCTCAGCCTACTACACAAAGCTACAGCCTCTCTACATGAAGGCCAGAAAGAGGACCGCCGCACATAGTTGTCTTCTTAATTGCTCTCAGCTTCTTGGGAGTTCGGATAGTTAGCCACTTTGATTCCCGGGACTCCAGGATAGTATGACGCAGCTAAGAACAAATATCCCAAGCGGGTACATCCACAGGTCTAGGAGGTAAAAGTATTGTTTCCTTTGCAGTTTCATCCACAAGTTCGTTTCCCGCAATCCCAACGTAGCTTGAAAGCCACACCAAAGTGATTCTGGTGCCAACATTACACAACCTGGCTAGAAGGTCATGAATCTGCTGCACCAGTGGGTGTTGCAGTGAACAAAGTGCCAATAGATTGCAGAGAACGTAACGATTCAGTACACACAAGAATGGTTCCCTTTGTCACCCAATGCAAATTGCAGAGCTTCTAAGATGGCGAAAAGTTCCGCAGTATACACACTACGGGCACTAGGAAGCGAGATCTTCAAGCTTGCATTATCGGTGATGAAAGACAGCCCACATTTCTCCGATCTTAGAACCATCCATGATGAAGATATGTCTTGCAGCCGGATACTGATGAACAAAGTCCTGGAAATACCTTCGGTGAACTGAGCCATCCGTGTTGACCTTGGGTCTACGGAGTAGATCTAGCTGTATGTCTGGTTGTTGAACTGACTGTGGAGGTACCGGACTAGAAGTCTACTCATAGCAACCACCAATTGCCACATCTAACTCACGACACAAGCTATCAATTCGATACCCAACTGGCCGTATGAAGATGTGAAGATTGACCTTGTCCTTTTGTGTTTTCATGTTTGTCCTTATCCTCATCTTCCCACATTAACCTGTCTTAGCGTCTATCCTGTTACTGGTATGTGTCCCTTTTCATGTTCCTTTCTGTCTGACATTATTGGAAAGAGGTTTCTGAAGATGTTTGGATGGAGTGTGGCATTCTATGAAAGTGAAACATGAACAATAACTAGAACAAGAATAGAAAGCTTTTGAAATACGTTGTTACAGAAGAATGGTGAAGGTCACCCATTCCAGGTAAAGACTGCCAGCCAAGATCCACTGTGAAGATGATAGTCTTTTGTAAATAGCTAGTAATTAGTGAAGTGTGGTCATTCATTGTTGAGTATAAATATGTATGTGTGGGCGATTAAGTTCAGTGAGACAGTGTTTTATTTGTTACAATATTTTAGAATCAATGTATTCATTTAGGTGAAGCTGTGGACTATTAGTGTGTTGAGAAAGTGGATTGATAATGATAAGAGTAAAGGAAATGAAAGTAGATCAAGGAGGTGGTATCTTGAGACTGAATACTGTTACATTTCTTGTGCATTTTTCTCTTGTTATGTTCCTAATTTAGACTTACAGTTCTGATACATTATCTGTTTCAACTTAATCCTGACTTCAGATTTTGGTAATCACAGTTGTGTTGGTGATTCTTCTCTTGCAGCTTCTTGATGAAATGCTCGATAATGGCTTCCCACTAGCAACTGAATCGAACATACTGAAGGAACTGATCAAGCCTCCAAATATTTTGAGGACTATAGCCAACACTGTCACTGGTAAATCAAAGTAAGTATATATGCCCATGATTGTAGTTACATCTTATTTATAATTAAGACTCTTTAAATTATACATGGAGACATTTTCTGCTGGTGTGTTGTTTTGAAAAAATGTGGTGTTTAACCCCTAGCCCTCCTTTTTTTTATGAACACTCCTGCCTGTCCAGCTCCATTTAAGAATCTGCTTACAGAGGGATAAGAGACAGCACAAACATATGGACAGCATATTTATAAAAATCAAATAAAGCAAACACAAAATAAATATAATACAATATTCAGGTGCAATGTTCAGCATTTCTAAGTCTGAAATTGTAATTACGGTTCACTAATTAGTAATTGTAATTGAAATTGTGCATTGTGTGGAACTTCTCAAAACATTCGCCAGGATGTAATCCAGGCTTTTTTCTACAAGTATTGCAGAAAAACACTGTCTCACATCTTAATTCAGGCTTACTGTTCATTGTCATATTTAGGATTACGCTGAAAAATGCTTTGATTTCAGGATGAGTAACATCTATTGACGACCTGCAAATAGACTCACGTCTGAGAGGCGTAATCTTTAGAATGTTTACACTGGCATACCAGTTAGTCTCGCGCACAATTTCCTACAATAACTTGGCAGTCATGAATAATTGGAAAAGGTCAAATTGACTCTTAGGTTTAGTCCTTTGCGGTGGCTTATAACCTAACTTACCTGTGAATGGGGTTCTTTTGAAGTCCAAGTCCATGTCACAGTATTCCCTCCAGCCATCAGTAGAGATACCAGCACTGCCATTTAGCATATTTTTCTCATTAACGAGATCTTCAACTCACCAACACAGTCTAGTTCTGCAATATCTTCCTCACCACTTAATTGATAATCACTGTCACTATCACTGAAATCATCACTTTCATCTAAAAGTCTAGATATTTCCTTCTCATGCTGCTTGAACGATGCCATGTTGCTAAACAATGTCTGTTTACAAACTCACACGGTCTTCAAAGAATGCCCACGAAGCCTCATTTCAAAGAAATAATAGCTATACCTGGCTTCAAATTGTTGTCGAAAGATGGCAGTAGCTTACTGTACCTTTAATTCGTGTATGTGTAACCCGACAAAGGAGTTATATAGGGAAGAAAATCATGTCGGGCATTGTCCAACATGGGATATATGCTGGATATTCTCCTTGTCGGACATGGCCCGACGCGTGAGTGCTAAGGATTAAAATTAGAATTTTAGTGTTATATAGTAGAGAAGTGAACAGTAAACTTTCAGTAACTGGTACTGAGTTGTTACATCTATAATTTAGCTAGTTATGTGAAATATAATACCGTATAATCCCGAATACCACCCGCACTTTTTTCACCAAAATATTGGTCCTAAATCTTGGGTGGGGGTCGTATTCAAGCCATTCTTTCTTGTAAATATTTACTACGTTTACATGGAGTATTGAAATAGATTTGAATACGGGTACCATAATCAATATACCACATGTAAACGGGCATTCAGGACTTATTATGTTTTAGTTGCGTTCTTGAAAACAAGATAGAAAGCAAAATGTAAGGTAATGAAATATGGTAAATCAAAGAATAGGGGTATATATGCGGTAAATATGAAAGCCGCTGCTGCGGATGCTTGATCTTCATTTGTTTCACAAGTGTTGCTGGCATGCTGGGTGTGCGAATAGCTGATCTTGTGGGATATCATACTTTGTGAGAGTTGAGACTGTTGGTTACAGAAGTCTACATCGCTCACATTCGAGTTCCGTATATGTCCCGTGAAAGTGCTATCTTGATAGTAAGCGATGGATTCAAAACGGCGTCTGCAGTCGTTTACTGTGCATGAGAAACTCGAAGTTGTAAGCGAAGCTGAAATATACGGAAATCGTGCTGTTGGCAGAAAGTACGATATTGATGAATCGTGTATTCATGATTGACAGAAGAAGAAGAAGGAAAAACGTATTAAAAGTAACGGCGATCGCAGAGCGTTCCATGGGCGGAGTGCAGTGTTTCCGGAAATTGAAGAAGGACTCCACAAATTTGTGATAGAAAAACGTGAGTTAGGATGTGGTGTTTCTAGTGAAATATGTCAATTGAAAGTACTAGGGATCTCAAAAGAACTCAGAACACAGGGTTTTACTCCAAGCCGCGGATGGATCTGAAACTTTTATTGGAGAAAGAGATTATGTATTCGGAGACATACGTCTATTTCACAACGTCTCCCTGGGGCGTATGAGAAAAATTAATGGCCTTTCAGCGTCACATTATTCATTTGAGGAAGCAAAATTCTTATTTGCTGTTGCAAATTGGGAATGTTGATCTGACACCTGTATATTTTGAAATGCTGTTGGAAAATACAGTGGATACGAAGGGATAGTGTAACCATCAGAACAGGTTGTATCGATAAGCAACGATGCACGGTAATGTTGTGTGTATTATCAGATAGAACCAAACTCCCTCCATATGTGGTTCTGAAAAGCTAAACACTTCCAAAAGGAAACTTGCCGTCTGGTGTTGTTGTTAAAAGAAATGAGTCGGGCTGGATCGACAGTGTGTTAGTTGAGGACTGGGTGAAGTGCGCTTGGCAACGTCGCCCGGGAGCTGGGTTACAAAAACGAAACATGCTTGTGTTGGACAGTTACTGAGGACATACAACTGACGCCGTAAAAGATATGATGAGGAAAGGAAAAACCGATCTTGCAGTAATTCCCGGAAGACTCACTTATTTTCTACAGCCGGTGGATGTGTGCGTGAACCGGCCTTTCAAAACTGCAATGAAATAGTTGTACACCAAATGGATGTCTGATGGTGATCACGCGTTAACTCCAACTGGACGAGTGAAGAGGCCTGAAGTGGGACTAATATGCAGCTGGATCAAGACCGCATGGGTGCGCATTCCCAATGATCTAGTATCCAAAAGCTTTAAGAAATGTGGATTTTCAAATTCAGTGGACGGTAGTGAGGACGACTATTTGTGGAAAGATGACAGCAACGAAAGTTCCTCTAGTGAAACTTCAGGTGATGACGGTGAATTGGGAATGATATGAGTATTGAGTTGATTTTATTTACTATTTTTGTGATGATTTTATTAATTATACATACATTATCATTATAGACTGTTATGCCTTTCAGCGTTCAGTCTGCAAGCCTCTGTCAATTTACCAAACGTTGCCACAATCCTCTATTTGCAACTAGTGCTGTGGCCTCATTTAGTTCTGTATTATTAATTGTAAAGCTGTTCGAATTTATACTTGTGGTATATTTGAAGAAAATTAAATAGATATGTAAGATTTTTTGATTTTTTTCCCCGTATTTTGCAGTCTCAGATTTAAGGTGCAGTCTTATTTGGTGGCGGGTGGTATTCGGGATTATATCCTTGTGGTTATTATCCTTGTTAACACTGTCCGAATCATCTCCCTGCATTTTGCCATAGAGAAGAGACTTGCTCTGTGTAATTGCAAGTCACCTACTATAATGTTATTTTGGAACTGCATGCCCTCCAGTGGGTCATGCTAAAAGCTTCAAAATAAAACTTAAAATCGTTGTTGAAAGGAAACTGAAAATCAGAAAACCAATCATACACACAACTTAAATGTTATAGGATGTAACATTTCACTTTCCCTTCTTTATAATAGCTCCAAAAATGAATGTGGCCTATTGTATTTTAAACTGCTTTGTGGCTGTATGAAGCAGAAGTATGATGATTTGGTAGAGCTCATGATATAGATGTTGATTCCCATAGGGAACCTGAAATATTTGTCCCGAATTAGTAAATTTATAATACCACTATAGTTGGTCCATTATTGGACATTATAAATTTTCCAGCTAACTCATTCCTGATTGCCAGCATTTCACCCCATTGTGCTAATTCGGGCTCATCAGTTGGTAAATAGTACACCTACCAAGACGCATGACTAGTGCATACCATGGGGGCCACTGCGTAGACTACTTGGAGCCAGCAGCAGTGCCAATGCACTATGAGAGACTTCGTCTCAGTTTCAAAACTTGATGCCTGCCTGGCCATCAGATAATATAGATTTTGATTTCCAAAGGGAACCTGAAATATTTGTCCCTAACAAGTAAATTTATACTGTAATACAAATATGGTTGGTCCGAGCTAACTCATTCCTGGTTGCCAGCATTTCGCCCCAGTATGCTGGAAAATTCATCATGTCCAATAACGGACCAACTATATTGGTATTATAAATTTATTCATTCGAGACAAGTATTTCAGGTTCCCTATGAGAATGAACATCTATATCATCTGATGGCTAGGCAGGCATCAATTTTTGAAAATGAGACAGAATCTCTCATAGGGCATTAGCACTGCTGGTGGCTCCAAGTAGCCTACGCAGTGGCCTCCACAGTATGCACTACCCATGTGTCTTTGTAGGTGTGCTATTTATCAACTGATGAGCCCAAATTCCTGGGCTCGTTAGCATACTGGGGTGAAACGCTGGCAACCAAGAACAAGTTAGCTGAAAAATTTATAATGTCCAATAATGAACCAACTGTACTGGTATTGGTAGAGCTCACCACAAACATGTATTTAACAACTAAGAGCCACCTGTTAGTCCCAAGGATTGTCACAGTCTTACAGCTTACATAATGTTGTGCTAAGACAATTGTTTTTTGTTTCCAGTGTAAGTGCAACTCTTCCCAGCGGTCAGCTCTCTAATGTCCCATGGCGTCGCACGGGTGTCAAGTACACCAACAATGAGGCCTACTTTGATGTGGTGGAGGAAGTGGATGCTATTATCGATAAAGCTGGCTCTACCGTGTTCGCAGAGATCCAGGGTTATGTAAGTGTCCTTTCTGTTGGTGGTACATTAACTATGGTGCTCAGCTGTCATGACCGAGCAAGTGGCTGTGCGGTTTGGGTCACATAGGTATCGGCTTGCATTTGGCAGATACGAAGGGTGTTAGGAAAGTTTTGGAGTGTGAGTGAACACTTTAGACTTTTTCAAAATAATTTCCACCACGCTCAATACACTTCTCCATACATCGAAACCAGTCACTGAACCAACTCTGTCCCTTTTCTTCGGTTACATTTTCACACTTTTGATCCCATGCTGCCAGAAGCTCCTCGTCGGATGCAAAACGCCGCCCTTTCAGCTCCATCTTCACTTCTGGGAAGAGTGCGAAGTCAAATGGGGCAAGAACAGGACTGTATGGACGGTGATCAAGCACAGTCAACCCTGATCTGGCAAGAAAACCCATTGTTACATTAGCACGATGTGCTGGAGCATTGTCGTGATGCAAGAGCCAAGTGTTGAGCCGTGACCTTGGACGGAGCTGCTTGAGAGCCTGGATAATCTGAGGCAGATAAGTCTCACTGTACCACTTCGCAGTAACTGTCCTTTGTGTTTCTAGCACGACCCGAGTCGGGATGCCCCGTTTAGTGAAGAATACTGCAATCATCCTTTTCTTCACTGACCGTGACTTTTGCACAGTCACAGGAGTCTAATGGGAACAAAAAAAGTGGAATCCACCTATTCAGTGTAATACAATACAATGTTGTAAAATGAATTATAACATTTTATTATCAATAATAGTAGTAGTAAAAAAATGTTATAATTCATTTTATAACATTGTATTGTATTGAATAGGTGGTCCCCACTTTTTTGTTCCTCTTAGATTCTCGATTCAGTACGGATTTAATATGAAGTTTTTAAACTTGAACAATCACAGGAGTACCCTCATCTTCAAACAGCCACACTTTGTTCTGGGATTTTGGTGGGACATCGTACAATAAAGCTAAGTTTCATCACCTGTAACGATGCTATTGACGTTATGCGAAGTCCCATTTTTCAAACTGTTTCAGCATCTTTCCGCACCATTTCACTTGATGTGCCCTTTGTTCCTCTGAAAGTGAATGGGGCACCGAAAGAGAACAAACCTCTCTAACATGGAGATGGTCGTGTAGAATTGAATGAATAGCTGGTGCAGGGATGTGGAGGGTCTCTTCTACCTGCTGATATGTCAACCGCCTCTCTTGCTGCAACATTTTCCTCACAGCTTCAATGTTTTCCTCAGTCACTGATTCAGATGGTCGCCCAGAACGAGGATCGTCTTCAACTCCAAAATTTCCCCTCTGGAACTACCAGCGGAAAATTTTTGTCCGATGTGGACAGTCTTTCCCCAGCACAGGAGTCATTTCCTCCAGGCACTGGTCAACAGTTAATCCACGAGCAAAATTGTAGCAGATAATTGCGCGATATTCACCTTTTGACCACACTGACATCTAAACTTGCTTTCAATCCCACTGCTTGGTAACAACTCTTGTGAAGGTCGTGCCTTACTGTCTTCTCGACCGGTTTTCATCCCTCACCGTAACGGGTGTCCAGCCAACTGTTTTTTGCATATTGCAAAACTTTCCTAGCGCCCTTTGTAGAGGGTTCAAACCCTATTGTCGGCAGCCCTGAAGAGGGTTTTCCATGGTTTCCCAATTTTGCACCAGGTAAATGCTGAGGTTGTACCTTCATTAAGGCCATGGTCGCTCCCTTCCCATTCCTTGCTCTTTCCTATCCCATCATCGCCATAAGACCTATCTGTGTCGGTGCGACATAAAGCAAATTGTAAAAATCAACTGTCAGGGCTAAGTGAATTATAAATATCTACATATCTCATGCCATTTCATTCACTTGATGAATCAACATCTAAACTTCTAGCAGCTCTATCAGTTTTGATGCTGTTCCAGACTTGTCCTCTTCATTCATTGTCAGATTTATTCATGTCTGTGTATGTGATTCCTGATCAAGCTCTACTAGTTTTAGGTTATATGGTTTGTTGGCGTATGTAAGAGCAATGGCTGCTCCGAGCAAAGTGATTACTGAATAAGTTGAAACCACCAGAAGAACAATGGCCTGCTCTGGGTTTTTTCTAATGAAAACGTTTCAACCAGGAACAAAAGATGAACAAGAAACATGGAGGTGGTGTTGTGCAGGTCCTTCTGTAGTCCCTTGTGTTATCCAGATGAAGTTTCTCACAATTGTGATGGTTTTAGGAGTGGTTTGTGCTTCAGCACGATACTGCTCCTGCATAAACACAAGATTTGATGGTGACCAGTCTGCATGAGCACATCACACCAAGCATGTGGCCACCTGAATCTCCTAGATTATTACATATGCAATGTTGTTGAATGGAAAACTAACCAACATTTACACTATACAACTGATTCCCTAAATCCATCCATTACCCGAGTAATATCCAACATCAGTTAGGATCTCATGATTTTTGCATTTCAACCCTTCTAGTCCTGCATTCGTCATCATCGGGGATAAAGGCAGTTGCATTGAATAAATTAGTACTCCAAGCAATACTGCATCTTTGTATCAAGTTTTCCATCAGTACATTTCATTACTCACCCTATGTAGTTGTTTTCCTCACTGCCTCTTAATCATCATCATCATTTTCCAACTCCAGTTTCCCGGGTGTGGTGTATCTATTGCTTGCCATCTCTTCCTGTTTGCATACATGTGGATATCCATCATTTCTTTCGCCTTCCCCTCGGTCTCTTTCCTTGAACAGTAAGGTCAAAGTATTGTCTGGCAGATCTCTTGCTCTTCATTCTCACAACCACTGAAGTCTACGCTTCTTTATTACACTGGTAATAGGGACCTCAATGCCAGCTACTTTTCTGATTTTCTCCTTTCAATTATTTTGATTCAGCCGGTCATGCGCGTGCATGTCCCTTGGCAGACGGAGTGTTAGGAAGGTCCGAGCCCATGCCGGCCAGAGTTTTTTATTTCTTAGCGACAGCATGAACTACACCATCATACTTATATTCTCGTAGAAATTAGAAATTTTGAAAGAACAACTTCGATTAAGGATTGGATTATTCCATGCAAAATGGGGAAAACGATGATAGTAAAGGATTTATAAAACACTAGGTACAATTTATTATAAATCCAATAAATCTCTTATTACATGACATTACTTTTGAATTTGTACACAATATTGCACGTAAGAAAACCTTCAAAATGAGATGAAAACCACCCTGAGTCAATCATTAGATATGGAGCAATAGTATTGCGAGACATGGCAATTTATGTTTTATGGTCAGACGATGTCAGTAACAGGAAACTATAGTTCCGTTTTTATGAGTTTCGACTTGACAGTTAGCCGGAAGTCAGCCGGTGGTGCCAAATTGCCACGAATACAAACAGCTGATTTACGATACACAACACGAACAGAAATGTAAATACTGGAATATAAGTCCATAATCGTTACTCTTTGTAGCAACATACATGATTGACGTAAGATCAATAATGCACAACACATTTAGGATAAGGCTACAAGATAAAAATATGTCAATGCTCGAACAGATAAACCGTGAGAAAATTAAATTAAATTTCTACTCACCCTGTAGAAGATCTCGCGTTGCTGTTAGATTCAGTTTTCAGTAACGAAGGAAATAATCCTACAAAGCGAATATACCACTCATTTCTCAGTCACTATCGGCATTGTCATCGTCTGTTGAGGTTTCACTCTCGCTTGACCCTAAAGAGATAATAAAGTCTTCAACATAATCATCTGAATTACTTTATGCCCATTCCTTCTGGCTATCCACCACATAAACTGGGTACTGGAGCTTGTTTTGTTTCAAGAGATGCATAAGATCTCCCTTCCCCACGTCATCGCGAACCGAAATATTGTTCTGCTTCAACCACTTAATCAACTCATTCTTTCTAGCCGCCATTGTTGGTGCTTTGTCAAGAATGACTCTCTAACATTACAGATAATTTCCCGGGCCCGGCTCCTTAGTGGAGTACCGCATCCAAAGGGCTTTCTTCTCTTGGGAGCTTCATCCTTAAACGTAGGCGTCGACATGACAGAACATCAAATTCACACACGGGCCTAAAATTAACCTACTATATAACTACCAAACGAAATGTTAAACTAAGCTACTATATAAACTAGATCACCTGTTACACACTATTTACTACAATATAACACGCTATACTATTAAAAATACTAAACAATACATTTATAAACTCTAAACTGCGAAATATAAACGAACAACAACCTAGCACAAAGACACACAAAGACCACGAAAAGAACTGAGCACAATACAACACACAGCTGATAGCACGTGGTTACAGTAAACAACAAATCGACAACACTGCTAACCGCAACTGGAGTCTAACGCGCTCTGTCAGAGCGATCGGCTGTCTATGATTGGCTGTTGATTAATTCACTTACCCTCCGCCAAAAGGCAGCGCTCAAACGTCAAGTCAAAACTCATAATAACTGAACTATAATCTGTTGATGCAATGACAGGAAACAGCCCACGCTGAGGTGAAGACTGTTCAAGGAAGTAGCGAGTTATTTTGTTCTAATCGTTTTATATCACATCACACTTCTCGAGGCACAAAAACAACATTCAAATGAATGAATGATTTCGTAAAGAAGAAGGTGAAAACATGGACCTTAAAACGTACTTTTCGTGTGGTACATTTTGAAGCAAGGATACACGCAAAGTGCTACACCACATTCCTCACAATGGAAATTCGACCTTGATGTCTTTCCCTTCTTCGAGCACACTTTGCACCTGCGAGATGATCGCTTGTTAGGCCAGTGTTTAGAACTTTTCACTTCAAGGCGAGAGAGACGTGCAACTCTGGCAACCGGTAGTTCTGGGTTCATGTCTTGAGAAGCTTGTATTAGATTCCTAACAAGTAGCTCATGAAACTCCTTTTGAGACAGCTTTCCTTGACACGTGTGTGAATGATAAAGGCATTCAAAATAACGAAGTTCAGCAGATGGAAAAATAGTTTCTTTGTCCATCTCCATCTTCGGCGGGAAATTTCGTAACTATTGGCCATACGATCACTCTTGTCATAATAATCCATATTGTAGCTCTAGATTATTGCAGGTTTCGGTGCAATCCCTTTGTCATCAATAAAGTGACCGGATGGTGGCGGGTTATGAATTTTAGTTAGCAAATACACTTCGCTCTTATCTTTCCAACTTATTGCACACAGGTTTCCCTTCACTTTGCTAATAGTATCTCCCTTCTTCAGTATCAAATCCTTAGGTCCGAGTTTTTTTGGCATGTCCTTCCGGTTATGTCAGACAGTGCCACAGCTGCTTACTTTCCTTTCATGCAAATCATTGAAAAGGGCAGGAGAGGAAAAGTAATTGTCCATGAACAATTTATGACCTACACCCTCTACTTTCCTTGTTTGCTGCAGAACTGTTGCATGGGTAGAATTGATGTTCGCTGTGGTATTTTGCCGTTGTTTTCCAAGGTAGACCGTCATATCGTATGTGTAACCATTTCTGTCGCAGATCTTGTACAGCTTTATACCAAACCACTTATTTTTTTTGGTATGTACCTTTGAATAGGACTATCACTTCATCAGCTGCCAGGTGTTATGTTGGGTTGTAATGGGAAAGAAATTTGTTAGTGAAGTAATTGAATACGTTTTGTACTTTCCAATTTCGATCTTAACTGGGGTCAATTTTGTCAGGTGCGTTGTCATTATTTTCAAAATGTAGAACTCTAAGAATGAGGAGAAAGTGGTCATGCTTCATTGTCTTCGAATAGAAAGGAGTGTAATACTGCTCTTGGGTAGACCCAGTAATCCTTCAGAGTGTCTCCCTGGCAGTGACCCATTTGTACAATTATAGCTAAGAAACGGTACAGTTCATGCATCTGAATTTCCGGCTGTTTATGATTTGCACCTAAAGTCTAAAATGCGTAACGGTTTGTCTCTCCAAGAAGTATTTCGAAAAGTTCATCAGTAAATATCAGATTAAAATTTTCTACTGGAGGTGAGTCTGAATTTAAATGTTCATTCCCTAAGCGAGATAATCCAGGGAGAGGGCTGATAAACACGTGCACATTTGCTTTGTCTCTGGGCAGTCTGTGTCTCCATTCTGAATCACCCACATCACTTTCACTCTCACTTTCATGCACAACACTGTTCCCTTTGTGAGGAGACCCGGGTTTCTTCATCGGAATCTGAGTCCATCAAAATTTCCCGCACTTTGTCCTGAGTAACGGAAAGTAACATTCCCGCACGTATAGCCATGTTCACTGCTGATAAGGAACTAATTGCTTTATTTGTAGCGGGCAGAGCAGCCGCCAAATTCTTATGCGCATTATTGTGCACATTGTAGTGACTCATATATTAGTTACAAATCTAGTAGATCATTTTCATAAGCCAGAATTCACAGCAAAATGCAAGGAAAATTACGTGGTTGATATATCAACCGCTCGTTCTTTTGGGAGAGTTTGGGTGTGGTTGAAATTTCAACTGCTCATCTTTTTGAGGTGTAATTCTCTGGTTGATATTTCAACCGCTCATCAGATAAAGGTTAATATGTCCTCAAATACCATACGCACCATGTACGTCTGTCCAATATTCACTTTGCCAATAAAATTGAGTAGACTTCTATGTTAGGAAAATCATAATCATCATTTAGGACAATTTTTAGTGGATTTTATCATTAGAGGCATGAAATTATAACATTAATAATTTCAAAAAATAGCATTTATTAGCTATAATGAGCGATAAATGAAACAGAAATATTATATGGGTACAGGAAAGGAACAAACAAGTGTCAAATCAAGAAGAGAGGCAGGGGGTGGGATAAAAAAAGAACATATAACTGGACATATGTACCCTAATCTAATCAATGTTACAATGTTTGGTTAAACAAGTAGACTTTTAATAGCCCCTATAATGTTGCCAAAAGGAAAGTAGACACAAAAATCACAACATTGTAAAAAAAAATTACAATTTATAGCCACAAATAATTGAAGTTTTGAGTTGAAGAATGACATTGTTCAAATTTCAACAATTCCTTAATTCCTTTCAAGTATAACTCCGATTTAATATTTGTATTTAAATGTAACAACCCCCACTTATTGTAATTTATAAAGCAATAATCAAAATACTACACATCACAAACTGCAGCCTCCTTAGTATCAGTGCCTCACTTCACCCCTCCCAGGAAACGACCACCATGTGTTCTGTAGCTGACGATAGCTAAGATCAATATTGTGCATGTATGGTAAAGTTTCCAGCCATGTTGTATTGTATGTTTTTCAAGTTTAAATAAAAAAGATTATGCATTTTTCAAAAACACTCGTATTCACTGAATATACAGTTTATCGCTGTAATACCCATGCATTACTTTGCAGTAATGGAACAGAACTTAAGGGGATTCTGTTACAACAAGATGAAAAGAAAAGTGAGAAAAGGTGCAAGAAACAGGTTTTTAAAACAAAACAAATGTCAGCCCTATACAAAGGAGTAGTTATACGGTATATACAAGGTAAAGCATATTCGCCATTTTCCCTGCAAATTTTCAAGGAATGTAACGTTATGGTTAGATTGGACTAGGTCCAATATAGGACCTGACAGAGAACCCCAAAGGGCTAGGCAACATTGGAAGAGTTCCCAGCATACAAATACAACAGGAGATAATATTGTCAGAACATATTCAACACACAAACGTAAAGGGTTAGTTGGAAAAGTGTCGCTAAATCTCTGTGTACTAACTAGCCAAGAAAACTCTCTAGTAATGTGCTCCTTGTACTTGGAAATTTTCAGCTAATCTCATTTTATGTCCTGGAGTGTACATATCACGTAATAAAACTCACAGGTGGTGTTGTATCTTACAGATTGATTGCTGCATCAAGCTGAGTGGAATGCCTGACCTCACCCTTTCCTTCATGAATCCTCGTTTGTTTGATGACGTCAGTTTCCACCCTTGTGTTCGCTTCAAGAGATGGGAGGTAAGTTACTTCAAACTAATTCCTCAGGTCTATTTCCTTCTAAATCATCTGTGAATAATGAAGTGTGCCTTTTTCTTTTCAGTCAGAGAGAATCCTGTCCTTCATTCCTCCTGATGGAAACTTCAGGCTCATGTCCTATCACATCGGATCTCAGAATATTGTAGCCATTCCAATCTACGTGAGACACTCCATATCCTTCAAGGATGTTGGCGGAGGAAGACTGGACATTACAGTTGGACCTAAACAGACCATTGGAAGAACTGTGAGTAAATTCATTTCAGAGAAACGTTTGGAAATTTTTACTTGAAATGAGCTTTCAGCATATTAGATTGTGATAAGTACATACATTATAAGCCAAAGAGATGTTAAATTCAGAACAAATGTGGCCAATCAGACACCAGTGGGATCTGAACCCACAAACTTCTGGTTTTGTCTTGGATGCTCTACCAATTTTTTTTTTTTTTTTGCTAGGGGCTTTACGTCGCACCGACACAGATAGGTCTTATGGCGACGATGGCATAGGAAAGGTCTAGGAGTTGGAAGGAAGCGGCCGTGGCCTTAATTAAGGTACAGCCCCAGCATTTGCCTGGTGTGAAAATGGGAAACCACGGAAAACCATTTTCAGGGCTGCCGATAGTGGGATTCGAACCTACTATCTCCCGGATGCAAGCTCACAGCCGTGCGCCTCTACGCGCACGGCCAACTCGCCCGGTGGATGCTCTACCAATTGAACTATAAGCCTAGGTCATATTTCTTCTATTAGAACAGATCTAAGCTACAGGTCGAGTACTACGAACCTGCACAACTGTAGAGTACGCACTTGTTGCCCACTGTCAACCAATTCAAGAGAATTCCACACGTGGATACAGTACACCTAAAAGAAAGATTAGTCCAAACATTTTGGCTTCAGCATTCGTCAGTGGAAGATACAAATAAAACTGTTCCCTATATACAGTAAAACCTTGTTAAGACATTTCTGCAGGAAAGAGAATGTGTTAAATGAGAAAACTTAGTACTGAATATGCAAATAAAAACTATCCAACAGGTATATGGAAACACTTCATGTGTTTTTTGACATGGGTGCATTTTACGTCATGTATGTACAGGTAGTCCTACAGTGAAAGCTATATCTACCATTAGATGAGAGGAAAGTATTAAAATGTGTGAGCATCCGGGAGATAGTAGGTTCGAATCCCACTATCGGCAGCCCTGAAAATGGTTTTCCGTGGTTTCCCATTTTCACACCAGGCAAATGCTGGGGCTGTACCTTAATTGAGGCCACGGCCACTTCCTTCCAACTCCTAGGCCTTTCCTATCCCATCGTCGCCATAAGACCTATCTGTGTCGGCGCAACGCAAAGCCCCTAGCAAAAAAAAAAAAAAAAAAAAATGTGTGAAGAAGAAAAAAAGAGAGAACAAATATGAAAACATTTACACTGGGGCCCATAAAATTATCAGCATATTATTGCTGATCCATCACACTCTTTCTAAAACAAATGTTAGGACTAGTGGGTTAAAATATTGTTTCTGGCCACACTCTTCGACCATGAATTATTCGGAGGTTGTACTTGGCCATCTGCAAGAGAATAACTTAGGCTGCCATTTTGAACGCGAAAACACTTCAGCCGTCTTGAGTCGAAACTCGAAGGTGCGAGTTTCAACTTTCATGCCACCTCTAAACACTTAAAAGATGTGGATGCCTGTCCACTTCCTAGATTTTAATTTTGTCTTAATTAGTAAGCAATTTCATGAGTTTTACCATATTCATAACGAGGCTACCACAAGACAAATATGCACCATGCACCGTGCTAGTCACATTTACACGAATATGTTCCTAATCCATAGGTAGGTTTATCATGCAACAAATATTCGCCACCCATCACTGTATCGCTCAGAATAGAATAAATTTCTAACTTCTGGCTCGAATGTGAAGTATAAGCACAAACTGGCTCACTGAGTTATTCAGCAATCTCACTGCTAACTGTTGGGCAAAATTGAACTTTCCCGAGGCTAACAGCTTGCTCCCCGAAGGTGCAGTTTACCCTGTGAAGTTCAGGAATTCAAGGCCTTTTCCTGTTATTGCTCAACTTTCCCCGTTCTGCCTCCTGTGGTTAGGCCTTTTATCTGTGCTGGAAAATGCACTGCTCTTGCAAGGGATGACAAAAAAACATTTTAAGGCTAGGAAAAATATGATCGTACTATGCACTAGCCATGTGTCTTGGTAGATGTGCTAATTACCAACTGATGAGGCCAAATGGCATCCTGTGGTGAAACACTGGCAACCAAGATTGAGTTTACTGGAAAATTGATTGTCCTAAGTGGTAATATCGAAAATTTGTGACACGATAAGTGAGGTGTTTTTATAGAGACTTTATATTTAAGATTTAACAATGTTATGCATACCTTTGACAACATTTCACACCAGTGGTTCCATTAAAAACCAGCTCAACCCCAGAATCAGGTTATTATCAATACACAAAGAAAGTTTTTGCAATCTTTGAACACACTATCACATTCACAAAGACGCACACAGGAGATACTGTCAGTTGTGTTTTATTTACAGATTGTATACACATTACACACACACACACACTAATAAACTGCTGTCGTGAACAAAACACTGCTACAAAGAAGAAGACTGCAACATTTACATGTCAACCAACTACCAACACAACAAGATCACAATATAAGTTCACATTCTTGACTAACAACTTTCACTAGCAACTCTCACTAACAACTCCCAAGGCTGCCTCTTTATATATGAGGGGCGTACTATATCCTTTTACACTTTATTTTTTGTATGTCCGGGTATGGTTCCCATTTCACTTTTGAAGATGGTGACGTGTAACTAGTGTCTTGTTACACCATGTGGTAGCAGCACACGCGCAGGGGCCAACAAATACACTCATCGTCGCCATTTCATAACAACCCTGTCAGCGTACCTGTAGGAGCAAACAACATGGAAAGCAACCATCAGGGACAGTGCTATACAACTTAGTTCCTGTGGAAAGAAGGCGTGACCACTGCAGAAATTCATCGGCGCTTGGTGGCAGTCTGTGGAGAACGTGCCGTCACGGAAAAGAGTTTACAGCTGGGTGGAAGGTTGGACAAGGGAACCAGTTCTGGAAGGAATGTGACAGTGTCAACACCAGCCAGGTCAAACAGGCCATCCAAAGAAACAAATGCATCACATTTACGGAAATGGAGGCAGCCATGGGAATTAGCTGAAACACCCTGCAGTGGATCATGCACGGCCACTTACAGTTGGGGAAGGTGTCATCCACGTGTGTGCCTAGACTCTTGTCTGCAGACGAAAAGCAGAGACTTGTGCAGAGAAATTTTGCAACGCCATAATCAAGATCCAGTCGACTTCATGGCTAAGCTTATGACTGGTGATGAGACACGGCTCCATTACTGTGAGCCACAAACGAAACAACAATCGATGCAATGGAAGCATAGGGGCAGTCCACCGCCAAAGAAATGTCGAACAGTGCCATTAGTTGGCAAGCGAATGGCGACAGTGTTGTGTGACACAAAAAGCAACATCCTCATTGACTGGCTGGAATTTGGGGCCACGATTAACAGTGCAGCATATGTGGCAACCCTTAAGGACGGAGACGGGCACAAGCGCCGGGGTCTGGGGGCCTAAGACAAGGCTCTCCCTTCCTATGGGTAAATATGCTACTGTTTTCCAGGCCGAAGTATACGCAATACTAGCCTGTGCTGTATATATATGGAATATGCCTGGACACAGAAGACGCATCACTATTTGCAGTGATAGCCAGCTAGCACTAAAAGCACTATGTGCAGTTAAAACAACATCAAAACTGGTGTGGGAATGCCAAAGGATGTTAGATCAGCTGTGTGAATTTAGCTCAGTCACCCTATTATGGGTCCCTGGGCACACAGGTATCAGTGGAAATGAAGAAGTTGACAAACTAGCGAAACAAGGCTCAAAAGGTTCTTTCACAGGACCAGAGCCCTTCCTGGGAGTGTCACTCCGAAGCGTGAGACTGGTAATATCCCAGAGGACAAACCAGTCTCACTTAGATATTTGTAAGAGGTTAACTATAGCAAGGCAGGCATGTGAACTTATCAAAGGGCCTAGCCAAAGTTATAAAAAGGTCCTAATGAATTTGAATAGGACCAGAATGAGAATGGTAGTTGGACTGTTAACAGGCCACAATACCTTACAGAGACACCTACACATCATGAAAATCACTCAGGATCCGATGTGTAGAAGATGCGGTAAGGAGGAGGAGACCTCTGCGCATGTGTTATGTCAGTGCGAGGCTTTTGCAAGCACTAGACATCGATACCTTGGTTCACATTTTGTGAGCCTGGAAGACATCAGGAATGCCAATATCCGGACACTGGTATCCTTTATAGGAGCACTAAGGCTGGACTAGGCAAACCTGTTTAAGGGGCACAAAGGGTCTTCATAGACCTACGTGTGGAGCTCTGCGAAGACAGGGCTCACCCATTTCTTATCTATCTATCTAACCCTTAAGCGTTTCCATCGTGCCATTCAAAGTATGTGACCAGGAAAATGGGCTAACGGTGTGCTTCTGCAATATGACAATGCCCAGCCCCACACTAGCCGAGAGACCACCGCTGCCAATGACAGCATAGAAAAACTTATTCTTGGAAATGTTCCGAGCAAGAGAGATCATGGACGAGTTCCTACTCAACAGTTGAACATTATCAAGAATACAACTGGGCTGAATATTTTTGGTGCAGCACACCTTTAGCCCATTTTCCTGGTCGTATACTTTGAATGGCACGATGTAAACGCTTAAGGGTTGCCACATATGCTGCACTGTTAATCATGGCCGAGGACCACAAGAGATGGAGACAACTGAGCAATAGCCGCCTCAGAGATAGCGATCTTCAGAATCGATGGAGCGATAAGAGAGTGAATACGTTGGAAACTGGGACTTCGAATTTATGATAGGCTAAGTAGGAAAATGTCTTCACGAGGAACATGCTAATGGGGTTTCACCATGTGTGTATACACAGTGGAAGTCAGCAATAGCGAGTATGGCATATAGTGAGAAACCCATCGTAACGACATTTTTTTTTCTGTCCCTTGAAAATTCCTATATTAAACTGCGTATTACCCTTGAGTTACAGCGAGATCCCTATCACTGATGCCTATGTTATTACAAGTGATTAAGTGATTAAGCACAGGTTATTTTTTTCAGTTATTGATATTTATGCATTCCAGCTATTATATTGAATGTAATCAATCAACTTCGGCATAGTTTTCTCGCTACGTGAACTAGCGCTCTTGTTGACGATCAAAGACAATGTCAGAGTCGATTAGTAATATTAATAGTAATAGCTGTAATACCTGTCGACTAACAACTGGGGTACTGTAAACAAAATTTGAAATGGAAGAGAACATGTTTATGTAATAAATCCATAAATAACGTGGCCGACGGTAATTGTTAATATAGATGTAGATTCCAATAGGGAATTGTTGACTCATTAGAAATAAAGGCTGAGGTAAACAATCCCTTCATTTTAAGTAAGAATGTGATACGTATGAAGATACAGCAGTGTGTATCACTGATGTCAGAGGTTAGTTTATATTTTCTTGTGTCTGGTTAAATTTTAGAAAACCGAGCGAATTGGCCATGCGCTTAGGGTTGCGGAGCTGTGAGCTTGCATTCGGGAGATAATGGGTTCGAACCCCATTGCCGCTGGCCCTGAATATGATTTTCCATGATTTCTCATTTTCACACCAGGCAAATGCTGAGGTTGTACCTTACAGCCATGGTCGCTTCTTTCCCACTCCTAGCCCTTTCATATCCCATCGTCACTATAAGATCTATCTGTGTCAGTGCGACGTAAAACAAAGTTGTAAAAAAAAAAAAAAAAAACTTTAAATTCAGAAAGGTTATTCTCATGTAAATTAATTTAATATTAAAAATGTCATCTTTGGTCCGTATTGAATGGCGATTAACAAACACTAAAGAAGAGTTGTAATTTTAAATTAGCAGCATACTTTGTATTGAAAGAGGTGGATCAATTGCACTCTTCTTTACTGTCATGTAAATTTATAGCAAAAATGTTATCATTACTATACTGGTACTTAAAATATGTTTTCATGATCCATATATGGTTAAGTTAGATTATATAATGCTCTTTGAATAAGAAAACTAAAATATTATACTGCTCGTCAAACCTCGTGATGTTTTAGGCGTGGTAGCTCACAGTGGTCCAGCCAATGGGACTTACAGTGCCGTACATTTCAGCGTGACTGGTCCACTATGGGGATCACACTGGACAAAACTATCTTAAGTCTAGGTGGAGCATGTATTCAGGAAAAAAGGTCATGTTTTTATCATTACCGTATTTCCCGGCCTAATCGTCACCACCGCGTAATCGTCGCATCCTTTATTTTCAATACAAAAATCGGACTTTAATCGCATAATCGTCGCACGTCCAAATTTTGTTCACCAATCTGGTTAAATGGTAAATGGAACTGCACATGAATGCGCAATTTAAATACATGTATGGTTTATGGGCAATTTGGCACATTTGCGAGATGTTGCACAACGTATAAATAAATAATACCGGTATATGTACGATGCATGGCTTACCTGTAGGCTATCGGCAGTTTGACAACGTGGTCGCGAGACAGTGTACAATTTATTCACCCCCTACATATTATGAGTTCTCATTTGAAATACGTAAGGCTGTAAGTTATCGCTTATCGGCAACGTCGCCAGGAAATACCGGTACCAACACACACTTGTCTTCTAGTAGACAAGAGGTCTGATAGAATTCTGCGTTATCACAAGCACCCGGCGCAACAGTCGCGAAGGACCTTGGCCTAGCAAGCGACCGCTGCTCAGCCCGAAGGCCTGCAGATTACGAGGTGTCGTGTGGTCAGCACGACGAATCCTCATGGCCGTTGTTCTTGGCTCTCTAGACTGGGGCCGCCATCTCACCATCAGATAGCTCGTCAATTGTAATCACGTAGGTTGAGTGGACCTCGAACCAGTCCTCAGATACAGGTAAAATTCCCTGACCCGGCCGTGAATTGAACCCGGGGCCTCTGTGTAAGAGGCAGGCACGCTACCCCTACACCATGGGGCTGGCTCCTGCGTTATTGCGCACAAAGTGAAATCCAAGACGATAACGCAGATTTCCACGGAATTATTCAGCTCACGGTCAGCCGAATTGTTTACGATGTCTCAGTTGTCATCGCTAGACTCTTATCTTACTACTACATCATAAGTGTCCAGGCATGGGATGAAAACTTTTACCCAAGCAGTCAAGATAATTATTATCCAATGGTATTGAAGTTTTATTTTATAAACTCGTCAGAAATGTAATGTAAAATCATCAATAACTGGGAAGAAATATTAACCTAATTACCATATGTTTAAAAGAAATTGAAAAAATGAATGTTTGTTACTGACATCTCGGAACACGGTCAACTACAGAAGATGTACTTCGCGCTAGCTAGAGCGATGTATGAAGACGTCCGTGCTCCGGTTTGCAAGCTTTGCGCAAGTGCACTAGTATGTCGCAACCAACGAGCTCAACTGGTAACAAATTGCTGCATGCTTCCTTGCTGCCTAACAGTATTGGCTGCTCTGGAATGGACAGATCACAGATGCATTCATTTGTTTGTGAATGACGTGATTACTGTAGACACGTGTGCATGAGAATTTAAGTTTTTAATTTGTGTTTGGGGTGTTTGTAGAAATAATTTGTTTTAATAGTGAACAATTACAGAAAGTCATTTATATTGCAAAACATTAACGTGTGAAGCATTTATAAGCGATTATGCGTAAATATAGAACCTATTCTGCGGGCTTCAAGCTAAGCGTAATTGCCTTCGCTGAACAGCACGGGAACAGAGCTACAGAAAGTAAATTTTCAGTGAGTGAAAAGTTGGTGCGTGACTGGCGGAAATTAAAAAACAAGCTAAAAAGCACAAACCCTTCTAGAGGTCCTAAAACAGGGAAGTTCCCTATAATTGACGAAGAAGTGTTTATGTACATCAATGAAATACGTAGCAATGGCTGCAATGTATCATATGAAATGTTACAAATTAAGGGACGGGAGGTAGCGCGCAAACACAACATAACTCAGTTTAAGGCGAGTCATGGGTGGATTAAGGGGTTCATGCGATGACACAATCTGTCAGTGCGAAGGAGAATAACACTAAGCCAAAAGTTGCCTGCTGATTACACGGACAAAATTGTAAATTTTTACAGTACCGATTTGTCATTCATACGTTTGCGCAAGGAAACTTCGTACTTGCTTTCTCAAATTGGTAATGCCGATCAGACTCCAATCTTTTTTTATATACCTCGCAACAGCACTATTGCACTAAAAGGATCACGGAGTGTATTAATGAAAACCAGCGGTAGTGAGAAGTTGCGATGCACGGCAATGCTAGCCATTACAGCTGACGGAAGAAAGTTGCCGCCTTACATTGTTTTCAAGAGGAAAACGTTGCCTAAGAATATACAGTTTCCCCGTGGAATTCATATACGAGTGCAACCAAAGGGTTGGATGGACGTAAAACTCATGCTGGACTGGGTTAAAACTGTGTGGGATAGAAGACCCGGTGCACTACTAAAACAACCAGCTCTGCTTGTTTTAGATAGTTTCCGAGGTCACCTTGTGAACGAAGTGAAGCAACTTCTCAGTAAAAGTAAGACACGACAGATAGTCATTCCTGGTGGCCTAACATCTGCTTTGCAGCCACTACACGTATAGTCGATTTTACAACGAGTGGATGATGAGCGGCGATCAGCAATTGACACCCGCTGGAAATATCAGGCATCCACCCTTGGACTTGTTATGCTCGTGGGTGATGAAGAGTTGGGATCTTATACCACCTGAAGTAGTCTCCAAGAGCTTCAAAAGGACTGGGATTTCGAATGCACTAGACGGATCCAAAGATGACACAGTGTGGCAGAGAGACGAAGAATCTGATACTGGTATTAACAGTGGCAAGGATGGCGCATCAGATACCGAAACCTGCAATAGCGACACAGAAGATTTGGAATAAATTGTGCACCGGTAAGTCCGTATTTCACAACAAAGCGATAATTTTTGCAAGTGTAATATTTTAACTTTAATACTCAAATTAATGACAATTAACGTAATACGTTCATTTTTATTTTCAGGTTGGAAAAATGTTCGCTGAATTGTTGGGAATAATTATTAATTTTGTTTTAGACTATTTTATTTTGATGTATAAACGCGAGTATTACGTGCATCTTAAATTTGTATCAAATACAATTTAGTTATAAATACATTTTTTGAGTAATACAAATATTGGTATTAAAACTTCTTCGTATAATGGTCGCACCCTACTATTTTTTCAAAAATTTTGGTATAAAAAATGCGACGATTATGCCGGGAAATACGGTATGTAGGAAAAAATCATGTTTCAGGCTCATCTGGTTGGTAAGCTATGACTTTATATACATGCAGTAAGCAACTGCAAGTCTCGCTAAGACATTGAAAGCCAATCCTGCACCTTTCTCTGCAGGAAGCCGGTTGCAATAAATCAATCATATTTTCAATTATTGCAAAGCATTAACATTATGAATAATTATGTCTGTAGCCCGTCTCTATTGTGTCATCCTACTGATAGCAGTAGAATATGCGTTGTAAACGTATACTGAAATATGCACGCAGCATTCAAATTTAATTCAGACTTTCAGAGAACTAAGATCACCATTATCTAGTGAACTGGCACTGCCATCTGTCCTCTATTAGTTAAACTGGTTCGACAGTTTTCCTTGTTTCCTTCCCATGCAAGAAATATAAGAAGCTTTAAAATTATTCAGTGTACACTATGCAGCGGCCCGAGTTAGACATCGACAGTAGGAAGAGCACTTTACGAACTTCATCATATAGATCCATATTGGTACAGTTAAAATTGCATTACCTTGCATTGTCCTTAATTAGGAAGAGCATCCGTTGTGCTTTTAGTCTGTTATAATCTTTATATTCATTGTTTGATACAGGCCCATGTTGTTGTTTGAGTCATCAGTCCATACGGGCCGATGACCTTCAATGTTAGGCCCCTTAAAACAACAAGCAAGCATCAGTCCATAGACTGGTTTTGGTGCAGCTCTCCATGCATCCTATCCTGTGCTAACCTTTTCATTTCTACGTAACTACTACATCCTACATCTGCTCTAATCTGCTTGTCATATTCATATCTTGGTCCACCCCTACTGTTCTTACCGCCTACACTTCCCTCAAAAACTAACTGAACAAATCCTGGTTGTCTTAAGATGTGTTCTATCATTCTATCTGTTCTCGTCAAATTTAGCCAAATCAATCTCCTCTCACCAATTCGATTCAGTATCTCTTCATTCGTGACTTGATGTATCCATCTCACCTTCAGGATTCTTCTGTAACACCACATCTCAAAAGCTTTATTCTCTTTTTTTCTGAGCTAGTTATCATCCATGTTTCACTTCCATACAATGCCACACTTGAGATGAAAGTCTTCAGAAACATCTTTCTTATTCCTATATCAGTGTTCGAAGTAAGCATATATCCTTTCTTAAGAAAGCTCTTCTTTGCTTGTGCTAGTCTGCATTTTATGTCCTCCTCACTTCTGCCATCATTAGTTATTTTACTACCAAGTAACAATATTCATGTACTTCCTTTAAGACTTTATTTCCTGTTCTAATATTACGTCCATCACCTGCCTTCGCTCGACTGCACTCCATTACCTTTATTTTGGACTTATTTATTTTCATCTTGTACTCCTTACCCAAGACTTCGTCCATACCATTCAGCAACTTCACAAGATCTTCTGCAGTCTCAGACAAAACAACAGTATCATCAGCAAATCTCAGGGTTTTGATTTCCTCTCCTTGGACTTTGATTCCCTTTCCAAATTCCTTTACTGCCTGTTCTATGTAAATACTGAAAAGGAGCGGGGACAAACTGCAGCACCCTTGCCTCACTCTTTTCTGGATTGTTGCTTCTTTTTCAAAGCACTCGATTCTTATTACTCCAGATGATTTTTATACAGATTGTAGATAATTCTTCGTTCTCGGTATCTGATCCCAATCATCTTCAGTCAAATAGCTTGGTCCAATCAACATTATCAAATGCCTTTTCTAGATCTGTGAATGTCATATACGTGGTCTTGTCCTTCTTAATTCGATCCTTTTAAGATCAGACTTAAAGTCAGGATTGCTTCATGTGTTCCTACATTTCTTCTGAAGCAAAATTGATCTTCTCCCAACTCAGTTTCATCTTTTCTTTCAATTCTTCTGTAAATAATACATGTTAAAATTTTGCAGGCATGAAATACTAAACTAATGGTGTGGTAGTTTTCACACTAGTCAGCACTGGCTTTCTTGGGAATAAGTATAACAACATTCTGGTGGTGAAAATGAGATGGCACTTTTCCAGTCTCATACATCTTACGCACTAGATGGAATAAACTTGCTATGCTTGTTTCTCCTAAGGCCATCAGTAATTCAGAGGGATCGTCATCAATTCCAGGTGGCTTGTTCCTATTTCTCACAGCTCTGTCAAACTCTGGCCTCAAAATTGGGTCTCCCATTTCATCAGCATCAATAACCTCTTGTCCCAGAAACAAATCATCTAGGACTTTACCTTGATACAACTGTTGGATATGTTCCTGCGATCTTTCTGCTTTGTCTTCTATCCTTGGAAGAGGTTTTCCATCTGAACTCTTAATATTCATGCACCTAGCTTTCCTTTCTCCAAAGTTTTCCTTGATTTTCCTATATGCAGCATCTACCTTTCCTACAGCCATACATACTTCAACATCCTTATACTTACTTCTCCTTCAACCATTCTTCCTTAGCTATCTTGCACTTTCTGTCCACTTCATTTTTTAATCGCCTATATTCTTTTCTACTCTCTTCATTTCTTGCATTCTTGTATTTTCGTTGTTTGTCAGTCAGGTCTAGTATCTCCTGAGTTATCCATTGGTTCTTAGTTGATCTTTCCTTCCTTCCTTCCTTCCTAACATTTCTTCAGCAGCCCTACTGACCTCATTTTTCACGACTGTTCATCCTTCCTCTTTTGTGTTTCATTCAGCCTTTTCATTTAGTCCTTGTGCAATTTGTTCCTTGAAACGATCCCTCACACTATTTTCTTTCAACTTGTCTAGATCCCATCTCCTTGCATTCTTTCCTTTCTTCAATTTCTTCCAACTTCAGATGGCATTTCATGACCAACAAGTTGTGGTCAGAGTCCACGTCTGCTCATGAGAAAGTTTTGCAGTCCAGCAGCACCTGGTTTCTGAATCTCAGCCTAATCATAATGAAGTCTATTTGATACCTTCCAGTGTCTCCAGGTCTTGTCCACATATGCAGCTGTCGTTTGTGGTGTTTGAACTAAGTATTAGTAAGGACTAAATTATGATCAGTGCAGAATTCAACCAGCCGACTTCTTCTTTCATTCCTTTGTTCCAACCTGAATTCTCCTACTGTATTACCTTCTCTTCCTTGGCCTACCACTGCATTCCAGTCTCCCATCACAATTAGATTCTCGTCACCTTTTACATATTGTATTAAATCTTCTGTCTCTTCATATATTCTTTCGATTTCCTCATCATCCACTGAACTAGTAGCATATAGACCTGCACTATTGTGGTGGGCATTGGTTTGTTGTCTATTTTGACAACAATAATCCTTTCACTATGCTGGTCGTAGTAGCTTACCCGCTGCCCTATGTTCTTATTTATTATTAAACCAACTCCTGCATTTCCCCTGTTTGATTTTGTATTGGTAATTCTGTAGTCGCCTGGCTAAAAATCCTGCTCTTCCTGCCAGCGTACTTCACTTATACCAACTACATCTAACTTTAGTCTATCCATCTCCCTTTTGAGATTCTCTAACCTACCACAACGATTCAAACTTCTAACATTCCATGCTCCAGCTTGCAGAATGTCAATATCCATCTTCCTAATGATCGCCCCCTCTCGTGTAGTCCCCACCCGGAGATCCAAATGGGGAACTATTTTTTACCTCCGGAATATTTTACCCGGGTGGAAGCCATCATCAGTACATCATTCATACAAAGAGAGCTGCATGTCCTCAGGAGTTTTAGTTTCCCATTGCTTTCAGCCATGTAGCAGTATCAACCCAGCTAAGCCATGTTGAGTATTATTACAAGGCCATATCAGTCAATCATCTTGACTGTTGTCCTTGCAACTTCCAAAAGGCTGCTACTCCCCTTTCGATGAACTATTCGTTAGTCTGGTCTCTCAACAGATACCCATCCGATATGGTTGCACCTGCGTCTCGGCTATCTGCTTCATTGGGATGCGGAAACCTCCCCACCACGGCAAGGTCACATGGTTCGCAGGGAGGCCCATTGTTCTTATTAATTCCTGGTGTCTTGCATTATGAAATAAAATTTTCAAATGACAATTCACTCATTTCTTTTATGACAACATCCCGCGGGGTTGAATGTTTATACGCCTGGCTGTGAGAAGTAATAAACAAACCTTTTACTGCTCTGTTTCTGTCACGAACAGAGAGGCCATTCGAAAACATTAACAACATAGAAGATAAATGAAATAAGAATATTAGACCAATTTCTAATGGCACTGTGTGTTGAGCTGTCCACAGCAATTCATTTAAAGGATTGTTTGGAACCCACCTATCTTTGGAATCTATGGTTCACTGAATTTAACACACTGAGCTACCTTGGTCAATGAAAGAGTCCATTTAACCAGTAGTTTACTTGGAATAGGGTGGTCATTTCCGTGCCTCTGTGACTCAGATGGCAGCGCATCAGTCTCTCACCGCTGGGTTCCGTGGTTCAAATCCCGGTCACTCCATGTGAGATTTGTGCTGGACAAATTGGAGGCGGGGCAGGTTTTTCTCCGGGCACTCCGGTTTTCCCTGTCATCTTTCATTCCAGCAACACTCTCCACTAATCATTTTATTTGTCAATCATTAATCATTGCCCCAGAGGAGTGCGACAGGCTTCGGTAGCCGGCACAATTCCTATCCTTGCCACAAAATGGGGGCTTCATTCATTCCAACCCTGACCCGGTCATTGACTGGAAAACAGGTTGTAGGTTTTCATTTTCAGGGTTGTCATTTCCCTTCTCTCCTTATCTTCGCCAATTGGTCTCGTGCGGCTTGTGAATTCATGTTCGCTCGGTTGAATGACTCAGACGATTGAGGTGCTGGCTTTTTGATCTTGTCAGCAGGTTCGATCCTGGCTCAATCCGGTGGTATTTGAATGTGCTCAAATAAGTCAGCCTCTAAAAACCATTAAAATTATTGGGACATAAAAATAATAACATTATTATTATTATAGAATTCTTGTTTCATAGTATTAAGCTGTCATAATATTCGTGGCTGAACTGGGAATCGAACTAACAGTTCACAATCAGCGATGAATGCTACTCGACTGGTGCAACAGTTGTTTCATGAAGTACTGTGTGTTAAATATATAATATAAATATGAAACATAAAATACTACGTAAATAGGTCCCAATACAGGTTTCTTTTCTTGCTAGGACCCCAAACAGCCCATTATATTTAAATACACGGTCTTTTCTCAAGAACTACTATTGAAGAAATTAAATGTCTGATCAATGCCAAACGGGAAGCCCACCTATCCTATTTTCAAGATCCGTCATCCAAATTGAAGAAATCACATTTCTTGGAACTTAAAGGAAAATGTCAGGCACAAATTAAGGAAATTAAGAATAACTGGTGGCAACAAAAAGCTGAAGAACTGCAAAGACTGTCTGATGCCCATGACCTGAAAAACTTCTATGCTGGCATAAAGGAGATATATGGTCCAATTCGATCTTCATCGGGGTCATTGAAGACTGCTGACAACTCCATCATTTTAACTGATAGTGGAGAAATTTTAGAACGTTCACTTCTAAATCGTGTCTCCAATGTTGCTGAGGACTTTCTTCGTAATGTCCCTCAGCAGCCCCAACAACCATGGATGGCCATTCCACCTACATAAGTGACTTCACCAAAGCAGTCAGTCAACTAAAACCAAGAAAGACTCCTAGTGCTGATAACATCCCTCTGGAACTGATACAAAATGGAGGTATACCCTTGAGGACTAGACTTTTCACTTTCATCCTCGATTTGGGAAACTGGAGAAGTACCTGACGACTTGAAGAATGCTACCATCATCACTATCTTCAAGAAGGGCGATCGTAGTGTATGTGGGAACTACTGTGGTATATCGCTTTTGTCAATAGCAGGTAAAATTCTCACAAGAATTGTATTAAACCGGCTCAGAGTTATCTCAGAGAGGATTTTGCCTGAGTCTCATTGTGGTTTCCAAACCTCCAGGGCACAACAGATATGATCTTCTGTGCTAGACAACTCTAGGAAAAATGCAGCGAACAACAGCAGCCTTGGTATTAAGTTTTCTATAATCTGGAAAAAGCCTTTGATTCAGTATGCTACGTGTTATGCAGTATGCTATCTGCTATGTGGAAAGTATTGAGACATTTTGGATGTTCTGAACATTATGTGGAATTGGTTCAAGCTCTCCATGATGGCATGTCTGGCCAAGTTCTTCAAGGTAACTCGGTATCAGATTCGTTCCCAATAACTCATGGATTGAAGCAAGGCTATGTGCTTGCTTCTACCCTCTTTGCACTGTACATGGCTGCCATGCTGCATGAATCATCTGCAAACAACTTAGGCATGGAGATTAAATTTCGTTTTGATGGAGGACTTGTCAATCTGGCAAGATTTCGCTCACAGAGACGTACTCTGGTTACCCGGATGACAGAACTGCAGTATGCCAATGACACAGCATCTCCTGCTCTAACATCTGCAGAACTACAACAGTCAGTTAACAGCTTTAAAACTGCATTGCCATTAATGCAAAAAAAAAAAAAAAAAAAAAAAAAGGTACTTGCACAACCTGCCCCAGGATTAACACTTCCTGAGTCCAGTATTTCCATCTTAGACACAACACTGGAACAGGTTGATCATTTTTTCATATCTTGGGAGCATCTTGTCTAAACAGTGTACCTGTGAACAAGACGTTGATAAAAGAACTGGGGCTGCTCATACAGCATTCGGATGGTTAATGCACAGAGTCTTCATGAATAACGGCCTAAAACTGCATACCAAACTCATGGTGTACAAAGCTGTTGTCATTTCCACATTGCTGTATGGCTGTG
Source organism: Anabrus simplex (assembly GCF_040414725.1). NCBI lineage: Eukaryota > Metazoa > Arthropoda > Insecta > Orthoptera > Tettigoniidae > Anabrus > Anabrus simplex. The sequence continues at coordinate 69,399,686 of NC_090267.1, read as the reverse complement.
AAACATGAACACACTATCGCCATGATATAAAAAACTGAGCGCTTTCACGAACAGAAAATAAGATTCGTCTTGAATATTAAGTGGGAAGACTATGTGACCAACATGGCAGTTCTCAACAAAGCGTGGCTAAATAGCATTGAGGCAACAATGATCGCTCATCAACTGAGATGGTTGGGCCATGTTCACCATATGGGTGATACCAGGCTTCCCCACCAAATTCTTTATGGTGAACTGTGCTCCAGCAGTAGACCTCATGGAGCCTCTCTTAAGCGTTTTAAGGACCAGCTGAAACACATCATGAAGACAACTGGTATAGATATACAGACATGGGAAGAATGTGCTGTGGACCGTTCACTGTGGCAGAAAAACTACATCCATCGCTGTCTACTTGTTTGAAAAAGAACGCCGCAAACATCAAGAGGCCAAGCGACAAGCCAGAAAACTCTGTCAATTACAACCCCGCCCTCCTCCATCCATTCAGTGTGATTTGTGTGGGCGTATGTTTTATGCCAGGATTGGTCTGTTTAGTCATCGTAAACACATCCATAAACTGAGTTGAACTGGTCAATGTATGCAGGAAGAAGTTATATATACTCGGATCAAGTTACAGCCGACGACTATTGTTAACAAACTAGAAACCATTCCAAATGAAAGTTTGAAGCTTAATCTCAAACTTTACCACTGGAAGTTTTTCGAGGTGGCGTTAACCTGTGTGTAATTAGCATTCTGATGTACCTTTGCAGAATACTCTTTTTAATTGCTAATTATCATTATTGTCTAACAAGCCATAAAATGCGAACTACTCTGTATAGAAATGTGATTTTTGTTTCTATATATTCGGAAAAGGGTTGCATTTCGTCCTAACCACATGCAAAATCTTGCATACAGAAATGTTGTCCAAGCGTGCATGATATATGAATACAACAGCATCACACTTGCACGCTAATGGTGCATGGAAAAAAATCAAGAGGTTTGACAGAAGGCTTTAGAGTGCTACCATTATAATTTCTTAAGAATGAAATTGAACATATACGTTCACATGGTATTAGAAAAATAACTGAGTAGGCCTTAGTATGGAATTCATCCGCCGTTTTATACCAATTTTAATATGTGTGGGTTTTTCCCTGACTTATGAAAAATTAAATATAACGACAATCCGCTATAGCAAGTATACTTTTTACTCGTATTAATTCTCACTATAGCAGACTTCTACTACTTAACTGAACATTTTCAGTAGAATAAATTGAGGTTCTGCTGATGTTCGACATAAATCTGTTACTTGAAATGTCCGTGATCATTGTACATCTTTGCTTGTTAACTCCTAGGCTTACAATTACAATATTCATTATTTTGCTCTTTAAAAAATGTGACCATGTGACTTAGTAGTTGAGCCAAGTGAAGTGCTGTTGTAGCCTGTCTTGAATAATTCTTCTTTCTCCTGCTCTTTCAGGTAGAATCTGTTCTCATCGAAATTCCAATGCCAAAATCTGTGCTCAACTGTAGTTTAACCCCAAATCAAGGGAAGTATTCCTTTGACCCTGTGAGTAAGGTGCTCTTGTGGGACGTGGGACGGATCGATACGTCAAAACTGCCAAATTTGCGAGGAACAGTAAGCATTTTGTGCGATAACATATTGTAATGTGAGATGATGATTGAAGGAACCTGTAATTGTATTGATATGTCTGTGATCTCTGTTTTAGATCAACTTGCAGACTGGTGCTCCAGCAGTGGAGGCTAACCCAGCTATCAATGTAAGTACTGTAAATATGTTTCAATTTTCATTGCACCGTCTTTAGGGAGAATAATGGGAAATAGGAACTTGTCTGTACGCTTTAAACATTTGTCTCATACTTTGTCCTTATCGTGGATTATGTACAGTAAAATGCCATTATAACATATGCCAGTTTAACGAAATGTTCAGAGTAGCAAAATTATTTTTAGGCCCTGTTCCTTTTTTCTATTTAATGTGTGTTAAAATATTTTATTGTAACAAATTTGCAACTTTTAGTATAACGAATTAAAATGTAGCCTCTTTGCTTATATTTAACATCTTTCTCCTTCAAAATATAATTGAAATTCATCCTGTTTTAATTGCTGCGTATTTTGCAGAACGTCTCTATACAGCTAATACCAGGCGACACGTTCTATACAGCACACAGGCGAAAATACCTGATTACATATCAAGGGAAGGTATATACATACCTTATACCTTCTTACACATAAAACGCAAATAAAAGCCATTTTCTATTAATAAACATATCTTCAAATATTGGGTACACAGATTGGATTACAGTATTCACATTTACAGGGTATGGTTCAGGTAGCCATTTTCCATACATGTACACAATTGGTGGAGCTGGATATCGATTTCACAGTAACCAATACGTAAGAAGTAACGCTATTGGCTGGGTAGGAACGCCACATTTACAATCAACCAATGAACATTACGGTTTCACATCTCTACACTCAGTACTGCATTTAGTTTATTCGTCTCATGGCGCTTTTACTGTTTATCTTTCATTCGTGAAGCAACGTGTGTATTAGCGTGTCAGTTAACTTTTTCGCCAATCTGGATCAAGAGAAGCGAAAGCAATTTTCTTTAAAAGAAAATTGTAAAATACTTCGGGAAGTGGAGGAAAGGAGAAATAGCGAAGAAGTCAGACATAAGTCGTGACAATCCTTACTAATGAAGACAAAATTAAAATCTGTCAGAAAGTGGACTGGGCGTTCACATCTTGAAGCATGCAGAGGTCGCAAATGTTGAACTTGCACCTTCGAGTTTTGACTCGATCACTTAAGTTGTATATGGAAAAGAATATTCGTTTGTGTCTGGGAGTGTTCAGAAGAAAATCACAGACATTTTCAAAATATAAAGTCGAGGACACAATGTACCAGTACAGGGTAAAATTTGAGATGCTGAAAACTTCTTGCAAGTACCTGTACTTTATATCATTACTTCATGTATATACGTATATCCTAATTTTCCTCTCATTTAATAAATACAGTATTAAGATTTTTTCTGTGTAAATTGATGTTGAAATAATGTAGATCCTTCAGCAAGTGCAGCAAGGGGCGAGTTCTTAAGAATTGATTTATTTGAGTATAACAACATTTCACTACAACAAATTAAATCCTGAGGTCCCCAAAATTTTGTTATACTGGTATTTTACTGATACAAAAGTCAAACATAGGTTCAGTTCACTTTTTGTCTGTCAGCTTGTTTGTTACACAGGCAAACAACTGAACAAAATTTCTTGAAACTCTGTATTTAAGTCCAGAGATAGCCAGGCTGTGCACTAGGCTATATTGACAGTGTACGAGCAATACCCCATATCCCACAATGTCCTTCCGATCTTTTATCCTCCTTAAGACTGGTAATGCCTCCCAGCTACACATGGATATCAGTCCATCAGAACAACGTTCATTGTGTTCATTTTCCTGTGCTAATGTGTAAAGGAATATGAACCTTAAGTGCATTATACTGTAGGAACGCATAAATTCAAGAAAATATACATTCCTGCAGTACAGTACAGTGATTATTGTTTTAACCTTTTCACTCCCAAGTATCTTTCCTGTTTATGCATGCCCTGTCCTGGGTTATTTTGGATAATTTCACACTAGCTGAAATAAGCTAATATTTATTTTATATTTACGACTTTTTATAAATTTTTATGACCAAAAATGAAATTAAAACATTGTCCCTTCACATTTTCATCGAAACTTCGCTACTGTGTGGTAAATTTCCATGCAGGGGGTGTACATAAAGTGAAGCACTACACTTGACACATTCATATCTAGTTTCCTTCCTCTTATGGCTTGTCTTATTTGTCCTTTGTGAATAACTTAATGAATATTTCGTATTCAGTAGAATTTTCGTTGAGGTTAAGTTCGTCCCTAATGCCAGACTGGGTTGGGTCAAAATCATGTTTTATTGGTGTAAAATTAGCGTCATTTTCCAGGTTCTATGAGAAACTGTATGTGGTGGCACTAACCTCGGTCGTTTCCGCACCATGTGATCAGGTTCGATTTCTAATTCCTCTTCCTCCCCACCTTCAGATAAATCACTCCTACTATCACTTTCCACAGAATCATTCACTAATATATCATCTTCACTATCCTCGTAATAGTCAGACTCGTCATCATTACCTAAAACATCTAAAATATCACTTTCCGTCAAACTTTTGTTTACTAGTGCTTGTGGATGCAGCCATGTTGGGTGACTCAAGACAGCTGTCGAAGAAGAGTGTAAGGGGCAAGACTAAATATACGGTGCTTGCGATGTATCGAGATAGCTGTGTTCTTCTCTGAGCATTGTCAGATGATCCCATCTCACGTTCAGCGACAGGACTGGAACATACGACTAAATTCGGCACCGGGAGAGAGCGGGGCATTTGAAATACGAGTTAACTTGTGGTTGGGACAGCGAAAGACACTCGGATGTCCGAGTTAACTCAGGTGTGGGAGTGAAAAGGTTAAGAGGAAGTACAACTGTGCAGCCATCCTCTATTAACACTAATCATTCAGCATTATCATTGTATAGTTCCAGTTTCCTGGGTGCTGTTAATGAGCCTCTTCCACTTCTTCTTGTCCATATACAACTTGTCATTGAAATCATCATCCACAGTCCATCCTCTGGTAACTAAGATCAACCTTGATCATGTCCATCAGTTGGGTTTTAGGTCTTTTCCCCTCCACCTGCCTTTCCAAATTTATTCTGGCTGTTCTTGTAGGCTCCATCCTCATCACATGCCCATACCACCATAGTCTGAATATGCTGATTGGGTCTAATAAGGATGTCTATTCTGGCTTCTTTCCTCACCTCATTTCTTAACTTGTCCACCTTGCCCTTCTGGATGGTGGATCTAAGAAATTTCATCTCTGATGCTTGCAGTCTTGATGAATCTCTTTTTGTGAGGGTGCACACTTCAATACCTTAGGTCAATATTGGTATGAAATAACTGTTAAACCTCATCAGTTTGCCTGGTTTTGGAATCACGTCATCTCATAAAAATGTTCCTACTTGTTGGTAGAATTCTGATCCCTTTTGCACTCTTGTTTGTAATTTCCTTTGTGACCAAATTAACACTGGAGATTACACTTCCAAGGTAAGAAAAACTATTCACACACTCTAACTGGTGGTCTCCTAGTTTTACGCTTGCTGGATGTCCATCTCTGTTGACTGCCATCACCACTGTCTTGGTCTCGCTGATGTCTAGGTTATATTCATGAAACTGGGATTTCTATACGTTGAGTCTGGTCTGTACTTCCTCTTTTGTTTCACCCCAGATCATATCATCGGCAACGGCCACTGCATTCAGTTCACCTGACTTTTCCTTGACGTTCTTCATTATATTGTCCATAACAGTGATGAACAGTAGTGGGGACAGTGCACTTCTTTGCTGAACTCCACTCTTAGTCACAAACCATGAAGATCAACCTTCCCCAATTTGTACTCAGCTATTACAGTCTTTGTACAACATCTGAATTTTCCTTACCAGTCATTCAGGCACATTTCTTTTCCTCAGGCACTCCCAGATCTTATCTCTTGTAACACAATCATAGGCCTTTTCTATATCTGGGAATACAGTGACCAGGTTCTTGCCTTTCTCCCAATATTTTTCCATCATCATGAGGGTGCTAAAAATTAGATCCATTGTTGATCTGTTACTTCTGAATCCACTAATCAAAGGGATTAGAGGGAATCCAACACTTTGAAAAATGAAGGTATCGGCCAAAGAAAGACAAGGGCCACAAAGAGCGTGAAAATGAAAGACTCCTTAGGTCTCGAATGTTCTAATACCTTTTGGGTTGTAAAAGAACAAGAGTTGACTAAAGGAGGTCGGATAGGATAGATGAACAAGTAAGTGGAAGCAATGCCAGGACTCAGCTATGAGACTCGTGGTCTCCAACCCATGCTCCCAAGTTCAGAGACCCTGGGGCTCCTTTTAGTCGCCTTTTACGACAGGCAGGGGATATCCACCGATGTATTCTACGGCCCCCCGCTCACAGGGGATTTCATGACAAAGATTGGCCTACAAAGTGACAAAACATGAAAGATAGAGATCCACTCACATGAAAGATAGACCAATCGCAACCAGAACACACCATGACAGTTTCAAATTTTTGGTTTTCTTATTTTCTCCAAACATGGCAGCCTTATGACCTCATATAATGCGAGCTCTAGCAGAGGCAATAGGAAACTTTTATTATATTATTACAGCTGGCCAAAGCCAGCTGCAACACAGACTCAGATTTACACAGTCTCCATTTTAATTCTTCTGTATAAGTAAGAATTCTTCTAGGGGTGGGTTGGTGGGTACCTAGCAAGCATAAAGGAAGGATCTCGGATCTCTCCTCTCTGCTACTTCAGGTATCGTAAAACATCATTTTTCTACGATTCCAAACATGTGGGATGGGCACCAGAGTGCCACCAATCAGTTTCCAATCATTTGTGTAATACAGTTTTACCATGCTGTGCAGTATAGTAATGGAGATATTCTCATATTTAGATTTTTATTTTACCAAATCCATCAACAGCAAGCATCACTCACATAGAAATGTTGATTGGTCATCATGGTAACAAGTAACTAGAAGAATGAGAGGGGGGAAGGAGTTAGAGAAATGAAAGACTCTCTAGACCTTGGATGCTGTAATATCATAAACTGGCAAAGAAAGTGATTTGGCATTAATATCTGCTAATCTAAGCTCTTGTGTAAAACCATAGAAATACTTGAAAAATCCACCACTAACCTGTTGTCCGAAACGGTGAAGGTAGTGCGTGCTGTTGAAAATAAATTAGATTCATTCTCAGCTTCACAGGTACAGTGACTGTTAAAGACCAAATATCAAAATTTGTTTTGTAAAAAGAAAGGGTTTTAAAAAATGTGTGATGTTGCTCAAGTATTGAAGGGTGGCTCATGTTGGTGAAATCGAAGGCATTAGTGTGGGTGACATTCCTCTCTTTAACTATGCGCATCTGATGTCCTGTGATGTGGAGCCATCGTTTTTGCAGTATAAGGCATTACTATCACCTTTGAATAGGTAGAACTTTCTCTACCCTTTGATAGTGATCAATTGTCAATAGGACCATAATGAAATTATGTATAAGAGATAATCGATATGTATTTGTGATGGACAATGTGGAGATGACCTTTGTTGTTCACTGCAATTCTGAGACTACTTATAGCAACTAATATTCCAGCATGTGATTGATGAGTGTGAACTGATACAATTTTTTCAAAGATGACAGGTTTTTTGCTATAGTTAAACAAAATACCATTTTTGTAAATACCGTAATATCTAGTCAAGTACATCAAAAATTAATATACCGTTACAGAACTTTCCGTATATAGACATACATTTGCCTTAAAGAGCACGTTTGGTAGCACCATATTTTAAGACCAAACTGTATATTTTATTTACCTCTTGAATGCAAGTGGTTATGTGATATTTAAAGCATTATATTTTAAAATTTTTATCAAATATTTTTAGGATTTTTAGCACATAAAAATATTTTTCACTTTTTCAGCACATAAAAATCCACTCCCTAAAAATAATAATAATAATAATAATAATAATAATAATCTTACCTCCAGAAACCAATTACAGCCAACATCAACAAGTTTTATGAGGAAGTCATCCCAAAAAAGATATTTTAAAAGACATTAATAATACAGTAGGCTAGATAACAAAATGATTTTACAGAAGGACATTTGTCTGTAACTTTAGGAAGTTTGAATATTGTTTTATCAGACTCTGTTTTTAAATGTAACATACATTTTAATTTAAATATCTACTGAAGATGACTTGCACATGAGTCAAAACATGTGGACATTCTAGAAACATCATTATAATACATGGAATATATTGTATTGAACAGGAGGATGTAGTAAAGATTTACTTTGTGAAAGTGAGAACGCCAACATACAATGCGAGGCATTTGAAAAAAAAAAACGTTGCTCTTTCATTGTCTCAAATCCAGCCAGCTGCCAGTCCGCTGACCCTCTGTTATGTCACACCTTCCCACCCTGGTCAGGTCAGTGACACACTGCACTTCCCCGTCAGGTGCTTATCCCTAGTGTTCCCTTAGTATTGTTGTTGCTATTATTATTATTATTATTATTATTATTATTATTATTATTATTATTTCTCGTAATATGATTCTTTTAAAAACTATGCAAGGGTTCTTAAAGAACATTTAATGGTTTGCCTATTATACTGGTACTTTTTATTACAATTATTATTATTATTACAGTGAAACCTCGTTAAGACATTTCTGCATGGGACAAGAAAAAAGAATGTGTTAAGCGAGAAAACGTACTAATGAATATACAAATAAAAACTATCCAACAGGGATATGGAAACATTACATACAATTTTTTTCAACCTGAGGGCATTTTATGTTGTGTATTTGCAGGTACAGTGAAAACTATAGGGCTATCTACCATTTCTAAAGATGAGAGGAAAGTATTTAAATGTGTGAAAAATACAAGAGAACAAATATGAAAACCTTTTCTGTTGGGGATTATAAAATAACAGGTACCAGAATACTGAAAGGTGTGAAAAACACCAGACAACAAAAAAATATGAAATCATGTGCACAGGAGTCAACAAAAATATTAAAGTATTATTGCGGATCACACTCTTTTTACAACAAATGTTTCACAATTAAAATATCAAGGAAGGTTCAACCTTTTCAATACAAAACGTGTTGCATAAGATGTTCACAACATAATATTTATTAAATAGTTAGAACCGGTTTCGACGCTCATTGCGTCATCATCAGCTAGAAAAATCACAAATGGGCAAAGTACATGTCATAAAAATTGCATTAATAACTCTTGCATGGCTGAATACAAATGGTAGACTGCTTTTTCTTAAAAGCTAGAAGCACTTGAGTAAAATATGATGATGTGATGTGACACATAGAAACATAGTAGTTTGATGGGTAAGTGTTGTGCATAAAATTGAACTGATGCTTTGAACATAAAAGTCTGAATATGATGATAAAACGATGCGGTAAAAACAAAGTAGTAAAATTGTCCACTCTTCTGTTGTTCAATTCAGGCACATAAGTCCAGGTCCGATGTTATATAGCAATACCAACAAAAAGATTTTGTCGAGGCCGGGACACCTGATGTTGGGCGATTGAATAAGGTTGATCTTCGAATTAGTCTCAGCTCAACAGGGTGATGAGTCTTTAAAGAAAGGAAAGAAAAACTAAGTTAGTGAAATGGAAGTCTAAATGGAGTCGTGGCCAAGGATGATAGGATATGAGACTCACCTTGTTTAGCGTGCTGAGTGTGTGGTGTAAGAAGAGTTGTGGACAAGTGAGATGGGTGTGACTGAGTAGCGAAGTTAGAGTGAGAGGGGGGGAAAGGGGGGAGGGGAAGAGGAGAGGGGTAGGGAGGCGGAGTTTAAGGCGGGTCAGGAGGGCGGAGTGGCAGTGGTGTGGGACGTAAAAGAGTACTGTGGAGAGCGTGAAAGATCGATTTTCCTCCCGTGGTTTTTATACCTCTAAAGACTTCTATTAGGAAGTCGAAAAGAATGTTGGATTTTTCTGAGATTTCGTTAAGATTTAAGTTAGAGTTAAAAAATTGGTCTAGGTGAATAAAACAGTTCTCCGTAACGTCGAGTAAAGGGCCTTTATTTATGTTTTTGAGAATTTCTAGGTCTTGTTCTATGGTAGTAAAATTATGCTTTAAGTCATGTATATGTTGGCCTATTGCGGAAAATCTATTATATCTGATGGCATTAACGTGTTCTAAGTATCTAACTTTGAGGCTGCGCCCGGTCTGTCCGATGTATGAGGAAAAACAGTTATTGCATTGAAAACGGTAAACGTCTGACATTGCGTAAATGTCAGACCTGTTAACTGATTTGGAATTGTGAACTATATCTATGTTTCTATTGCTGGTTCTGTAAGAAATTTTAATATTATGTTTCTTGAAAATATTCGTTACACTGTGTATGTTTTCGTTAAAGGTGAAGGTAGCGAATAGGGCAGGGTTATGTCTTTCTTTGGTTAATGTTGTCTTCAGTCTATGTTTACATTTGTTAATGATGCGTTCTATGAATGAGGTGTTATAACCGTTGAATTTAGCAATGGCATGAATGGTGTTAAATTCCTTCTTTAGGTTTTCCTTGGATAACGGTATTTTTAGTGCGCGGTCTACCATACTATAGTAAGTGGCGCATTTATGTGCGTGTGGATGTGTAGAGTCATTTCTGATAGTAGTCGCTGTTTGGGTTGGTTTTCTGTAGATATTATATTCTAAAGAAGAAGGATGTCGTTTAATTGTAAGGTCTAAAAAATTGATCGAGTAATTGGACTCGGATTCTAATGTGAATTTTATATTAGAATCAATCTTGTTTAAGTTATTAAGAGTGGTAGCTGCATTAACCGTTCTGTCATCTAGAATAACCAGAGTATCATCAACATACCTAGACCAGAAGTGTATACTTGAAAAAGTGTTATTGGTATTAATTGCAGTGTCTTCTAGGAAATCTATGTAAATTTCAGCCAAAATTCCTGAGGCCAGCGACCCCATAGCCAGTCCATCTTGTTGGTAAATGCATTTGTCAAATGCGAAATAGTTGTTATGTATTACGAGTTTTAGGACCTGCATAAAGTCTTGGATCTCTAGTTTACTTAGCCCACTATATGTTTTTAGGTTTTTTTGTATTATGGGAAGGAGTTTTTTGGTGTTGATACTGGGATACATATTATTAATATCGAATGAGTGAAGGGTGTGAAATGGTAGTATTTCAAATTTATTCAGTTTTTCGATTAGTTCGATGGTGTTTTTTACGGATTTTTTCGACTGAAATTTATAGTTTTTACTAAGAAATTTTTGTATGAATTGGGCCAATTTATATAATGGGCTAGGTCTATAGTTAATGATGGGGCGTATGGGGACGCCGGTCTTATGGATTTTGGGGAGAGCTTTAGCAGTAGGCAGGCCGGGATTCATATTAATTAATCTCGTTTTTTCGTGTTCTGTAAAAAGGAATGATGTATTTTTTAAAGTTTGTTTTAGGAGACGTTGGATTTGCTGTGTCGGATCTTTTTTGACTAAAGAGAAAGAACCAGTATTGAAAAAACTTTTTGTTTTTTCGATATAATCATTTTTATCCATGATGACCGTTGTATTGCCCTTATCAGCTTTTGTGATGATAAGGTTATGAACTTTAATTTTTTCCGCGAGTTTTGTAATGTGTTCTCGTTCTGCGAAGGTTTTTTTATGTGAACTAATATTAGTGGGAGTTGATCTGTTTTTTAGGTTATTGATTTTGTTTAAAGTTCGTTTGACATCGAATCTAACCTCATCTTGTGCGTCTAAAGGTATTTTATTTATGGCTGTTTCGGATTCTATGACTGGTGTGGTAGCGATGTTAACTTTATTTGGATTAGGCCAATTGTGTTTTGTTCCTTTTTCGAGGATCTCGTTTTCCTTGTCTGAAAGTGTTATTTCTGTTAAGTTAGCTACTGGGGGATGGAAATGTTCTATTAAAGACTCTAGGTTACGGGTACTCGATTCGTTAGGAAATGCTGTAGTTGGACTATTCAGCCTTGCGTTATTTTTAAGGTTGTTAAGTTTCTTCTCATGTGTTGCTTGTTTTTGTTCAAGTATATAGAACAGTTTGTCCGCAATTTTACTTTGGAATATATTTCATTGAGCTTTAGAAAGTAAATGTGCTGTCTCAAGGTGCGTCTCATATAGTTTGTTATTTAAAAAAGATTTTTTTCTTGTATAAAAATCTTATTTCATTCTTAAGCCAGATTTTATTTACCTTGGCTTGGGTTTTCGAGTGTTGAGGAGATTTTCGTTGTATTTTTTTCGAGTTATTTTTAAGAAAGTTCGGAGTTAAATTGTATAATAAACATTGTTTTAAGAAACGAATGTCCTTGCCCAGTTTTGCGATCTTTATTCTTAGGCCCATGTATTGATGGGCTTTAAATTTTGCTTGGTTAGCTTTGTCATTATAAGTTAAAAACTTCATTTTCCCGTATTGAACTGAGATTCACAATTAAAATATCAAGGAAGGTTCAACCTTTTCAATACAAAACGTGTTGCATAAGATGTTCACAACATAATATTTATTAAATAGTTAGAACCGGTTTCGACGCTCATTGCGTTTGCAGAAGCCTTTTATTTCGGAGCAGTGGGTTATATTAAACATTATTTTCTGGTCACAATCGTAGACAATGAATTGGAGGTTATACATCCATGTGCAACTGCGAGGAATGACATTGGCTGCCATTTTGAATCCAACAAAACTTCAACCAACTTGAGCCCCCATGGCGCAAAAGCCCCGAAGGGCCATGGCATACCAAGCGACCGCTGCTCAGCCCGAAGGCCTGCAGATTACGAGGTGTCGTGGTCGGCACGACGGATCCTCTCTGCCATTATTCTTGGCTTTCTAGACCAGGGTCGCCATCTCACCATCAGATACCTCCTCAATTGTAATCGCATACACTGAGTGGACCTCGAACCAGCCCTCAGATGCAGGTAAAATTCCCTGACCTGGCCAGTAATCGAACTCGGGGCCTCGGGTGAGTGATTGAGTCGAAACTCGAAGGTGCGAGTTTCAACATTCGCGACCTCTGAACGCTTATGCCAGTCCACTTTCTGACAGATTTTAATTTTTTCTTCATTAAGTTATCAAGGAATGTCACATTTTTCGTATCCATAACTAGGCTATCACAAGACAAATGTGCACCACGCTAGTCAGTTTCCCATGATTATGTTCCTAATCCAGATATATGCTACCGTATAACACGATAAATATTAGCTACACTTCACTGTACCACTCAACACAAAATACATTTCTACCTTCTGAATGGAATGCAAAATACAAACACAAACAAACAAGCTCACTCTGCTATTCAGCAATCTCGCTGCTAACTGGCAAGCAAAACGGAACATTCCTGAGGCTAACGGCTTGCTCCCCAAAAGTGCAAGTTATCCTTTGAAGTTCAGGGAGGCCTTTTCCCGTAATTCTCAACTGTGGTGACGGCTCTTACCCGAGTTGGAAATCATGTTTCTTTCAGAAGAGATAACAAACAACTAGGCTATCATAAGACAAATGTGCACCACGCTAGTCAAAGATTACCTCCTGTGGAATTTATTAAGCAGTAATGTAAAAAGTGTAAATGTTGTCCAAATGTGATCATAATAAGCGATAATAGCGAAAATTTGTAACACGATAAAGGAGGTATTTTGATATAGATTTAATACGATGAGAATCGGGACTTCGAATTTGCAACATGCTAAGCGGGAAAAAGTGTTAAGGAGGAACGCACTAACGAGGTTCACTGAATTATTAATTCTTTTTTAATTAGAGAGTTCTTGCAAATTGTTATTTTTAGTGATAAATTATGATCTAAAAGATCATCCCGAATGGCGAAGATGGTGAGTAAATTAATTCTACAGATAAGAATATCCTTACCCATATTCCAGACCTTTAAGTCAAAGATTACCTCCTGTGGAATTCATTAAGCGCTAACGTAAAAAGTGTAAATGTTGTCCAGATGTTAATTGAGTAGGGCTAATAGGGGGAATATTTTTAAATGTATGGCCATTCCCCATTCATAAATATACAGAAATATATATATATTACATAGTAATGGAGGCTGCCTAAAATACTTTGTACCAGGCGAGTTGGCCGTGCGGTAAGGGGCGTGCAGCTGAGAGCTTGCATCTGAGAGATAGTGTGTTCGAACCCCACTGTCGGCAGCCCTGAATATGGTTTTCCGTGGTTTACCATTTTCACACCAGGCAAATGCTGGGGCTGTACCTTAATTAAGGTCATGGCCGCTTCCTTTCCACTCCTAGGTCTTTCCTGTCTCATCGTTGCCATAAGACCTATCTGTATCGGTGCGACGTAAAGCAAATAGTAAATAAATAGTAAACAATAGTAAACAACAAAAATCAAAAATACTAAAACTGTGTAATGGAAAAATAAATAAAAGCATCTGCTGAATTTTAAAGAAAATCAACAAAGATGGTTTCTTAAATTACTTATTGATAATTTTGAGGCAGAAAGTGCAATGTCACTAATCAAAGATTTTGATAGGTAGAATGCCTTGCAGAACTCAACAAATTTTCAAGATATTGTGCCCTTATTCCCAATTAACAAGCCTATGACTGATTATTTTTTGGTTATATGCTTATTTGTAGAATGGAATTGTGGAACTAAATCATCAAGTTGACTTGCGGTGGATTTGAAGCGGATGGTTGGATCACTTATTTATCCTGCATTGTTGCCTAAGGCTAACATCTGAGCCCTTCGAGTGTTTCCATTCTCTGCCAAACCATGGATCTCTTCATGGACAGTGAATCTGGTTCTTCAGAAGACCTGAGCAATGAAGGTTCTTATTTGATAACATTTTGCAAAGCGCAGAGTCTCACCGTGCTGGCAGGAACCAAGGACAGGTGCAAGTGTTTCAATCTCGTTGTGGCATCGCCTACAGCGGTTGCTGTCCATGGTCCTATGAGGCATAGCACGAACTACTGCTTTCCCAGTCATCTTGATGCCGTCTCTCTATTCGCTGTATGATCCTTCATGGTGGCTGACCCATTTATAGGAAGCTGGATGCTTTTTAACAAGGATAACTTTTTTGAGAGAGATTACACCATTTCTTAAATTCCAGGTCTCTTAAGATCCCCCTGATCTTCCGAGAGTCTAGAGATCCATTTTTAGGATTCACCAGGTTGTCATTAGGTGATAGATTGAGTCTTGTTAGGCAAGTTTTGCATTCTTCTACAAGGTTTCTTGTACTAAAGATGTAGGGGTTCCAATATCCTTTCAAATTCGTAGACCATTTGTTTTTGTAGGAATGCCTCTTATTATGCACAGAATAGTCCATGTCCTTAAATTTTCTGTGACTGTATATAACACCATCTGGTAGATTGGCTGGTAACTGAAGGATTTCCTTCAGGTTTGATTTCATCAATTTGTCTGCATCAGTAAGGAATTTCACAGGGATTAAATTTATAGAAACAGTTTGGAAAGGATAGACGAGGGCTGGGCAGATGGAAGTGTTGGTAATATAAAATTTCTGATCAGAATGCAACAGAGGTGAACGACCTGCATAAGCAGAAACGTATCAGGAAGAAGATGCAACGGAGGGGAAGGAGTGAGAAATTGTATTACTATGCAAGTTCTGCAGTGTGTTTTAAGGATTAAAGGAGATTATATTATGAAAGCTAACTGAAGAGATATTTTATGATGCCGTAGAAGATATTAATGCCGTGAAAAGTTCTGAACCAGCCAGAGATGTGCAAAGCACAAGGCATTTATATCAGCATTTGGTCACAGTTTTACCTGAGTAACACTGGAGCTATAGCAGTAGTCCCAGAATGTGTGTATGTATGTTGGGTATTCAGCCCGAAGGCTGGTTTGATCCTCTGCAGCTCCGCCAACAGCTGTCATAAATAGCCTAGGCGTCACTGAAGAGGCGTACTAGGGAAATGAGGAGTGAGGTAGTTTCCCGTTGCTTTCCTCACCAAGCCAGCCGCTGCTATTACATATCAGTCTGCCAAGCCCACTGAAATGCATGCACCAACTGACCCTATGAGCAATATTTTCACACCATTCATAACAGGGGCTGGCTGCATAAGCAATGGTATTACTAGCATCACTCATACCTCAGTGACTTTCATATTGTCAAAGCCAAGGATGAGACTGAGACAGGTCAATGAAAGTAACAAATCTGATATAGCCCATACCAGAAGACATAGTGCACTGTAAACACTACATCTCACTAGCAAAGGCATAGTCCCAGAATATGAAAGTTTTGTAGTTGGCTGCTTCCCCCACCCCTCCTCAATTTCCACTGTTCAATTTTTATTTTATTTTAACTAAAACCCGGCTGTGGAACATCACACATTCATCAGTTTCAGAATGTTCTCATTCACTGTCACCGCTACCACTAAACAATTCTTCAGTCTGACATTTCTGACTCATTTGTTAAGAAAGAAGCCATACTTTCCAGTGTCGACTCAGTTAAATGTATCTAAAAAGATCTCCCCTCCCCACTATTAATAGTGTATAATTTTAATCCTTGTTCAATAATATGTTTTCTTACAGGTATATTATAGCATAATATGTATGTGTTCGACAGACTGGAAAGCTTTTAAGTTACATTTCTGATTCGCATTCACTCTCCCTTCTGTTTTCATAAATATTACCCCCCTTGCTAGTAGCTGCCTTCCACACAACTTGATTACTACTACTACTGGCCTAGGATGGAGACAGGCTTGATGGGGATCTCATTCAGTGTTGAATAAAATGTGAACCAGTTGAGATAATCGGGCACAGCAATTCTTCCTTTTTCAAACGATACATGACATGTCATGCCATCTCTCACAAGAACACCTGAAATACGTGCTCAAATCTGATCAAGCTTCACACTATCACTAGGATCTGAATTGTAACATAGTGATGGTTGACAAGTGGGGAGACAGTTGTGAGAAACCCTTTTTTTTTCCCTCAACAGGCTGCACAACTGGATATTTTGATGTATTTCAATCACATTGAGTATGCAGGTAACTTCACCTTTACTTTCAATATTCATTACTTGTGTTGCAGGTTCAGTTTGTCATCGGACAGTTGGCTGTGTCCGGTCTGAAGGTGAACAGGCTAGACATGTATGGCGAGAAATACAAGCCATTCAAAGGAGTCAAGTACATTACCAAAGCTGGTCGCTTCCAGATCAGAATGTAATGTGTGTTTGAAGAGACTTGTGTCACTCTTGTATGTGTTTATAGTTGTCTGTTTCTTTGTACATAAACTGATGTAATGAATGAAGAGGACTTTTACAAACTATATTTATCATTTTTATAAAGATTATACTTTTAGTGACAATTAGTTGGAGACTTTTTCCATATATTAAAATATCACTTTGCAAATGATTTTAATATTTTAATTGCCCCCTCATATTTGTTTATGATAGTTTATCTGGTTTTGTGCAACTGTAGCCGCCCTTCAAGTAGGGCAATATCTGCCTTATCTGCCTCACTAACCCTCTATTTTGAGGAAGATAGACTGAACATATTTATCCACAAGAATGCATGGCAGTCCACTAGAGAATTGACCCATTTGACAGAATGCTCTCTCGTGAAGCCATCACCAGCCAACTGCACTTAATGGATAAAGTATAAGAACTAGGTGCACAAGTGTCACATATATAGGAAAGAAAATGGACAGATTCAAACATGCCAGTGTTGCTACAGGCAATGCATGGATATGGACGGAGATTTCTGTACTACAATATCATAGCTGATGTAACATGATGTTCGTACACCGATGCAGAGTAAAGAATGGGTGGTTCTTACAGATCATTAATAAACCCGGAGCTGCATCCGCCTGTCTGTATTGGAACTGGGAAAGTGTAATCCATTGCAAAATGCTGGGAAACACTACCATGGTTGACACAAAGCCTTACTGTGAGCAAATGCACTAGCTCCATTAGACAATCCAGGAGAAAAGTTCCTACTTGTGACGGGGTAGATTCTGCAACACAACATTGTTCACATGCATGTTGCTCATATGACCAAACTTCCTATTCAAAAGTTTGGTGGGAATGTCCTTATAGCATTCCTGACCTATCATCTTCCGATCACTCATTAGCACTCTTCAATGCGCTTTTTCCAACATAAATGCAAAGTTGAAAGTGTGACTAAAAGAATTTTTCGCATCACAACTCTGTGAGACTTGAGACAAGCTAGTGGGACTTGAGCAGGCCGTAGTAAACAACGAAGGAGACTATATCTGTGACAACGTGATTGGACAAACATACCCGACATCCCCGATATATCAGTGTTTTGACCCTCATACTCAACTTATTCTGCTTGAGATTACATCCATATCAGCTGCATAATATGCTTCAGGAGTCTGTAATACACACTGTATTTGAGTGATGTTAATTAAGTTGTTCCAAGGAAGACTATATGGGAATGCTTAAGAAAGAAAAATGTACCCAAAGGTCTTATCCAGAAAGTTAAAATGCTTTACGAAGACTGCTGCAGTTGCGTACAGATAGGAAACGGTAATTCTGATTGGTTCCAAACCACTAAAGGAGTGCAACAAGGCAGTACCCTTTCACCCTTACTTTTTATCACTGTCATGGATGAAGTCATGAAAGAAATTAAGCAGAAGAACAATATGGACATATTTGCATTTGCAGATGATGTAGTAATTTGGGGAAATACAGAGAAGGAAGTCCAAGAGAGGCTGAACAGCTGGAATGGACATTTGAAAGCACACGGATTAACAATAAATCGAAAACTGTTACTATGTCAACAGGCAGAAGAAGAAAGGAAAAATAATGCTGGAAGGTACACAGCTGGAAACAGTAGACCAATATAAATATCTTGGGTGCATCATTTCAAGTGATAACAGAATACAGCATGAGATTAACAACCGCATTCAAAAATCAGCTCAGTTTTACCATCAAGTTCGGAACCTCCTCTGGAATGAACAAGTTCCCTTAAGATCAAAGCAGATTCTATTCCAATCATACTTCACCCCCATACTAACATATGGCCTAGAAACCTGCACAACAACGCAACAAGTGGATAGCAAACTACAAGCCGCAGAAATGAAGTTCCTACATACTATGGTACAGAAGACAAAAAGGGACAGGGTAAGGAATGAAAGAATAAGGGAGGAAGCTGGTGTGTACCCATCCCTGAATGAAAAAGTGACAAGGGCCCGTTTGAAATGGTTTGGCCATGTCAAACGATTGGACGATGGAAGGACAGAAAAACAATGGCTACACACAGTCGTGGCCGGAAAACGACCGGTAGGAAGACCTAGGAAGAGATGGCTGGACCAAGTGAAAGAGGACATAGGAACAAGAGGAGTCAGCTGGGATGTCGTCTTGAGAGAAGAATGGTACATGGACAGACAGAAGTGGAGAGTGCTCGTAAACCACACCCGGGCAACTGGAGTGGAAAACTGATGATGATGATGATAGAGAAATAGGAATGCAATGTAGGATAAATATAATGACAGGTCAGCATCAGATGAAGGTGTAATAGAAAAGGAGACATGAAAAATAAAGGTGACGACTCACTGCCGTCCAAATTGATTGGCCCTTTCCTCATCAATCCGAGTTGATTTACACCCATTTCTTCTGTGTCGACTTACTAAAACACAACATAAAAACTTTTCAGTCTGTCAAACACACAAAAATTGCAATATAAATTATAGCACTATAAACATACCTGTAAAAAAATACACGGTATTATACAAAGAATGACAGGTTTTGTTCTACAATATCAAATCACTTAAATCATGCATGTATATGTACAGTATTGTCTAGAGTGCCAAGGCTTAGTCCGTTGTCTTCAAACACTATTTCAGATAACTACAGAAGTATTTCATTATGTTAAATACTCATACAATCACTATTTGTTGATACTTGTTCATAGTATCACCAAACTCTATCATCAACAAGTTCACGCAACATAAGCAATACTGTACATATATATGCATGATTTAAGTGATTTGGTAGAATCTAAGGATAAGAACTGATGCCAAGAGAACCCATTTACTTGAAGACAGCAGTGTATGAAGATGTGGAGACTGTCCTCCTCCTTTTGTGTTTGTCCTCATCTCCTTTCCTGGTGCTTCCTTCTCCAATACTGACCTGTCACTGCATTTATCCTGTTGAGTGTTCCCTTCCATTAGTTAAATCATTTTAATGTTAACTTCATATCCAGTTGTGCAGATTCTTTATAACATCAAGCTGGCAACATACAAGATTAAATCCTGGCATAGCAACAGTCGGAATTTCAGTGTGCAAGTGTCTGCGAGTCTCTTCATCAGGGCCATCCACACAGCGCTCCCCGAGCGCTAGCGCTCTGGTTGCGATCTAAGCCAGTGCTCCGTGCGCTTTGGTAGAAGGTAGTTTCGGTAATGGTGGGAGGAGCTTGGCTGGCTGAGTGTGTGGTCTGCCCGCCGCACCGAAGTGAGCAGCTAATCCATCAGTCGCTGAACATTATACAGAACAAAAAAAAATCAAAAAATGAATGGTGAAGCAGCAGCCTTTAAAGCAGAATGGGAAATTTCATTTTTCTGTACAGCTTATAAAGGGTATGCCAAATGTTTAGTGTGCCACCAAGATTTAATGTGTTTAAAAATACACAATTTGGAATTTCTTTGACAGACGCCAGTCACCAATCAAAGTTGGAAGAACTGAAAGAAAATTTCAAGCAGCACTATTCTGTATGTATTAATATTTTAATTTTAAAATGCTTGTTTACAAAAGGGAATGAAGGAATGATTTAATTATCTGAAGAACACTAAAATTGTGACTTGCCGCATTTTTGTCTGACAGGAGATAGAGGAGAGTGAGGTTGGTGGGCCCATTTTATGAGCAAGCTACGAATGTTCGATGTGAATTGCCAAAGCTGGGAAACCCTTCATGGAAGGGAGTTTAATCAAGGAGTGCCTAATAGACGCTGCGGCATGTATTTGTCCTACGGAGCTAATTGAGAAATTTGACAAAACCTCTTTCTCCTCAAACTGTGGCTCGCAGAATAGATGATATGGCCATTGATATGCAACAGCAATTAATGGAGAAGGCAGCAAATTTTGTATCATTTTTCATTGTCCCTGACAAATCAACCAACATTGGGGCACAGCTCAGCTCATTATTTTTATTCGAGGGGTGGATGATGATCTTCGGGTCACCGAGGATTTTCTAGACTTGGTCATTCTCAAAGACACTACTACCGGTTTCGATATCTTCCACGCTATGGAGGGTGTTTTTGAGTCAATGGGATTAAAATGGGAGCGGTTGACGAGTGTAACGACAGATGGAGCTCCTGCTTTACATGGTCTACGCACGGCGTTCCTCAGCTGTGTAACATTAAAAAGACTTAGTAGTAGTACCCTAATGGCGGCAATACATTGCTTGATACACCCGGAGGCAATCTGTGCAAAAGTCGCCAAGCTTAAAGATGTAATGGGAACAGCTGTGCGAATGGTAAATTATCTTTGCTCCCATGGATTTGCATACCGTCAGTTCAAAGAGTTCTTGGACGACATCGAAGCGGAGTATCCGGATATCCTGTACCATGCAGAAGTAAGATGGCTGAGCAAGGTGAAGGTGCTTTGTGTTTTTTGCTTGCAGAATGCAATAGATACCTTTTGTGACATGAAAGGGCGGCCCGAAATTCTTTTGCTTGATCCTAAGTGGGTGGCGGACTTGGCATTATTAACCCATTAGCGCCCACTGATACCATATGGTATCAGGAGACAGTAGAAGTTTAACTGAGCTGGTACTGGCTTGAGTCGCAAGAGGGGTTTAGTTGGAGCTTTATACGTTCTTTGGCTTGAAGTGACGCATGCGCCTGAAGAAACTTCCGACACTTACGAGTGGTTTGTTGGCGGGAGCGCTTGCATGAATTCAGGTGTGATTCTCTGGAGTGAAAATCATGGACGTTCGATATGTGTAAGTATAATATTGCCCTTATTATCTATTATTCCTTTCTAATCAGTACCATCAAACGGGGTGATTTCGGACGGTTTTGAGGTTATTTTCGTCTTAACTCACGAATGGAATCTTAAATTGTATTGTTTATCATCCTAATAATGAGGGATATATCCAATTAATGCAATACCCTACAAATGAAAAATATACGCCAACGCAGGTTTTCCTGAGAAAACAAAAAGTAGTGTCCGAATTCACCCCGTACTTCGGGGTGATTTCGGACGCACATGCATTTTAAACCGCTGTCCGAAGTTTCAAAGCGTATTAGGTGATTTCGGACATAAATAGTCCTTTATTTCAATTCTTCGTTCTTTTTGCTTTAGTTTTGTGATATTTAAAGTGTTCTGAGGGTGTCCAAAATATGACTAGCTGGTTAAAATCATTGTAATGATAAACGTAATGTGTTACTGATCGATCTTTTTTTTTCAGACTAGGTAAATGTAAAGTTTTCCAGTCTAAATTGAAATATTAATAGTTATAAACTGTACAGAGATCCTACTGAGAAATCTTAATAAATTTTCTTACAAACGATACAAATCTCAGAGAAAAAAACGGTCGATACAGTAAACATGTAGTTGTCACGGCCTATAAATCTAAAATACGTTTTCTTTGAAAATGAACATTCCTCTCTTCTCAACTTGGACTGAAAGTATTTTCGAAATTTGTTCTTTAGCTATTGTATCCTCAGCAGGGATGTTAGGGAACCCAAATACTTTTCTGCTGTTTTTATATGGACGGAAGTATTTGACATCCACATCCCTTGAACGAATATTTCAGGCCAGGCCAAAATACTGCCTGTATGCTCTTTGTTCCTCAACTTGTATTTATAATCTGCAACAAGGAAAGCCTCTTCTTGCAACACCAGAACGTAATTACATTCATTGTGTACTTCATCGCATTCATTTTCAATGCTACTGCCATCGCCATCTCTTGTTTCTGCACTGCTTTCATCTCGACGGAAGTCACGGCCAAAAATTGACTTCCCAGGAAGAACATTTTATTTGCGGTGACGGCGGGAAGTAGCAGGTTGTTGGGTTGGAGCATGGCCGGTGGGTGACGAGCTTCCTCGAGCATTTTCTTTATTTAGCATTGGTCGTCTTCTCATTTTTTTGGATGCACATTCCGCACGTTATTTTGTAGGGTGGACCAAGGCATACCATAGAAATCAAATGCTTTCCTATAAGACAACTTGCCACTTTTAATATCACGTACGGCTTTTTCTGATAATTTTGTTTCGTAGTTACCCCTCGAAGCAGCTTCTTTCTGCCTCTCATAATTTCTAGGCATTGTCCGAAATCACCCAGACTGCTTTCAATTTTCAGTAAAATGTGCATAAAACACTATTTTTCACTAAATTACACCAAAATTCCACAGCAATCGTTTATAAACACTTCAGTCAGTTGATCTCACTCAGAACCATAGTATAATGCATTCCTTCCGACCGCGACAATCGAAAGTATCCGGTTAATGATAATGCATGAACTTTCAACAATGCCATTGTACACGGGAAATTTTCCAAAGTATGAAGTTGATTCGTAATAGAAAGCGCAGAACGCGGGAAACATAACCTCAAGGTCAAACTAAAACGCGCGCGGAAGTGCAAAGCACCGGCGGCTCGTCGCTATGTGACTAAATACGGCAAATCTACCATACTGTCCGAAACCACCTCCGTGTCCGAAATCGCCCCGTTTGACGGTATATTATAAAATGGATGATGAATCAAAAAAACCTTCTGTAACATTTGAATTCCAACAATGTTATTTGTGACAACACAGCAATGCCTCTAAATGCGTGATACCATATGGTATCACTGGGCGTTTATGATATCAAGCCATTGATACAGTAATTTTTAAAATATTATATTGTACATTCGAAGGTTACTTATGTGCTAAATGTAGTTAATTACATATTTGTTTATCTTTTATTATTCCAGTGATGGATATATTGGAAGCAGACGATGAGTTAGGACATCAGACTGAGGATATTTTCATTGAACCACCGGATGGTAATGTTGACACAGATGAAGATGAGGGAGGAATGGTTCATAACCTAACTGGATGTCAGCTGCGTGCTGCAGCTGAAATACACTTAGCAAACAATGAACATATTGGAGGAGATTATGAACCCCTTCAAATTTCCTCTAGAACTTTCTCACCATCCATGCAGCCTACGGAGAAAAATCAACAACAGCAGCAGTGACAACAACAACAACAACCTGAAAAACAAGCTCCTGAGTGGATTCTAGAAAGATTAGCCAACCCAGCTATTTATGAATGGATTGACGGTGACTTAGAATGTGTTGATGTTCCCTGCTCTCCTCCTGACTACACAACCTATTCAAATATGTCCTGTGTTGATTTATTTGAATTGTTTTTTGATAATGAAACACTAGAATACCTTGCTGAAGAGTGTAAGCATTATGCACAGTACCAAAATGAAACCAACCCTGGAATAACAGTGCCAGAACTGCGATGCTTCTTTGCTATTTTGTTTCCAAGTGGGTACAATCCTTTGCCTTCAAAGAGGATGTACTGGGAAGCTAGTGAAGATGTTAACAATGTCCTTGTCAGCAATTCAATGAGGAGAAATCGCTTTCTTCAGATACAGAAATTTCTCCACTGTGCGGACAACACAAAACCAAATGTTGAAGACAAGATGTGGAAGATGCGACCACTGATGGACAGAATAAAGAAAAAATGCCTAACTAATTTTGTTCCAACTGTGCCATTGTCGTATGATGAATCAGTGATTAGGTACTATGGACACCATGGTTGTAAACAATTTATACGCGGTATACCGATAAGGTTTGGCTACAAAATGTGGCGCCTAAACACAAGTGATGGATATTTGATAGACTTTGACCTGTATCAGGGCAAAAACCTGTGTGGTGACAGTGACTATGACAGACTATTTGGTAAAGCTCCATCTCCGTTAGTGCTTATGCTGGATGAACTGCCTAATAAATTTATTCCATACAACATTCATATGGACAATTTATTCACAGGAATAAATCTATTCAGTTATCTCAGGCATTTAGGATATGGCGCAATTGGTACAATAAGAGAAAATCGCATACCCAAGTCATGCCCCTTGCCAGACAAGAAAGCTTTCTCTAAAGAGCCCCACGGGAAGTTTCATCACACTATTGAACACAACAATGGTATTGCGTTTGTACGATGGAAGGATAATGCTATTGTCACCATTGTCTCTAACAGTACTGGAGTGGCTCCAGTAGGAAATGTGAAGAGATATTCCCAGAAAGACAAGAAAAATGTTATGGTTCCTCGTCTAGCCTGTATCGTAAAATATAACCCTGGTATGGGAGGAACAGACATAATGGACCAGGATATTGGTCAATACCGCGTTAGTATTTGTGCAAACAAATGGTACTGGCCTATTTTCACTTGGCTGTTGGATATCGCCATTGTGAATGCATGGTTCCTTTACCACAAGAATCACAAGGGCACATCACAACTTAACTTCCATAGAGAAGTTGTTCAAGTGTATCTAAAACGCTATGGTGTCCCACAAAAGATTCCTGGGAGCGTAAGTGTTGCCTGAAATACAATGCCAGCTTTGAGATTTGATGGACTCAATCACTTTGTAGCAAACTGCAATAGGAGATGTGCCAATGAAGGGTGCATGTCATTTGGCAGAACAACGTGTCTGAAGTGTAATGTAGGCTTATGCGTAACATGTTTTGCTACATACCATACTCAGTGAGCTGTGTCAACAGGTTGGAACAATATTAATAATTTAATGTACCCTGTACAATGATAGCAGTGTAACCGCCCAGTGATACCATATGGTATCAGCTAATATCTCGTAAAATAAATTCTTGTTTGAAAATATTGTGTTATTTTCCCAATTCGTATACCTTAACCATCACAAATTAATGAAAATATCATTAAAGGAGGAACTATTTTTTTCTGGGCGCTAATGGGTTAAGTGACATTACTGCCCATCTGAATACTTTGAACACGTCGCTTCAGGGCGAAAAGCACAATATCTGTGGTTTGGTGGAAAAAATCCAAGAATTCAAAAGAAAATTGATTTTGTGGGAAAACCAGTTGCGTGCAAGGAACACAGGACATTTTCCATTGCTTGAAACAGTGAAAGGTGGTGTCGACTTTGATGAGTACTTGCAGGTAATTCGCCAATTACAAGAAGAGTTTGAAAAGAGATTTTCAGAATTATCACAACTCTCAGCAGTGTTACATGCATCTGTTCCACCATTTTCTCTTAATGCAGACAGTGTTTCACAGCTATTTCAATTAGAGTTGATTGAACTGCAGTGCAATGTTCGTCTTAAAGACCCCTTTCTAATGTCACGAAGTTTAGAAGAACTTTACAGCAGCTTTTCGCAAGAAGAATACCCTCTTTTGTAAAAACATGCATGTAAAGTTCTGTCAATGTTCGGCTCAACTACATTTGTGAGCATTTCTTTTTGGTTCTTAAGCTTGCCAAAAGTAAACATCGTACAACAATGAACGATAGTAACTTGCGCAGTTGTTTAAGAATAGCTATGTCCAGAAATATTGTACCCAATTTTGAGAAGATTGTTTGCTCCAAAACTAAAAGCTCATAAAAACGACTGAGCAAAAGTCACTCAAGGGCTCTACCATTTGTTCATTTTGGTAAAATTTTGTTGAATTTTCCTCTCAAATATGTTCAAATTTCAGTTCTGAATAAGTCACATTATTCTTTACTTAATACTTAGCCCGCCTGGTGGCCATGATCGTTAAGGCGCTGAAGTCTAAAACGGTCTAACACCGAGGTTAGCCGGTTCGAGTCCCGTTGGTCGAAAAAATTTTCACCATCAGAATGTTGGCCGGCAGGGTAGGGGAGGTGGTGGTATACAATTTCTAATCACTAGATTGCGTGCCAAAAGCCTGGATTAAATTCCAAACCTCTCCGCAGTGCTCATATGGAGTGAGGGCATATGACGCTGTTGATGGTGATTCGTCCGTCGGATGGGGACGTTAAGCCTTGAGCAGACCCCTTGGTGCTATTCGACAGGAGTAGGCTATGTGCCGGCACCGGGTTTCACCCTCTCCCTACTATCATATATCACGTCATTCATTTCATCTCTCATTAACTCCTCTGATGAGGTTGACGTCAGGAAGGGCATCCGGTCATAAAAAAACCGCCACGACAAATTCATCTCACCTCATACCCGACCCCGTAGGGAAACGGGACAAGGGCTGGACATTCTTTACTTAATACTTCAGTTCATTTCCTGCACATCCCATACACCAGAGTACCATTCGATTTGTATTTGCAGTATAATTTTTATGGCAAAACAGCCCTATCACTATGATGTGAACAATCTCACAAAAGCCATCGGCCGTGTGACTGTACATACTGCCCCCGTTTTGCCGGGCTGCTCAACCGGTAAGCAAAAGTCCCAGAGGCGGAACGTTCGCTTACAGGCAACGCTAAATTATTGAGGACAGGGACAACCTAAGGACTGACGACAAATGAAAACACTAACAAAATGGGTTTTAACATTTATTAAAAAGAAATTATTAGCACTTTCCAAATTATACCAATATTTTCAAAATCTTGAACGAAAAAATATCTATCTCTTCCCTGCTGGAATTCACCCACAGTTCTTCATTAAATTGCATTCTGCAAAGATACGAAACTGAGTCTTAATAAATCGTATAAGGAAATTAATTAAATTGTTATCTGAGAAAATCCTATCTCAAAATATCAAAAATCTGATTTTTCAAATTATTATTTAAATTAACAATACTCTGCGATTTATTTTGCAATGAGTCAAATTTTTACCTCACACGAAAAATCAAATAAATCATTTCTATTAATTAAATATTATCCTAATTAATTACTTATGCTTCAAATTATTTAATTAAATTATTTTGAAATCCAATATTCAACTCATTAGATTTTTACTCCTGTGTCAATTGACCTAGTGTTGTGCACAACTAACAATAAAGACTTAAAATTCTCGCATTGTAAAGTTAAACATTTTACATTTTGTGAGCTTAGTTCATTGACGCGATCCTTGCTTAAGTATTTTCCCTAGAAGTAAAGATCCTAATCTATCTTATTCCGTCATAAAATCGCTTAAAGATTTATAATTGAGCCAAATATGCTCGCCACAAAACAACAAAAAATCGAAAACTTTACGCGCTCAGCGTACACATATCATAACGAAATATCACCATGAAATCACATTTACAGACAAAATCAGTCATTCATCCATCTCACATTCAAGCTTTAGTCCACGGTAATATTATCAAATAGATTTATCGAACCCTATCTCTTGATTTTTAATTTTAAATTTTATTTGAAATATGAGAGTTTCTCCCGATGACAATATCAGACAAGGGCTACCATTACGATCGTCTGGCGTGTGACTGTAACAGGATTATCACTTTCCCATGAAATAGATTCCACAACGATGTTCCAGGATAATTTTTATAATAGAAATCATCATTAAAAATTCCACAGAATTGCCTACAGTCATGGATAAATAAGCATTCGCGCATACGGTCTATGAGTCACGACTACGTTATTTTTAATCTCCTATTACCTCAAATTATCGATCAATATGTGCTGCATAAGAAGAAATTATGTTCAAAGACACACTCTCTTCCTTAACCCACTCATGTAATGGACACACAAATAAAATCCTATCTTAAGATCCATTTACAAGTCTCAAAAATACCAATAACAGTAAATGCAAAATTTGTGGACATTCAAGCCACGACCAATATTCCAGGCCAACATCTACTTCAATATAGCACACATTAATCATTTATAAGCACAGCAATAATTACACTCATGACCTTTAAACATTCTAGTAGACCGTAATAACGTCTATTATTATTATTATTATTATTATTATTATTATTATTATTATTATTATTATTATACGCACGCGGTCGCGTCATCGTAGGCTATGGTTTAATGAAATCATAGATGACTCTATCCTATCTCGAATCTATGATAAACCACAAAACATCAAGGAAAAATCCTAAATTCACAGAACACGTCGATATTCTGTCCCAAATAATTCAAAAATTATTCCATCATTATTTTATAAACTAATAAATATTATCGCGTGGGTCAAATATTTTTAACACTTTCCTCGACTTATCATGGGACAGTGAGAACATGTCACGAAGCACTCACACCAATAGAACAAATTATAGGTCCCAAATACACTCTCACACACATCAAATCTACCAACACCAGTGAAAGGAGAGTGAAATTCCTAACTACAAAGACTATCAGAAATGACCTCAAATATTCAAGCAAGGACTACGTCTACATAATTATTACAACAGAAAATAGAGAAAAGTATAACTTAAAATCTTAGCTGTAGTAGACTTGGCTTCTGGACTCCGTTGATGATCAGTGAATATTTAACCAAACTCCATCTCCGATATTATTCTCCCCCGGGCTGAATTATGCCTCACATTTTAGTTACACATGGCTGCAGCAGGCGAGGACTTAGGACAATTACAAACTCCGTTGTAATGTTGAAGTTCCATTCTTCCGAAATAGTTCAGGACTGCTAGTGATCGTCCGTCTTCTGGTGAAAGCTGAAACTAAAAAGTTTGTTTTAGTAATAGTTCCCAACACACACTCGATTCTCCAAGCTGGCACAGTTTTTACGTACTTTAAATTTTCCCTCAGATTTATAAAATTAAGGAAATCTGAACTGCTGCGTTTCCAATATTTCCGTATCTCAAAATTTCTTCAGAAGCAGAAAAAAATATAGTCTTTCATCAAATGAATGCTTGTAATGTTCAACGTCGTATATGCCGTCTCCAATAACACATGTGCTCTTACAACACGATGACTTGTACTTGTGCGAAGCAATCACTCCCGTAGACAACTGAAGACACAAAACGCACAGGAAGCAAAAAAAAAAGGTAGATTCCCCCAGATACATGGGTATTTATTTCTTCAAGACGTATGTGTGTTTGTTAAATGAATTTTATTGGCTGAGATCTAGCGATCGGGCTAACCTTGCGATCCAATTGGTTAAATATCATGACGTCAAAATCTCAAAGTATTGATCACTTTTGGTCTCGTATAGTTCATGTCCACGTGCTACTCATCTGGTGTCTTCAACAAGGCACAAAAAAAAACCCAGACTCGCTTACACAGCGGGGAAAACCTGTTTCACTGCGGGCTAGCAGACAGTGCAGAGTTGAAATCTCCTTCCTGGATGATAAATTTATGCATTGTTCCACCCCAGTAATAAAATATTCTTTCCATACAAACCAATAACCAATTTTCAAGGGTGCAATACGTATCTAGTCAGCGCGGCCCGAACATCGTCCGTATGCCTCAGGTTTCCTCGCTGCCACAGTGTAGTGGAGGTAGGGGAAGGAGCGCTAGTCTGACTGCAGCCAACCTGGAAAGAGTGAAAGAAATGAACATTCAACAATAATTAAAACAGTGTCAAGAAGTCAGTCATTTAAAAAAAAACTTTTATTATTATTTTCGCCGATACAAGGAAAATAATGAACTAGATTTTGAACAGTATCATCTTTTATGTAATAGAAAAAAGCAATTAATTCGCAATAGCAAATTTAATCACATTAAAAATGTAACAAGGAACTTAAATGCACGTGAAATCTGAAACGAACTTCGAGCTATGGGAGTTGGAAAATGCAAAGAGCCACATGTGCCAACTATATCTCTTGATACACTTAACTCTCACTTTGTAACAAACCCAATAAAGGATCTCAACCTCAAAATCATATCCATCTAAATAAAAAAAAAACAGTGACCCTACAGAAAACGAACATAATTTCTCTTTTCATCCTGTCAGTGTAAATTATGTAAAGCCTATTTTGAATTCAGCTAAGTCACAAGCTAAAGGAGCAGATAACATCCCAATAGGCTTCATAAAAAACATTATTGGCACGGTCCTACCAATTACTACCCACATTGTAAACCACTGTCTCACCACAGGAACGTTTCCAACTGCATGGAAGGGTGCTCGAGTAACCCCAATATTAAAGCATACCGGTACCACTGCAAATGCGCAATCTGATTACCGGCCTATTTCGATTCTTAACCCTCTCTCGAAAGTTCTTGAACGAGTTGTACACGAGCAGCTAGTAGAATTCTTAACCAGACATTCTCTTTTTGACCCATTGCAATATGGCTTCAGAAAGGGACACAGTACTACGACTGCACTTCTTCGGGTAATAGATGACATAAGACTAGCAATGGACAAACGGCAGGTGACGATACTGACACTCCTTGACTTTAGTAGTGCGTTCAACACGGTAAATATAGACATACTACTATCCAAGCTACGCTCTCTGCATATCGGCCCGATAGCCCTAAATTTTTTTAAGTCGTACCTTACAAACCGTCGCCAGTGTGTTGTGGTAAACAATCAAAGATCCCAATGGGCTGCAAAATCATCCGGTGTCCCTCAAGGGTCTGTTCTAAGACCCTTACTGTTCGTCTTGCATATTAATGACATATCTTCCACACTTCAGTATTGCAACTACCATTTATATGCTGATGATCTGCAGATATACAAACACACCACTACAAACAGTTTACATGCAACAGTTCAGCATATTAATTCGGATATTAAAATGCTTACCGCCTATGCTAAAAACAACCACTTAATCCTAACTCTGAAAAGTGGTAACAAAAGGGGCTCTGGTTAAGACGCAGCAGGTCGTTATGCTACTTATGTTCCAAAATGGGTAAAATATAAATATGTAAATAAATTCAATGTTAATTTTAATCTTATACCAGTTGTATATTATTATTAGAAGTAATTTCACATACTGTATATGAGTTGACTATGTTTGTCAGATATTATAAGTAGAATTTTGTAAACAATATAAATTTATTAAGGATGATGTATGTGTTTAATAGAACAAATTATTAGTGTAAATTGCATAATATTGTATTCTAGGAAAATTTTCTTTGTCTCTTGTTAATTTAAAATTTAGTGCTTGACAATAATGTATTTTAGTGTACCATTTGCCACCGAGGTAGACACCTCATTTGCAAATAAAGAGATTTTGATTTTGAAATCCTCGTAAAACAAAGTATTATCATAGGAAACTCTAAATTATTACATGTAATAAGCAATATCAATCCTCCTCCAATCATAATCAATGACGTTGCTGTACCGTACCTTAAAAATGTTACTAATCTTGGAATCTCCATCAATGAGAATCTGACCTGGAATGAACATGTAACAAATGTATGTAGAAAGGTTCATGCAGCTCTATATCCCCTGAAACGTCACAAGAATTCTTTTCCTCAAAAACTTAAATTAAAATTAATTCAAGCACTACTATTCCCAGTTCTAGACTACTGTGATATGGCACTAGTCAATCTAAATGCTGAACAAGCTTTGAGACTTCAGCAAGCACAAAACTCATGCATACGATATGCCTTCCAACTGCGACATGACGCTCATGTCACACCATATTTCAAAACATTGGGATGGCTACGCATAAATGAACAAAGGAATTTTCACATAATGACACTTGTTTACCAAGTGCTCTCGACGAACACTCCTACTTACCTCTCTTCTAATTTTCGTTTCCTTTCCTCATTCCATGAAATTAGTACTCGTCCTGGTTCCCTACTTGAAATTCCACTAAGTCGAACGAATTCCTACAATAATTCCTGTTTAGTTACTGCATCGAGACTCTGGAATACACTCCCAATAGACATTCAGCACTTTACTTCCTCTCATAAATTCAAATCTGCCTGCCGAAAGTTTTTCCTGGGAACATAAAACTGAGTTGTGTGAATCATTGTGTGTTTGTTGTGTGAATGGGTTTTCTTCATTTTTATTATTATTATTAGTATTAGGTGGCCATGACTATATCATTACATATATGAGAAGCTCTGTATTAGTACTTTTATAATTCTGTTTTTTCTGAATTGATATAGATTTGATGCTGTTGTTATGAAACTTAAAAGTCATCTTTGTAATATACACTTACTGGTGTCCTGAATTTTATAGTAGTTTTTTTGGAAAATATGAAAATTATGGTGCTGTGAAGGATTAGTGACAGTTGCTATGGTTATTATAAACAAGTCTTTCATATTCTTTGAAGATTGAAGTTTCCTTATACGGTGAATATTTTAAAATTATGATATTTTATACACTTTATATGTATTTTATCTATATCATGAAGAACTTGGCATATTACCTATTTGTTATTGTTCTGTATATTATCTAAAATTAACTTTATGTGGAATACATAACCTCTCCTGGCATTGAAAAGGACAGTGAAATGGACAAAGATTGGAAGAAGAAAAATACTTTTAGATGTGCTACCTGGAATGTACAAGGTATCTCACACAAAGATGACCAGCTGGACAACATTCTCTCAAAAAAAGACATTTTAATTGCGGCAATTTCAGAAACAAAAAGAAAGCTTCAGGGATCAAAAGAGAGAGTAAATTATTTACAGTTTTACAGTGGGGTTGACAGAGATACTAGAGCACAGGCGGGTGTACTGCTCATGGTACACAAAAGATTAAGATCAACAATTGATTACTACACTTTTTGGAATCAAAGGATTATCCAATTAAGACTAAAACTATTCAGGGGTTATCTTACAGTTATAGGGGTATACGCTCCAGTGGAGGGCAATTCAAACGAAAGTGATGGGTTCTATAATGATCTGCAAAAGATAGTCAATAAAATTAACAAACAAGATATGCTACTATTACTGGGAGACTTTAATGCCAGAGTTGGTAATGAGAAAATTCAGAATCACATCGGAATCCACGGAGAAACAACCCGTAATAACAATGGAACGAAATTAATAGATTTCACTGTCTTCAATCAGTTAAAGATTATGAACACAATGTTCCCACACAAGGACACCCACAAGTATACGTGGTCTGCACGAAATCAGAAATCGATTATAGATTATATAATTTGTAATAGTAAATTGGCAGATTTAGTCTTGGATACAAGAGTCTATCGAGGCCCTGAATTGGAAACTGATCACTATCTATTAGTAGCACCTATTCATCTGAGGCCTAGATGGTATAAAAGAAACACACAAACAACACAAGAAATTAAAACTTCTTATAAGGTTAACCTATTAAGAGACCCCAGTATAAAATGGCTGTACCAGAACAGACTTAACGAACTTACACAGATGACACCAGTTAGTGACAATGTGGAAATGGAATGGTCTAATTTGTGTTCAATTTGAAAGCAGTCTGCTTTCGAGAGTTTGGGAATTAAGAAAAAATGGCAGAGGAAAAAGGGTTTAAGAATCTGGGATGAAGAGATTGAAAAGGTTATTTCAGACAAAAGAAATGCTTATAAAAATTTTTTGTCAACTGGCAAATTAGAAGATAAAATAGAGTATCACCACAAGAGAGCAATAGCAAAAAGGGAAGTGCAGAAAAAGCACAGAAAGAGTTGGGAAAACTTTGTTTCACAACTGGAGACTGATATAACAAGACCACAACACAGACCTATAAAATACTCAAGAAACCAAATAATGATGTAAAAGAAGACATACGCATTAATGCAATACCTCTAACGGAGTGGCTCATTTATTTTTGGAACCTTTGGAGAGGTTCAAATATTGAGCCATTTCTTCTGCCAACATCTCTTAACAAGTCTTCGGAAACCATTACACTCGAAGAACTGGAGCTAATACTCAGAAAACTTAGAAATGGAAAAGCATCTGGAGAAGATTCAATAAATGCAGAATTATTCAAGTATTCCAGTGACATCTTCAAGCAAAGATTTCTCAAATTCATCAATTTAATTTGGAATGGCAACAGACCACCAGAGAATTGGCAAAAAGCTATAGTTATTCCTCTTCATAAGAAGGGCAGTGTGAAAGATTGTGGAAATTACAGAGGGATAAGTATACTCAACTCAGGTTACAAAATTTACTCAAATATTGTCAGAGAAAAATTATTCAGGTATTACGAAAATGTGATTGGAAATGAACAACATGGATTTCGAAAGGGACGCTCATGTGCTGATGCTTACTTTACCTTGAAAATCTTAGTCGAAAAATGCAGGGAATTTAACTTGGAAACTCACATAGCATTTGTTGATTTTAAGAAAGCCTTTGACCTAGTTAATAGGAACAGACTTCTTAATATCTTAGCAGAAGATAATGTCCCACAACAGTAAATAGATAACATATACAACATGTACAGTGACTACCTTATTGCAATAAAGTTAGGTAATCATCAGACTGAATGGAAACCGATCAGCAGAGGTGTGAGACAAGGTTGTGGACTTTCTCCTTTGTTGTTCATAATCTATATGAACAACATAATACAGGAATGGAGGTATGAAAGGCATGGATCAATCCCAGTCAGCAGATATCTCACACATCTAGATGCCATACTCTTTGCTGATGATGTTGCATTGGTAGCATCATCAGAAGATGATCTTCAGTGGTCAGTATTTAATCTCCAGAAAGGCTCTTCAAAATTCGACATGATCATTTCACCACAAAAGAGCAAAATAATGGCCTTTAAGGGGAAGGACCCTATCCCAAGTAAAATCTGTTTAGATAATAAAATTTTGGAAAGAGTCAACGAATTCAATTATCTGGGATACAATTTATCTTACCAAGGGGAAATTGATATCTCTGCAAAAATAACCAAATTTACCAGAACAACAGGAATCATAAATCATATCATGAAGCCATCTCTTGTCCAAAAACACACTCGCTTACGTCTTTATAACACTTTAGCCAGACCAACGCTTTGCTACGGCAGTGAGGCATGGACAATAAGAACTCAAGACATTTCCAGAATTACAGCACGTGAAATGACATTCATGCGCAGAACAGCAGGCTATACGAAATGGGATCGTATAAGAAATGAAGATGTGCTTAAGGGACTGAATGTGAAATCAGTAATCAATTACATCTATGATTACCAAGAAAAGTGAAAACGTCATGTTCAAAGGATGGAATCTCAAAGACTACCAAAGGAGATCCTACGCTATCAACCAAGAGGACAGAGATTTATAGGACGTCCAATGAAGCGATGGAAAGAAAATGCAAGACCGTAACAGGCCACATGGCCCAGTACTTGGAAGGATGATGATGATGATTATGACATAACCTCCCCCGCCCAAAGGCCAACCTCACCTTCCCGAGATGAAAAAACCTGTTTCCAGCCCTGTTGACAGAGTCACGGCGGTATAACCGTTACATCCATTATGGAGGAAATGCTGTGATTTCAGCTAGTCCATTAGCTGAGAGGTGGCAGCCCCACCAATGGTCTTACTTCCTTCAGGCTAGCAACCTGTCGGAAGGACATTTGATTGCTTTCAAGTCTTGCAAAAAGTAAAATGCAAGACCGTAACGGGTCACATGGCCCAATACTTGGAAGGAAGATGATGATGATGATGTATTGTCACACCACACTAATTACCGTACTGATATGTAGGCCTAACTTAGTCTTAGAATCATCTGTCCATAGTATTATGTCGTTTTAGAATTTCTATGTATTACTTTTAAATTAAATAAATAATAAATAAATAAATAAATTATTGATTTTCCACTAATTGTAGATACAATTTATGGATGGTAAATGGAGAAAGGGCATAGCCCCACATACACGAAAGTGCCTCCACCACCACTTAAAATTACAATATTCAAATATACAATTACATTCTACATAGTGTGCTTATATACAGTCACCATTTTTACAGGCACATTTACATACTACTCA